>NC_134695.1:41401600-41773339 GCF_050947455.1 Rhinoderma darwinii
GGATCGGGTGATAATCAACAGGTTGGACAGCATTTGCCAGGTAGTATTGAAAGGGAAATGGCCTACTACCCGAAGGAACTATGACGGCACCAGTGTGGCGTCCTTCTATACCACCAAACTACTGGATAGTCCTGGGGTTGCCACAGAGTACAGTGACCCAGTAACACAGTCACCCATGTGTGTTTCCATCAAGGAAGAAAGCAACCAATTGCAACAGATGTCAAAGGTGAAGAAGCATGTACAAGAAAAGGAGTTTACAGTGAAAATCAATGACGTATGTTTCTTTTTTTCTTTTTTCTTGCCCTGGGACCTGGTTGCTGTGCAGCATGCTCATTTTCCAGTTGGCTGCCTGCTCTTTCTTTCTATTTAACACCTATTTTTTTCCAAGCCGGATCTCACAGATTATATATTTTTTGTCAATTTTAAGCTCATTGCGCTTTTGACCTATAATATTAATGCAAACATAAGTCTTCTACCCCAGCTCTTTTGGATCGGCTAGTAATTTTGTGCTTTCATAAGGTGCTATTTTTCTTGCACTGCCTAAAAATTTTAATTTTTTTTTTTAAATGCTTTTTTTTGTGTGTTTTTCTTTAATACATTTGGCTGTTTTTTAATATTTTTTAGTGTACGCATCCACATGCTTTGCAGCGACTTTTTTGTTTTTCTATTTAAAGCAGGAGATTTTATATGAGGGGAGTGGGGGGAGTGCTTGCTTTGTAGCATGTTTCAAATACCATTTATGTTGCGCAAAGATGAATATCCTGATTATACTACAAGGTTATATAATGTTCTAGTGTACCAGCAGGGAAAAATATAATAGTGCGAGTTAAAATGGTAAAACGTCCCTCTGCCAAACAGCAGATGCAGCCAGCAGGATTATAGGAACCTGGGCCACAGTATCTTTGGTTATCCCTAGGTCTATGGACTGTCATTTTGGGCTTCCCCCACATAAGAATGAATAAGGGAAGTTGAGCTCCAAGCCAATGGTGGAAGGTCAGCCCAAGCCAAGAGCAGAATGAATTGATGTTTTTCATCTGGAACCAAGAAAATAGGGTTTTATATTTATAATTTAGTATTTTATGACATATGCTGTATAGCCGTATTTAATTTACTTCTTATTTTGCCTTTAAAGAATATTTCTGGGCCAAAGAGTTAGATTTTACAGCTGGCCTTCTCTAAATAAGGCTTAAAGAGGCCCTGTCACCAGATTTTGCAACCCCTATCTGCTATTGCAGCAGATAGGCGCTGCAATGTAGATTACAGTAACGTTTTTATTTTTAAAAAACGAGCATTTTTGGCCAAGTTATGACCATTTTTGTAGTTATGCAAATGAGGCTTGCAAAAGTCCAAGTGGGCGTGTTTAAAAGTAAAAGTCCAAGTGGGCGTGTATTATGTGCGTACATCGGGGCGTTTTTACTACTTTTACTAGCTGGGCGTTCTGATGAGAAGTATCATCCACTTCTCTTCAGAACGCCCAGCTTCTGGCAGTGCAGATCTGTGACGTCACTCACAGGTCCTGCATCGTGTCAGACGAGCGAGGACACATCGGCACCAGAGGCTACAGTTGATTCTGCAGCAGCATCAGCGTTTGCAGGTAAGTAGCTACATCGACTTACCTGCTAACGCCGATGCTGCTGCAGAATCAACTGAAGCCTCTGGTGCCGATGTGTCCTCGCTCGTCTGACACGATGCAGGACCTGTGAGTGACGTCACAGATCTGCACTGTCAGAAGCTGGGCGTTCTGAAGAGAAGTGGATGATATTTCTCATCAGAACGCCCAGCTAGTAAAAGTAGTAAAAACGCCCCGATGTACGCACATAATACACGCCCACTTGGACTTTTAAACACACCCACTTGGACTTTTGCAAGCCTCATTTGCATAACTACAAAAATGGTCATAACTTGGCCAAAAATGCTCGTTTTTTAAAAATAAAAACGTTACTGTAATCTACATTGCAGCGCCTATCTGCTGCAATAGCAGATAGGGGTTGCAAAATCTGGTGACAGAGCCCCTTTAACTGTATAATAAAAAGTTAAATAACCTAATTTATTTTTTTTAATTCCTCCCCATTTTCAAGATCTTTGATTGCTGTCTGTGCATGAAAGTATTCATGTTTACATCCAGAAGGTGGAAACCTGACCTGACCTTGTCCAGCTTTTACAGGTGCTGGGTTTGTTACAAGAGAGAGAAAGCTCTGATACACTCAACAAGTTGTGCACCTGTGTAAGCTAGACATGATCTGAAAGGGTTGTCAGCCTTTGGATGTGAACACGAGTGCTTTCGTTCACAGACAGAAAGCAGAGATCTTGATGGTGAGGAATGAGAACCTAGTACAAAGTGGCAGTACTTTGCATTATACAATGATTACGTTTTATTTACATAACACTGGAAACCCCTGTCATTTGTTGTTTGTATAGTATAAGGTATTGGTGGCATTGCATATAATTGGTAAAAAGTTATGAACTGAATAGTTAGTTAAAGAGGCATGGGTCAATAAAATAACATCTGGGATGTAGATTCTGCACGCTTGTTATCTGTGAGTGCTGCTGAACTTTAAGCATGAGGTTACGTCACAAGGATATAAGTCACTTTGCTGAATATACTATGATCGTGTGTACGATGCTGAATATACTATGATTGTGTATACGATGCTGAATATACTATGATTGTGTATACGATGCTGAATATACTAGGATCGTGTATACGATGCTGAATATACTATGATCGTGTGTACGATGCTGAATATACTATGATTGTGTGTACGATGCTGAATATACTATGATTGTGTATACGATGCTGAATATACTATGATCGTGTATACGATGCTGAATATACGATGATCGTGTATACGATGCTGAATATACGATGATAGTGTATACGATGCCGAATATACTATGATCGTGTATACGATGCTGAATATAAGATGATAGTGTGTACGATGCCGAGTATAAGATGATAGTGTGTACGATGCTGAATATTGTACAATCTCCTGACGACACAGACCTATTCCCTTTTTAGGAAGGCGGCTTGAAATTGACATTTCAGAAACAAGGGATTCCTCAAAAAAGGCCGCTGGACAATGAGGAAGGAATGGGCCAGCAGCAGTATTTGGCTCGACTGCAAGATCTCCAGAATGCTTCAGAGGCCAGTCTAGTAACCTTCCCCAAATCTACCGCAGCATCATGTAAGTGGGCAAACGAGGGAACATTTATACTTCGGTTACAGTTGTTGGAAATTTATCACTTAATTGAAAGCTGAAAATAAGGAATGATTATATTTACTCTATGTCTAGATACAAGTGTTTGGCCTGTTCTTCATCCAGCATTACAGATAATTTTCAACCAGCCAATCATATTTGATAAATTTATTTATGTGGCCGCTGCGATGTTTATTCATATTACCTACCCTAAACACATTTAGTTCATAGACCATCCCATATCATACCCAAAACATGGACATAACATCACAAGCTTAAGGGGACCAGACTCTTTTTGGTCCAGAAGGTCAATTGGGTAATCTGCTTGTGCAGTCACATTACAATCTGATCCTTACAAGTCCAGTCGACGGATCTCTGCATCCCACAATGGGCACTACTATCCACGAGTGCTGTGATCCATTGGGTATTTTCTATAGGATTTTGCATTACCTAAATACTTTAAAGCTCGTGATATGTCCTAGAGACACATCTGAAATTTTAATTGGTGGAGGTCCAGGCGCTGAGACCCCCACCGTTTGCTGGAAGGAAGCTGCTTCGACTCCTGTTGGCTTCTCCCAGGATAGGTCATCAATATATGATCGGTGGGGGGTCCAACACCCTGTCCCCTGCACAGATCAGCAGACTCTGGGCGCAGGAAGCCATGCAGGGGTCGGTGCCGGTAGCAGAAG
The DNA here is from genome assembly GCF_050947455.1 of Rhinoderma darwinii. Taxonomy (NCBI): domain Eukaryota; kingdom Metazoa; phylum Chordata; class Amphibia; order Anura; family Rhinodermatidae; genus Rhinoderma; species Rhinoderma darwinii. The sequence continues at coordinate 41,405,487 of NC_134695.1, forward strand.
GCTCCGACCACTGTATAGTGGTCATGCTGGGTTTCTGCAGCTGGGATTTCCCACTAAGAACATTTATCACCTATCTGCAGAATGCGCATGCGCGACTGCCACTCAATCCGAAATCCTCCTGCGATCGTGGAATAAGGAGGAAGGGGGTTGGGATCGTTCTAGTGATTGGTGGGGGTCACAGTGTTTAGGCTCCAACGATTATACATTGATCACCTATCCTGTGGGAAAATCCCTTTAATAAGGCCCTTAGACTTATAGTCTATTAACACATAAGCAGCTTTATTCTTCTGACCGGTGGAGGTCTCAGAGCCTGGACCCCCACTGATGTAATCTTCTGACCGGTCTATCTGACATATGAGAAGTCTTTTTTTTAAGGCTTCTTTTGCATGGCAACAAGACGCAGGATGACGGTTTCCGAGGGGTTTAACAAACCGCCTATTGATTTGAGTTGTCGCATTGTACAGAACAGGACACAATGGGGTGCAATACACATTCATGAGGATGATGGCAAAAGGCTCACATTGACCGCCAGGGGATCACACACCCCAAAGAACTTACTCCCAGAACAATAAACTACAGCCCTTTATCTCATAATGACACTTTAATTATAACATACGACTCACTTTTGAAATGGTACCTGATGTCAAATCTTTTTTACTGGACTATTATGGAAAAATGGAATTAATGTAATCAAGAACTTTTTAAGGTACTTCCAATACGGTGCCAAGTGCCAATGTGAATGGCATGGGAACAGATGCACAGCCCGTCATCAAGAGAAGGAGAGGAAGAAGGAAGAACGTGGAGGGTGTTGATATTCTGCATATGAACAAGAATAAGCTACTTAATCATGTAAGTCCTAGAGGTCGGTTCTTGTTTTTCTGGGGGGGGGGCAGGTCTCACGGCCACTGGCTGTGCAGGGGTCTACAGCACGGCCCAATAATTTTAATGGAGCAGTCTTAACGTTCCCTGCACAGTGGGCAGCCGGGAGCACCGCTGTGCAGAAAATAAAAATGAAAAGACGACACAGTCCAGCACTATGACACCTTCAATCTCAGGATAGCTCTGGGTCCTGGTAGTTGGACCCCCAACGATCACAAAATGATGGCGTATCCTAGCTGTGTGATGGGAATGACCCTTTAAATATTGCCTTTATTCCAGGTTAACCAAGCAGTGACTCCCTCCCTGTCACAACCTGCATGCTGCCCACAGTTGCTCTCTGGTCCTCAACTTCAAGGAGCACTGGACGCTGACAGCCCGGTCCCTGTTATTAATTTGAAGGACGGCACGAGGCTTGCAGGAGATGATGCTCCAAAAAGGAAGGATCTAGAAAACTGGCTTAAGGCTCATCCTGGTTATGTGGAAGACCTGGGAGCATTCATCCCTGTAAGACACCTTATATATCATTTATTTTGTTTGTTATATTACAAGCACTAGCTGCATATTAGGTTAGAGCGAATGGTGGCATTGAATGAGTGTTGCAGAATTAGTTCATTATCTGTCTCTTATATAGAGAATGCAGCTCCATGATGGTAGGCCCAAGCAGAAGAGGCACCGATGCAGGAATCCCAACAAGCTGGATGTAAACAGTCTTACAGGCGAGGAGCGTGTCCAGCTTATCAACAAGAGGAATGCCAGGAAGGTAAGTGTCTCTTCTCTATGCTAGAAAATGAATATCACTCCAGGGTTGCCAACCTCAACTTCAGACATTTCTGGACAATTGAGCTAAAAATCACGGACAGGCCAAAATATTTACAGACACATTACAAAATCATTGCATGTGCACTGTGCAGGGTGCTAGGAGTGACTCACCAATCACAGCCTCGCTTGTAGCTTTCCCTCCCTAACTTAGGCGATGTTTTCTCTGATTAGTCGTTCACTTTCCCTTATTTTCACCGTCGATCCCAGACCACTATGACAACTTATTCCAGCTAAAAATCGTGTCTGCAGAATTTGACACACAGACATGTTGGTTTCTCGCTTTTCCAGCATCCTCCACACCTATACCCCATCCTCTAAACAAACATGTAATTCACAGTGCCCCAGATGGTAATAATGATCCCTAAGTGCTCGACACAATAAAAGTGCCTCATCAGTAACTGTGCCCCTTGTAGATAACGCCACAAAGCCCCCCTTTCTATATAGCTCCACACAGCCCCCCCTTCTAGATAGCACCGCACAGCCCCCCTCTTGTAAATAGCGCAAACAGAGCGGTAGTGGCAGCCAACCTCTACCACTCTCCACTCTGCCTTACGTGACTCACCGTTAGGAGGAGCCGAGGTAGTCATGCAGTGGAGGTTCACTTCTGACTGGGGCGGTGACTGCCCGGGAGTGGACCAGTCCAGTCACCTGACCTCATGTCAGGTGACTGGATTGGTCCACTCCCAGATCCGACCTCACTTTACAGCGGCCGGCCTGCATATTTTCAGAATCCGCAGAATTCAAGTGGAATCTGAAAATATGTCCGGCCGCAGCACTGCACATGTACATTTTGGCGCATGCGCAGTGCATCGTTCCGGGAGACTGCAGAAAAATCCTGGATGGTGCTTTTTTCTGCCGGACGCTACGGGCGGCAGAAAAAAACACCCATTTTTGTGGACTGTCCTTAAAATTACGGACGGTTGGCAACCCTGAATCACCTATGTGAAAAAAAGTATATGCCCCATTAAGATACTAACTGGTGGTCCTGTTGTTGTAGAGGAATGTCCGCTCACCCTTCTTTGCAGATCTACTTTTTTTTTGTGCATGAACGTCTGATTTCAGGGACTGTCTCAATATTGAAGGATGATCTAGGATGTTAGGAAACATTTGTAAAGTGCTTATGGCACATGATCGTTCCTGTGCATTTATCTGTCCTGTCACATGGTGCAATGTGTGGAACATGCATTACCTTCTTGTCTGTTTAGGTTGGTGGTGCATTTGCTCCTCCTCTGAAAGACTTGTGTCGCTTCCTGAAGGAAAATCCAGAGTATGGCGTGGCTCCTGAGTGGGGCGATGTTGTAAAGCAATCTGTGAGTACAAGTGTTTACATATACTGTATAAATTATGTCTTAAAAAGGGGTTATCTAGCCACTGCAAGTGACTGCATGATCGGTGGGGGTCTGATCGCGGAAAGCCCAACCAATTTCTATAATAAAGGGGTGGAGCACTTCAGCAAGTGACTGCATGATCGCTGAAGGTCTGATCGCTGAGACCCCAACCAATTACTATAATAAAGGGGTGGAGCACTGCAGCTCTTTCTCAATTTTTTCCTGTACAGCTCCAAGGCCATTCAGGCACTATACAGGTACGGCAACTCGGCTCCATTCACTTGCACAGCCACCATTACTTTCTATAGCCACCCATAGTGAACCTCAGGCAATATTCTGCGTACAGTATTCCTCTCCTTTCTTGTTACTGAACAACATATTGTGCAAAGAATCTTAATATATAAAAATCCACGAAGCCTAAAGCTGGCCATAGACATGGATGTCAGATCTACAATTGATTGGTCATTTTGGCTTCTTTTACTAACATTACAAACATACATGGTCATGTACAGGCAAAGATCGTCGGGGCAAATATTAAAGAGTAACTACACTTTCAATAATCTTTTGATATGTCATAGAGACATATCAAAAGTTTGGATGAGTGGGGGTCCGGGTGCTGAGTCTCCTACCATTGCAGAAACGAAGGTGCAGAAGCGCTCAGCTGAGTGTCCTGCACCTTCGGCTGTTATCGGCGCTACCTGTCAAGCTGAAGACCGTTCATAGATGTTCTATGTGAGCCATCCTCAGTCTGACAATGAGCGCTGATCATGGCCGAAGCAGCCAAGCGCACAGTTGAGCACGTTTGCACCTTTGTTTCAGCGATGGTGGGGGTCTCGGCACCCGGACCCCCACCAATCAAAACTTTTGATATGTCACTGACATATTAAAAGTTTGATAAAAGTGTAGTTACTATATAAACACCCCTGTGGGGTGTTTATGTTTGTAACATAAACTTGAGATTACAATTCCTGAAACCCAAAAAAAAAAATAAAAGTATTTAAATGAATTCGCCAGTCTGCTCTCCTCTTTGGCTTAGAGAGGGAATCCCTCCCTTTCACCCCATGTCATCAGCATGCCCTAATAGGGCATATAGACAGCAGTTATCCAATTGGAACACCCCTTTTGAACTTTATTGAGCCTTAGATTAAGTCATAGAATATTTAACATGTCTGATGACATCTACAATTTTTAGTTGGATGTGACTATTATAAGCTTTGCATATCTCACAAATAAAATAGATTGTCTTTTCTCTTATCACTTGCAGGGCTTTCTCCCGGATAGCATGTTTGATCGCATCTTAACGGGCCCTGTGGTGCGCGAGGAAGTGAGTAGGAGAGGAAGGAGGCCGAAAAGTGAGATCGCCAAGGCCACAGCTGCTGCTGCTTTATCTGCAGGCAACTCTGTGAATGTCAACCCACTGCTAGCAAATGGGCTGATCCAAAGTATGGATCTATCCAGCTATCAAGCCCTACAGCAGAACTTTCAGAGCCTTCAGTCTTTGCAGTTAACAGCAGGATTAATCGGTTTACCCGCTGGCCTGACTACAACTGGTGGCGATGCAAAGAACATAGCTGCCATGTTCCCTATGCTGCTGTCGGGTATGGCCGGACTACCCAATTTACTGGGTATGGGAAGCCTTCTGAATAAATCCTCAGAACCCTGTGCTGAAAGGAAGGAGAAGAACTGCACAAAGGATAGCAAAGAAGCTGAGAACAATAAAGAGAGGACGATATATCCTGCGGGTGATAAAGTAAAGCAGAACTCAAGCCCTCCTTCCACATCCATGGGAGCTGCGCTACAAGCGGGCTCCTTGTCCATTAACCCATTGTTGTTACCCAACATTCTCTACCCAGGGATGCTCCTCACTCCAAGCCTTAATCTTCACATCCCAGCTGTGCCCCAGTCTAATATTTTTGATGTACAAAATACTAATAATAAGAACACGAATCCTGTTCCAGCGTCAGATTTCGCAGCAGAACCACCACCACCGGCCCCCAGTCAGGAAAAAAAAGCTGGGAACGAGGTTGGCTCCCAAAATGAGAACAGCACAGACGAAGGTTCTGAGAAGGCCGACCCTTCATCAGGATCAAACAGCCCCTCATCTTCTTCATCTGAAGACTCGGACTCTTCAGAGGGAGACTAAACCTTACTGAACCTGCACTTAAATTATATTTAAAAAAAAAATATCTTTTGGATCCTCCTGCCTAAAATAATTTTAATTGTAAATATATGTGTTATAACTGCATCAGAGGATTTTCCGGACAGGTGGACGTTTCAGTATTTGTTCTGAAGATGCAAATGGCGTTTTAAGAAAACGTTTTGCATGTAATGCTCTCGCAGAGATGAACTTGTATGGAATATGAGAAAAGAGACATTGCGCTGTAAGGAAATTACAGCAAAAGGCATTAATTTTGTTTGAGGGAAGCCGGGAGGGGGAGGGTAATTTTATGGAAAAAATAGAAAAAAAAAAAAAGATGAATAAAAAGACGTGCTCTCTAAGAGCTGTATATAAATAATATATTTGCAGTGAAACACAGAATCCTCTAAGTATATTGTGGTTTTCATTTCTGCCTTTCGTTTTTTACGATTTATTCCTGCACATCATTTACAGAACTCAGCAATAATTTGGGGCAATTTCCGAATGTTATTTCAGCGGCCCTGTTTTTATTTCACCTTAAAGGGAAATGATCACAAATAGCATTTTATTTTATTTTTGTAAGTTATGACAGCATCATGTAGTGTACTGGTACATTAAATAAGCAACACGGATATTTATTTCAAGATTTCTCATCTGGAATATACTTTTTGACTCTGTAAGAGCCTCGTTTATGCCTCGCCCATGTGAAAGCACAAGTGATGATAATGTGTCCTCCCCTTCACAAAGTTCAGTGATCTCCATAATTGAGTTTTGACATGTGAAAACCACAGAGCCTGTGTCCTGGCATCTCAGCGCTATCATAAAAATAATGTATCTAAAATATTTTTATGATATTTTCCATTTTAATCTGCTACATGTACAAAAGGGATATTGGTTTACAAGATTATTTCTGAATCTGTTTTTTTTTTTTTTTACACCTCCGTTAAATTTATCAGCGCTACCAATTGTTGCTACCCGTTATGTCACTAACAAAATGCACTTCAATAAAAATAACCATAGTGCAGGTCAGACCCCATTCGCAAAAGAATTAACTCAATCTTACTATGAGTCAGATTAACTATCAGTATTTGAACAGCAAGTCCTCCATAAGGTTGGTATCTCGTGTATGTATGTATATATATATATCAGGTGCCAATGCATATGCTGCCTCCGTTACAACGCAATCCTTACTGTCCGTATTTTAGAAGATGTGATCTCAGGTACTGTGACATTCTGTTGTTCTGTTTTGTAGATGGCCATTTATATCATCCAAAGGGTAAAGGTAAAACAACTTTATTTACCATTATTTATTAAACTTGACACCCAAATAATTGAAGGAACTGTTTTTAGATATTTTTTTTTAGATTTATCTTTGCTTTTGTTTCAAACATCAAAATTTAAACGCAAAATCCCCTTAGTAGCAGTAATAGCGATCTTCCACTTGTAGGCTAAAAAGAAGCTGTCCCATTCCATATTGTACTGTCAAATCTTACGTTTGCCATACACATTAGATGTATGATGGTCTAACCCACCGATTTTGGCAGGACCGGCCGATCATCCAATGTGGATGGTGGCATCTTGACTATAACAACCACCCCCCCCCCCTCCCCATGCCCGATCCTTTTGTTTGCTAGTAGATCGGCTTTCTCACTTCTCCCCATTAAAAACACGTGCTTGCTCGGCGGAGGAGAGTGAAATATCTGGCTGTTCGGTCAGCCTAAGGGTAGGAACACACAGCGTATTTGGGGCGGATACAAGCTGCGTAGCGTATCCGATCTGAACACAGGGAATGCCGTCCGAAATCCCGCACTGACTGTGGTACGTTTTTTCGGGTGAAAATTCTGCTGCGTAAATTATCACACATACTTACCCCCTCCCTCCTCTGACGTCCGCTACGGCCTCCCCGGATGATGTTGCAGGCCATGTGACACATGCGGTCACATGGCCTGCAATGTCATCCAGGGAGGCTGGACTGGAGAAGAAGCAGGGAACTCTGGGAAAGTATACCTTTATTTTATTTTTTCTTACTTGCGATTTTTTCGGTGGAATCGCTGTGATTCTGCCGCAATTATCGCAGCACACACCACTTTGTTGCCGGTTTTAAGCCCCCCATTGAATTCAATGGGAAAACCCACATCAGAAAAGCTGCGATTCCGCAGCATTAATTGACATGCTGGGGTTGGAGAAACCGCACCGCAGGTCAATTTATGTGCGCTTTTTTTCGGCTGCATTTTTCCACAGTGTAGGGACGAGATTTGTTGAAATCTGACCCACACTGCTGCTACTGTAATACACTGCGGATTTTCTGCAATGATTCCGATGCGGAAAATCTGCAGTGTTTACGCCGTGTCTGTTCGTACCCTTAGTGTGGAAATGGCCAGCCCTAGCCTGGAAATGTTTTTGATGCCCGTAGGACAGCACGCTTGCTTGCGTCAGATTCCTATTATGCCCTTACATTTTAGTATAGCAAAACATATCATTTGTATGGTCCCTTTCTTATTGATGTGCAGTTCTCCATTGGAAGTCTGATAACTTGTAATAGAGGTCCGATTTCTGTAACCTTTTTAAGTCTCCTTTTTATATCCATATCATATATTTGTAAACATTATGACACGCAACATTTGGACCCCTTAATGCAGATTGTGACAACCATGTAAAACAGTCAGTGTTTTTGTAATAACTTAGTAGGAACGGATCACTTTTTCTAAAGCTGGCCATATTTGGGACAACTTGCCCCGATCCACCCAGCGTTCGTATATTTTTCATTTAAGAAGCATACATTGTAAGACATCTGTAAAAATCTGAATGATTTTCTTAGTCCTATATCTGTTCCGACCAGTGGAACCAATTTTTTGCAATTACAGGTAATAGTTGTTAGCGATTCATCTTTGCCAGTCATATCATTAACAATTATTATATGGCCACGTTAAATTGTATCCAGTCCTTAGGGTTCTCCAAGTGGGTCTGCAAGTTTTGCAAATCTAAAATCTAAACATTGTTGCATGTTTCATCAATTTTGGTTCTATGACATTGTGCAAATGTTTCCTGGTGTAAGCAGATTTTAATTCAACATCGTTTGGCTACAGTGAGGTTTCCTGAACCAGTACCTCATAGGGGTGCGTTGCTATATTCTGTATGGAGGTAAGGATGTTTTATTATTATAATGGTATGACCGGGTATGTTCCGCAGCATGGGTATCCATACGCATAGTATGGCAGCATAGAGAGTCCCTAATGTTTTGTGTTACGGACCTGTAAGCAATCGGTATGCCGCTCGGGGGCGTAGCTATAGGGGGTGCAGAGGTAGCAGTTGCACCCGGGCCGTGGATGCGGAGGGCCTCCAAAAGCCCCTCAGCCGCATAAGAAGAGACTAGTTTTATAAATGTTATATAGTAGGTATATAAATGACATATGGTAGGTGGGGGCCCCGTTATAGATTTTGCATTGGGGCCCAGGAGCCTCTGATGCCGCTTTTAAGGTGCCTCTGAGAGGCTCCATAGTTTCCCCTAGCAGCAGAAGCAGTGCTTATGGGAGAGAATACCTCCACATTATAACATGTGCTGGAACATGACGCAAATAATTTTTTTTTTCCAGATTTGAGATTAATTTATCAGAACAAAAAATAAAAAAAAATAAGCGAGAAACTGGAGAATACAACAGAATTCTGGCTTTATGTGCCAAAAAAAACTTGTGCACATGCCTTATCCCAGATCTACTGCGTATTTTGGACACATTTTGTGCCTCACTAGATCATTTTGACGTGTGTAGAATGGGCGTGGCTTAGCTAAAAGGGTGTGGCCTAAAATGTGCTAACATTTTTGCACAAAATTATACAGCATGCACCACTGTGATAAATTTAGTGCATGTTCTGGCTGCCTGTTCTAGGTTTATGCTGTCTAAGTCTGACAGTAATAATACATTTGCCCCAATGTGTACCATCGTATAAAATCAGACACACAAATGTAGGGTAGGGGCCCATAGCCAGACATGGGTTCCCCTTTTATGGATCCTTGATACAGCTGGGTGCATGTCCCCTAAGAAACAGATGAAATGGTCTCGTTTCTTAAAGGGATTGTCCACTTTCTGTTTACCTCATGTCTCCTCCTTCAATCCATTTAGTGTTCATGCTAAGGAAAAGTATCCAAAACTTCACAATGTAATTAATCCCATGAGATAATGCAATCCAATACTTGGTAACTTTTTGGGTTGTTTTTTTTTTTATCAGTCTATCAATCTTGTTATTACCATTGACTCCTGTGTTCGATCGTACACAGTCGTGTCAACTGGACTGATTCAAAAAGGGTTTTCTTTAGAGAAAAAAAGAGACACCAATTTTCCTGTTTCTGTTGCAGTTTAAAATAACCTCTGATGAGTAGGACGGCCATTCATCTCAATAGCTACTTCCTTGTGTTTCTAGTCCACACTTTGTGTGTGTGTGTGTGTGTGTGTGTGTGTGTGTGTGTGTGTGTGTGTATATATATATATATATATATATATATATACGTGCACCCACATATATACTAGTACCATCTGAAAACTGCATTGATGTCCCCTATAGTTGTCAATTTCATCATTTGTTACTGATCATTGTTTCGTGTACTGCATTCAAGGGGTGCATACGACTTAAATTTGTGGCCATATAATAGTGAGTTCGGCTTGTGCATGGACGGAGCGGACTACAAGATCTCTGGCAGCTGTGTAAATCCCTGTGACGTTCATGATCCTTTATAGAGTGCCAACATTTCCTGCAGTTCTGTACTGAACTACCATATTCGCTCACTTGGTCCCTGTCCCTAGTGCTGCTTATAACTCCATTTAATCGTCAGGCACTTACTGACGCAGGGACCACTCACCAGTATTTTTATAGGAAGAATCCTACATGGACAAAGTTAAGGACAAACGAGAGTCGAGGATTAACCCCCATGATCTGACAATGCCAACCACTATACCACCAACCTACATCATTCAGTATTACATATCATATAGCACTACCATCTGTTTGAATGTGGAAGAAACATCCTTATTACATTTTTGAAAGTATTGCTATGCTGTACTCGGAGGCGACTGTAATGGCTGCTTCCACCGGGTGACTACATCTGAATGTATGGCTAGAACACCATACACAGGCATGTCTGCCATGCAATAAGGGGTACAAATTTGGGGAGGATTGTTAGAGTACAGGGCATCGCAAACATTTCTACATTACTTGGTCCTTGAGGGGCTGATCTTGATCATCAAACCACTAATTTGCTTTTAGTTATTTTTTCTGAAGCAGTTTTAGGTAATGTTGCTAAACCTGCTTCTAGGAGAAGCTGCGATCGGTTTTTCATGCAGTTTTCCCGCTGGCATAAATTTGGGCATGTAAGTAAATTCATTAACTTTGCACATTACATTGACATTGGTCAACATGCCTACTGGTCGTCAGTGGGTACTGCAAGTGTTTTGGAGGCAAGATTTTTTACCGCCTTACATACAGCTGTTATAGGATTTGTTCGAGGCCTACGGATCGCTCTAGCCTTAACCAGTCTTTTATGTTTTAGAAATTGTCTGCATTGAAGCCTCACCCACAGCTATGAAATGGGAAAACCTATAGAACTTGTAATATGGTGACACTACAGAGGGGTTTATAGGGAAGCACATGACGATCTGGTTATATCGCGAGATAGGCAATGCACTGAAATCCCACAAGCAGTATAACAAGTCTTGGATATTTTTACAATGTGTGTCGGTAGATCGTATGAGAATGTTCGCTGTTTTCTGACTCGTATTTGTAGCCCATGTTTCCGGCTTTCCGATCCGCGTGTCTATTATGATTCCAGATACCTGCAATATGCCGGTTGTGTTCTGTGTGGTCTGAATCGGCTTGTAGTTGAACATGCGTCTTCAAAGAAAAGTCCTTTGTAATTTATTGAATTACTTTCTATGATGTTCTATAGAGCAAATGGAAGTTTAATTATTTTTTATTAAACATATTCTTTGACTAGCGGTGATGTAACTTTCTGTCATTTCATTAGAAAAGTTATAAGGACAAAAGTATTCGCACTGATTCATCCAAGATCTGCACGCAACACACTCAACATGTTCCCAGTTTAGACTCTGTTCACACTAGCGTCATGTCTTCTGCTTGCATATAATGGATCCATGGCTGCTATGACACATCCATTTTTTGATAGAAGCCATTGACATCCGCTACAGTATTTTTGACATTAATAGCACAGTCTGTACTAAAAACCCTGTAGTGTGCACAGAGCCAGAAGAAGGTGATCGACCACTGGGAGGACAACAAGCAAGGACATAACAGATCTGCAAATTTATCAGGTCTCTCCTTCGTGTAGGAACACCCAGCATATTCAGGGCGGATACGCTGTATCAAGCTGCACAGCGTATCCGCCCTGAACACCGCAAAAAATATCCGAAAAACGGAACCAAATTGTGGTGCGTTTTATCGGGTGGAATTTCCGCTGCGGAAAGCAGCGCTGGAAAAACAAAAACCTCATATTTACCCCCTCCTTCTTCTGTGCGTAGTCCGGCCTCCTGGGATGATGTTGCAGGCCATGTGACTGCTGCAGCCTGTGATTGGCTGCAGCGGTCACATGGGATGAAAGTCATCCCAGGAGGCCGGACTGGAGAAAAAGCGGGGCACTGGGTAAGTATAACTTTTTTTTTTTAAATTAAAATCTTACTTGCGATTTCTGCGGTGGAATCACTGCGATCCTGCCGCAAATATCGCAACACACACCAGGGTTGAATTTAATGGGGAAAACCCGCAACACAAGAGCAGCGATTTTGCTTGACATGCGGCTGAAAAAAAACACTGCAGGTAAATTCAGGTGCTGTTTTTTTCCACTGTGGGGATGAGATTTGTTGAAATCTCACCCACACTGCTGCTACTGTAATACGCTGCAGATTCTCTGCAATGAAAGCCGTTGCGGAAAAGCCGCAGTGTTTACGCCTAGTGTGTTCCTACCCTTAAAGTGGACCTGCCAGCTCTCCTGATGTGTCTGTTTTAGTAAATACTTGTATTCCCCATAAAAATAATAATTCTGGAGAATCTTTTCTTAGAATGCTGCTATATTGTGCTGTTAGATTGACAACTAGGCGTTACCATTTTCCTTATCAATAGCTTGTGATCCTACACAGTCTATTGTTAGCACTTATTGGAGTGTCAGTGTTTAGGGACATGCCCCCCATTAAGTACATATATGGTAGTATTCTATTTTTTTATTTATTCATACATTTCCAGGAGGGATAACAGAGGAACCACACATGGAGTTTTAATAAAAGATGCTCCAACATTATTTCATGGGGAATACAACTATTTACTAGAACAGACACATCAGGTCCTCCTAAACTGTATTTTTTTTTCTGCGTAGTATTGTGCTGACGCAGCAGCTCTAGTTCCAGAGGATAATTTCCCTGTTGGGCCATGTTCACACATTCAGGATTGTGTCAGGTTTAAGATGCGGATTTCACGAATAAATCCTGACATAATCTGCTCACATCCCACCAAAAATGCATGTAAATTGGATATTTTATACCCCGCTCACAAAATAGCCAAGCAGAATAATAAACCCATTGAGGATTTTAAAATCTGCAGCATATTTAATATTGACATGGATGACACGCTGTAAAGTCACAGAATAGCTCCATTAAATTACAATAAAATAATAATCTGACCAATCAGTGGCAAATCTGCTCTGCCGTAATATTCAATTCTATCTGCGTCCTGAGGACGCAGATGCAGTTGCCGGGACTCGTCTTGGACAGTAATTTGTCGAGACTGTAAATTCGGGACTGTTGGCAACTATGCCCGTGCTGGCACCCACTTCCTTCCCTCCCAGTTGCGCCTGGGGCACGCTACCCACCTGCCACCGTAGCTACGCCCCTGCCATACAGGGTGCCATGAAATAGTGCTGTGTACAGCCATATACCCATACAGGGTGCCATAGACCTGGGCTGTGTACTGCCATATACCCATACAGGGTGCCATAGACCTGGGCTGTGTACTGCCATATACCTATACAGGGTGCCATAGACCTGGGCTGTGTACTTCCATATACCCATACAGGGTGCCATAGACCTGGGCTGTGTACTGCTATATACCCATACATGGTGCCATAGACCTGGGCTGTGTACTGCCATATACCCATACAGGGTGCCATAGACCTGGGCTGTGTACTGCCATATACCCATACAGGGTGCCATGAACTAGTGCTGTGTACAGCCATATACCCTTACAGGGTGCCATAGACCTGGGCTGTGTACTGCTATATACCCATACAGGGTGCCATAGACCTGGGCTGTGTACTGCCATATACCCATACAGGGTGCCATAGACCTGGGCTGTGTACTGCTATATACCCATACAGGGTGCCATAGACCTGGGCTGTGTACTGCCATATACCCATACAGGGTGCCATAGACCTGGGCTGTGTACTGCCATATACCCATACAGGGTGCCATAGACCTGGGCTGTGTACTGCCATATACCCATACAGGGTGCCATAGACCTGGGCTGTGTACTGCCATATACCCATACAGGGTGCCATGAACTAGTGCTGTGTACAGCCATATACCCTTACAGGGTGCCATAGACCTGGGCTGTGTACTGCTATATACCCATACAGGGTGCCATAGACCTGGGCTGTGTACTGCCATATACCAATACAGGGTGCCATAGACCTGGGCTGTGTACTGCTATATACCCATACAGGGTGCCATGAACTAGTGCTGTGTACAGCCATATACCCTTACAGGGTGCCATAGACCTGGGCTGTGTACTGCTATATACCCATACAGGGTGCCATAGACCTGGGCTGTGTACTGCCATATACCCATACAGGGTGCCATAGACCTGGGCTGTGTACTGCTATATACCCATACAGGGTGCCATGAACTAGTGCTGTGTACAGCCATATACCCTTACAGGGTGCCATAGACCTGGGCTGTGTACTGCCATATACCTATACAGGGTGCCATAGACCTGGGCTGTGTACTGCTATATACCCATACAGGGTGCCATAGACCTGGGCTGTGTACTGCCATATACCCATACAGGGTGCCATAGACCTGGGCTGTGTACTGCCATATACCCATACAGGGTGCCATAGACCTGGGCTGTGTACTGCCATATACCCATACAGGGTGCCATGAACTAGTGCTGTGTACAGCCATATACCCTTACAGGGTGCCATAGACCTGGGCTGTGTACTGCTATATACCCATACAGGGTGCCATAGACCTGGGCTGTGTACTGCCATATACCCATACAGGGTGCCATAGACCTGGGCTGTGTACTGCCATATACCTATACAGGGTGCCATAGACCTGGGCTGTGTACTTCCATATACCCATACAGGGTGCCATAGACCTGGGCTGTGTACTTCCATATACCCATACAGGGTGCCATAGACCTGGGCTGTGTACTGCTATATACCCATACAGGGTGCCATAGACCTGGGCTGTGTACTGCCATATACCCATACAGGGTGCCATAGACCTGGGCTGTGTACTGCCATATACCTATACAGGGTGCCATAGACCTGGGCTGTGTACTTCCATATACCCATACAGGGTGCCATAGACCTGGGCTGTGTACTGCTATATACCCATACAGGGTGCCATAGACCTGGGCTGTGTACTGCTATATACCCATACAGGGTGCCATAGACCTGGGCTGTGTACTGCCATATACCCATACAGGGTGCCATAGACCTGGGCTGTGTACTGCCATATACCCATACAGGGTGCCATAGACCTGGGCTGTGTACTGCCATATACCCATACAGGGTGCCATAGACCTGGGCTGTGTACTGCCATATACCCATACAGGGTGCCATAGACCTGGGCTGTGTACTGCCATATACCCATACAGGGTGCCATAGACCTGGGCTGTGTACTGCCATATACCTATACAGGGTGCCATAGACCTGGGCTGTGTACTGCTATATACCCATACAGGGTGCCATAGACCTGGGCTGTGTACTGCCATATACCCATACAGGGTGCCATAGACCTGGGCTGTGTACTTCTATATACCCATACAGGGTGCCATAGACCTGGGCTGTGTACCTGGTGTCCCTCTCCAGTATTTGTATGGCAGACGTATCATCAGTGGCAGTGAGGCTTTATAAACAGGCGAACGCTACAGAACTTGCGTCATTATGTTACTAAATCTGCCCCGTTGAGCGCTATGTAGAAAGTAGGAGAGGTAATAAATAAATAAAAGCCGGTCTGCGTTCCCACTGATAGACGGGGCTACAAAGTAACGAGCAAAGGACGTGTTACGTCTCGGTCATGAAGGGGTTAGTATTTCTGACTGGATCTGTAGTAAACATGTGACCATAACAAGACAACAGTCAACACCCAGCCTAGAAGTAGGCGCCTGAGCAGCACGGGCCAATAGGAAAATTATGTGTCATGTGCTTAACCAATCAGATAGCTAGACTTGTATTAGAGATCCCGCCCTTATCTCGTCTTCCTCAAGGAGGGCGGGAATACGCTCTTTGCGTAGCGTTGTGTGGATGGATTGGTTTCCCGTGACAACCTTGACGTAATTCCTGCTGTGAATGGCTGCAAGCTCCTGTCAGTCACAGGCCATTTAAATGGCTACGCAGTGTCAGCACCGAAGCTGTGTGTCTTACAAATTGCACCGGAGGAACAGGGGTAAAGCCTGAATATGATTAAGGAGGAAGAAGAAGATGGAAATACTCACCAGGCTGAGGAGCAGCAGCAGCAGCAGCTCCGTCGCCGGTATGAGGAGCTCTGCAGCGCTCTTAATATGGACGAGAGGGCCCGTGCGGAGGCCTGGGATAGTTACGCAAGAATTAGCCAGAACTACACTCTGGAGGTGAGGGGGTTAATTAGACGTGCTGTAAAATTGCTATTTATCAAAGACGGGGAGAAGCGCTGTGAATGCTGGAAGTGATTCCCTTCACTGGAAACAAGTGCGCAGTGGTACCTAAGGGGTTAAACTTACTGGTACTGTCGCCTTTTCCCCACCTGTAGTGTAAGGTGTAGCGCCTGGTGTACGGTGTAGCGCCTGGTGTACGGTGTAGTGTACGTTGTAGCGCCTGGTGTAGCGTCTGGTGTACGTTGTAGCGCCTGGTGTAGCGTCTGGTGTACGGTGTAGTGTACGTTGTAGCGCCTGGTGTAGCGTCTGGTGTACGGTGCAGCGCCTGGTGTACGGTGTAGTGTACGTTGTAGCGCCTGGTGTAGCGTCTGGTGTACGTTGTAGCGCCTGGTGTAGCGTCTGGTGTACGGTGTAGTGTACGTTGTAGCGCCTGGTGTAGCGTCTGGTGTAGCGCCTGGTGTACGGTGTAGCACCTGGTGTAGCGTCTGGTGTAGCGCCTGGTTTACGGTGTTACGTCTGGTGTACGGTGTAGTGTACGGTGTAGCGCCTGGTGCATGTTTTAGCGCCTGGTGTACGGTGTAGTGTACGGTGTAGCGCCTGGTGCACGTTTTAGCGCCTGGTGTACGGTGTAGCGCTTGGTGCACGTTTTAGCGCCTGGTGTACGGTGTAGCGCCTGGTGCACGTTTTAGCGCCTGGTGTAAGGTGTAGAAACTTTGTAAATAGTCTTCGTTACAAATCTACCGTTTTGTGTAAACATCTCCTATGCAGACCTATGTGTCGTCATGGTTACGCACTACAAGCCCTGTGTGTGGTCAGATTCTTCAGTCATGTGTTACTCATACAGTATCTGCGACAGAAGGACGACTTTCATAGTTGCCACCTCTATAGCGATGCCACTGTGCGGCGAGGGCTATACGGCAACTTTGGTTACTGTGTGCCCCTGCGTGCATCGCACATCAATGTGGCCGCGTTGCACCCATGACATGACAGTCACAAGAAATCCAGCAGAAATCCGACCACGTTGACTTTCATTACGTGCGATGCACAAAGGGGCACACAGCAAACTTTGGCCACACGATCTGCGTCGCGGCCAAAGTGGCTGTGTCGTCCTATCCTCCGGCTACATGCACGCGCTGTGGAATTGGATGTGGAAAATATACATTGAAAATCGCAGATAAACGCAGGTAAAGTCGGCACTTAATATTGCGTTTTTCGGTGCGGATCTTACAATTTGATGCAGAAACAAGTGCAGATTTAATGCTGCAGATTTTAGTGCGTTTTTTTAAAATAAACTTTTCAGGTTCGATTGTGAGACAGAAACGGCAGATAAATAGACAAGCTGCGGATTTAAAAAAATGCACAAGGCAGGTCAATTTACGTGTAATATCGCATGTATGAGGGGATTTGTGGCTCTTACATACAGTGGAAGAGGGGAGTCCTTAGACATTTATGGCATATCCCTGCTTTTTGCCTTGCCAGGCAGAACAGTCAGAGGGCCCCCGTTTTCCTGAAAGGTAGAGGTTCTGAGTAAATGCCATAAATGTCTAAGGTGGGAAAACCCTTTAACCACTTTTTATCCACCTAGTCCCATTCACATCTATCATGTAACCTCCGTCCGCTGCTAATGTCCAGTCCTAAAATGAGACTACTGCTCCGTACGACTCCTCTTTACCTCGGACATGCTGGTGGGCATGGACCGGGGTCCCCCATTCTAATGATCGGTGGGGGGTCCAAGAGTTCAGAAAGGCACAGAACCGCCTTTAAATATTAGACCTACAAGACGAGAGAGATTTGTGACCATAATCACATTCTGGTGCAGTGCAAACAATCCTCGGTGATGCTGTTACCATGGGGCTGTTTGTTATGCGGTCGCCTCCGGCTTCTAATGAAGCCTCGTATACAGGACCTGATGCTGGAGGGGTTTGTTTAGGCTTGGCTTGGGAGAAGCTTGATACTGTCTCCTTGGAGAGATGCTCAGGCCAGTTCTCATTACAAGGACTTTCTGTACAACTTGCCCTGGGGATTACAGGGATCGTTTATTGATCGCTTTATCAATTGTAGGCAGCAAAACACAATAATGCCTCGCGC
Organism: Rhinoderma darwinii; assembly: GCF_050947455.1. NCBI lineage: Eukaryota > Metazoa > Chordata > Amphibia > Anura > Rhinodermatidae > Rhinoderma > Rhinoderma darwinii. Next base: position 41,423,589 of record NC_134695.1, read on the forward strand.
ACACAACCGGAAGGGGTTTTTACTATCCGCAAATACGGATCTGACCGATACGGATACACATCCGCAACAGTCTACCGTTGCGGAAGCGCCCATAGACTTGTTACAATTGCGGACATGAATAGGACGTGTCCGTGGCCAATAGATATTAATGGGTCCGCAATTTCATCTGTAATTACGGATGAAAATTACGGTCGTGTGAATGGGGCCCAACCAGGTATCTGGTATTTGTCTACAGGTGACGTTCAGCTGAAATAGTACGCTGTTTGTATTTTTTTTTGTTTTTTAATCTTTTTTCATTTTATTTAAATTTTTCCATATATAAGGGTAGAAAGACGTACATCAAAGATTGAATAGAAAAATAGTACGAAACCATTTACCGTGTACATTCATCTAAGTATCATGTACTAATATAACAGAAGAATAAATGTATAAGGTCAATTGTAAATGCCATAGACCAGCTGTTTAGGAGTACACAAGGGGTATGTTCACACGGCTTATTTCCGGCCGTTTTTCGGGCCGCAAACTGCCAAAAACTCGGCAGCAGAACGCCTCCAAACATCTGCCCATTGATTTCAATGGGAAAAACAGCGTTATTTTCAGACGGGCCGGTTTTTTATGTGGCCGTTTTGGAAAACGGCCGCGTTAAAAAATGCCTGCGAAAAAGAAGTGAATGTCACTTCTTGAGCCGTTTTTCGCTGACTCTATAGAAAAACAGCTCCAAAAACGGGCGTAAAAAACACCACGGAAAACGGGTGTTTGATTAAAAAACTTCTGAAACTCTGGAGCTGTTTTCCTTTGAAAACAGTTCCGTATTTTCAGACATTTTTTGTTAAGCGTGTGAACATATCCGAAGGCTTAGTTCACATCCACGTTGGGACTCCGTTCATGGGTTCCGTCAGACCTTTCTGTCAGGGGAACCCATAAACGGAATCCAAACGGAAACCGTAGGTTGCTGTTTGCATCACCATTGATTTCAACAGTGACGGATCCGGTCCAAATGGTTTCTGTTTGTCACCATTGTTTAAGGGTTCCGTCGTTTTGACGAAATAAATACCGTAGTCGACTGCGCTATTCATTCCGTCAAAGCGACGGAACCCTTAAACAACGGTGACAAACGGAAACCATTTGCACCGGATCCGTCACATTTTAAATCAATTGTGATTCAAACGGAAACCTATGTTTTCCGTTTTAGTTTGGGTTCCATTCGTGGGTTCCCCTGATGGAAAGCTGAGACGGAACCCACGAACGGAGTCCCAACGCAGATGTGAATGAAGCCTTACAAAACCAATAGAGTGACGCCTGCTGTCATACACGCAATAGTGTAACAATACTTCACATTAGCATTACATATATGTATTATGTTATTTTATATGACAATGTTTGCAAGGTGCAACCATTTTGGAAATTTGTAGAGAAAGGATGGGAGGTTGCCTAGTCGTCCTGCAATAAGATGTCCCATAGCACGATTATAGCACATTGTTGCCAGAGTCTTCGGTAACTGATGACCTAGCCACTACATATGTGACAGTGGTCCCCAACCAGGGGCTCGTGACCTCCAGTTGTGTGGCTCGCCATAGTGACCAAATTTCTGCAGCATTTCCGTTCAACTAGCGGACATTCTGCTGTGGAAAAAACGCTCCATTTCCTGCGTTTTTTACTGCAGAAAATGATGCATATTTTGCTGCGTTATTCTCTTTGCTGGGAGATAGTGAAATCTCCTCCGAAAAACGCAGCAATTCAGTCCACTTTCCGCAGCAGGAACCGACATGCTGCGGTACGAAAAATACACACCACAGGTGAATTTCTGGCCTAAAATTTTACTCGGCGTGTGGACGAGATTTGTTAAATCTCACCCACTTTGCTGCTACTGTATTATGCTGTGCATGTTCCGTCCGCAATTCCGGACAGAAAATATTCTGTTACGTGTGGATAAGCCCTTAAGGTGAAATAAATTCTGGTATTCTCTTCTAACCAACGAGGAGGCGCAATGCTGTCCTTTAATATAATCCAACCTGTCCAGGTACAAAGGAACTTATCAGTTTTACCCGTATCACTCACCAAAAGACTTTCCGTTTTCATAATGTGGTTTATTTCTAAGACGTGAAGGGCATCGTGAGGGTTTCCCGTGCTGACGGATCACACATCTGCCAGCTGAAAGGAAATGTCTAAAGATATCTTTCTTTTAGAACTGCTTCATGAACAGGTATGATAGATAAGAGTGCAAGACTGGAAATCGACCAAAACTGAGTACTATACACCAGGATGAATGAGATATAAAATATAATTTTATTATTAAAAATTAAAACAACAAAGTACAACGGTAAATATGATAAGCTGAAAACAACAATAAGCTGGTACACACACAGTAATGAACAACTCTATGCACCTGGTGAGCCACACAGTAAGGCCCCATGCACACGAACCTAAAAACGCCCGTAATTCCGTCAGAAGTCGGAAATCAGTCACATGGATATAATAACCGTTTGAAATCACAATGATACAAAGCAATGAAATTACAAGGGGATACTTGGATAGAGAGCCTGAGTGAGCATGAAGCCGCCGCCTCAACGCGCGTTTCACAGTGTATTCCTCAGGAGGTGGTTCGATAATGGCGCCATTACCTAACAGTGACCGAGGTTGCAAGCGCCGCATATCCACGGACGTAATCCGCTCCCTGCCTCTCCCTATTGATCACGTCTCCTGAAGAATACACTGTGAGAAAATAACAGTGAAAAAAATAAATATTAGGTAAGTATTAGCCGATGTTATATTATCGTGGTCATCACCCGCTTTAAATTTTGTTTTGCAAAGTTGGGAAATTGTCATAAATTCTCTTATTGGTAGAAGTATTGCAGTTCCCTTCTCTCCATGGGGGTGAAAGGGGGGCTTATTGGTTTCCCTCTTGAGAGGGGAATGTATGGGGGGGGGGGGGGGACTCTTCATTCATGAACATGTTCTTGTTTAGACAGAACATCTTTATCAGGAAAGGAGTAACACCGATGACTTCTTTTTGTTGCAGGGAAATGCGCTGCACTGGTTGGCCTGTGCATTGTACGTCGCCTGCAGGCAATCTGTGCCAACAGTGGGCAGAGGGACGGTGGAAGGAAATTATGTTTCTCTCACTAGGATCCTGACCTCTTCAGAACTGAGGTAATTCAAACCAGCATTATTATTGTCTGTACAGTATAAAAGTTCCAACAAAACCGCCATTTTCGTAAGGGGATGAGAGAGGGAGGAACAACTTTCACTGTAAATAAGCACCTGCAGTAACTTGAACATATCCTGTATTTACCTAGCTATGCTATAAACTAGAATTGTTATGTATGTGTGATAATAAATCAGCAAATATAGGCTTCGTTCACATCTGCGTCAGGCTTCGGTTCTTGGGTTCCGTCAGGGGAACCCATGAATGGAAACCATAGCTTTGCATTACCATGGATTTCATATGGTAATTCTTCCGTTGCCAATGCTTTCCGTCTGTCTCCGTTCCGTAAGGTATCAGTTTTTTGGCTGAATCCATAGCGTAGTCGACTACGCTATTGATCCCGCTGAACAAATCGAAGCCTTACGGAACGGAGACAGACGGAAAGCATTAGCAACGGAGGCATTACTATTGAAAGCAACGGTAATGCAAACGTAAGCTAGGGTATTCTGTTTACGGTTTCTCCTGACGGAGAGGTCTGACGAAACCCAAGAACGGAAGCCCGACACAGATGTGAACGAAGCCTTAGATACATATTTGCTCTCTTTGGAAGGATTTATATGCACATTTATCCACATATAATCTTCCCGCAGTAAATAGTAAATTATAGAAGGATGCTTTTCTCTGATCTAACTATGGAGATAATTCATCTCTACACAGCCTGTGGTTGGACCTGGACTTTACCTTTAGTAATTCTGTCGTTGAGGCTAGAACTATATCACTGCTTGCTCGGCACATACAAGTTGATGTATACCAGCCAGACTGCCAACTCTATTAGCATACGTCAATGTTCGTAGCAGTCTATGGACACGATAGGTGTATACGCCAGGAGCCTTTACCGACGCATACGCCGATATAGTGTATAAATAGTTAGAACTTAGGTTGAATATAATGGAAAATTCGGGTTTGACCAACCAGCAGGCTGTTCTCGTATGTCATCAGGTTTTAGTGCCTGGTCAGATTTTTCACTGCCAATATTATTTCCTCCTTTTATAGCTTGATTGAGTTTTTCAATAAGATGAAGAAGTGGGAGGACATGGCCAATTTACCTGCAGAGTTCCGAGAGAGGACCACGAAGCTTGAACGTAATTTCACGGTTACCGCCGTACTTTTCAAAAAGTATGATCCCATCTTCCAAAAAATCTTTAAAAACCCACAAGAAGAGCAGCCGCGGCAGCATAGAGGCCGGAAACAAAGGTAGAGGTGGAAAATATCTTATTTTGTTTCCTAATTAAAGTGTAGCCTTTTGTTTATTCAAGTGTTTGCTGGTAGTAATGAACGGTTACATGGATAACCATGTCAGGGGGCGGTATCGCCATTTGCAGAGTTCTTGAAACCATGGGGAAATAAGACTGTTGGCTGTTGTTGGATGCAGATGTTGGCTACTGAGATCAGGCGGTCCAGGGTACAGATTCAGAGCTTATTCCTATATGGCAGTGGTCTCCATCCTGTGGCTCTCCAGCAATTGGAAAAACTACAACACCTAGCATGCCCTGGCCGCTGCAGAGCTGTAGTTTTGTAACCACTTTAGGCATTCTTTACACACACATTTTTTTTCTACCAAGTTAAAATGCATGCAAAAAACGCTTCTAAATATGCCTGCGTCATTCAAATGTAACAGGCGGGTTTTTTTTTTTATTGCGTTTTTTTGGTGGCATTTTTTTTGCTTTGTTTTTCTGGCGTTTGCCCTATAGAGTAGTCTATGGGAAAAACGCCATACCCAGAGCATTCTGCATTTGGAAAAAAACGCCACTGACCACAAAATTGCCCTTTAAAAGGCCGCAGACCAAAACGCAGTTGTGTGTAGTTCACTTTAAAATCTGTAGTAAAATATAATGTAACATCTGTCCACACTTAAAAACACATTAAAAAAAACATTTACGCCACGGACAACGACGCACAAAAGCGCAGCAAAACGCTATGTGTAAACTCCGCCTAGGAGCCACAGGTTGGGGATTACAGCTATAGGGTATAATGAAAGCTAATGCAAGCGATCAGTCGCAATGACCACAGTTAGGGTATGTGCACACGATGAGAGGCTTTTACGTCTGAAAAGACAGACTGTTTTCAGGAGAAAACAGCTGCCTCGTTTCAGACGTAAATGCTGCTCCTCGCATTTTGCGAGGCTTCTCTGACAGCCGTAAATTTTGAGCTGCTCTTCATTGAGTTCAAAGAAGTGTCCTGCATATAATGTATATAAGTGTCCTGCATATAATGTATATAAGTGTCCTGCATATAATGTATATAAGTGTCCTGCATATAATGTATATAAGTGTCCTGCATATAATGTATATAAGTGTCCCGCATATAATGTATATAAGTGTCCTGCATATAATGTATATAAGTGTCCTGCATATAATGTATATAAGTGTCCTGCATATAATGTATATAAGTGTCCTGCATATAATGTATATAAGTGTCCCGCATATAATGTATATAAGTGTCCTGCATATAATGTATATAAGTGTCCTGCATATAATGTATATAAGGGTCCTGCATATAATGTATATAAGTGTCCTGCACTTCTTTTGACGAGGCTGTATTTTTACGCGTCGTCGTTTGACCGCTGTCAAACGACGACGCGTAAATGACAGGTTGTCTGCACAGAACGTCGGCAAACCCATTCAAATGAATGGGCAGATGTTTGCCGACGTATTGTAGCCCTATTTTCAGACGTAAAACGAGGCATAATACGCCTCGTTTACGTCTGAAAATAGGTTGTGTGAACCCAGCCTTACCCATACGATTGGCCCTAACCCCCTCTTTGCCGTTTTCTCTTTCCTTTTTGTGTACTGTGTGCATTTATGTTCTTACTATTCTATCCCCACCTTTCTGTGGTTTGTGGACCCCACAGTGTAGCTTTATGCCTACCTGGTTACTCATCTCCTAATACTATGCCCTTATACCCACCTGCATCTCCTACTATGCGTCAATGGATTAACAGATTGTACAAAAAGAATCATTTTAGATCTGGTCAGATTTGCACTTGTGCACTCATAGGAATCCGCTCCTTCTATGAAGATGTTGGTACTTTGACCATTTTATAGTTCATATTTCCTGACTTTCTCCTTACCTTTCAGGCGTCAGCCCTGCACAGTGTCGGAGGTGTTTCACTTCTGCTGGGTATTGTTCATCAATGCTAAAGGTAAAGCAGATTTAATATGTTTCTCTGTAGGTTCCGTTTTGCAATGTTTTTATTTGTTTTAATGCATTTATATTTATTGTATAAGGGGTGAGAATGTGTCATTGAGTTGTGACAGGACTAAGCGTCGTCTTGTCTCTTGGCTCAGTGTTCGGTGATTTATGTGCCAGGCTTTTTGGCATGACATTTTGTTTAACAGTTCTTTTGCCATGTGACATCCTTGGCAGCTTTGTTTGTTTTCTGTTGTACAATTCAGGAGAATGGACAGCATCAAAAGCCAAAGTAATATTCTGTGAGGTCCAAAAAGGGCTCCGTCAATTGGCCCTTATATACTAACAATAAAGAAGGTTCTGGACGGCACTTACATCATAATGCAGAAAATAAAACTTGAATCCAGTCGTGCAACCTTTCGGCTGAGGGTATGTTCACACGCTTAGCAAAATACGTCTGAAAATCCGGAGCTGTTTTCAAGCGAAGACAGCTCCTGATTTTCAGACGTTTTTGTAACAACTCGCGTTTTTCGCAGCGTATTTTACGGCCATTATTGGAGCTGTTTTTCAATGGAGTCAATGAAAAACGCCTCCAAAAACGTCCCAAGAAATGACATGCACTTCTTTTTCGCGGGTGTCTTTTTACGCGCCGTATTTTGACAGCGACGCGTAAAATTAAGCCTCGTGGGAACAGAACATCGTAAACCCCATTGCAAGCAATGGGCAGATGTTTGGAGGCATAATGGTGCTGTTTTTTCAGGCGTAATTCGAGGCGTAAACGGCCCGAATTATGTCTGAAACCACTGCGTGTGAACATAACAGTGGCTGAGAGAGCTGTTAACCGAAATGTTTTACGACTATACTAAAAAGTAAACTTTTTTGCATTAAGACGTACCTTTCTTTCTTGTTGTTTTTTCTTAGCCCTTTTAGAAGATGCACAAGGAGGCGTCTAGAGCTAGTGCTGGGCAATTAATCTAAAAAAAAAATCCGAATTTCAGCGCAATTAATAAACGTCATCTTGCGAATTTCGGTTCTATCAATAATTTTTTCCCGCAGATACAGTTGAATCCAATGGTAGAGCAGGGGACAGTAAGGTCCCTTCTCTACCGTTCGCTATGTATCACCAGACATGAGGCAGTGACGTGATCGCGCCTGTCTGCGCCGTGCCACAAAGACCAGAGGAGCAGAGGGATCTCCTCCACTCGTCATTGGAACGGGGTTAGGTGAGTATGTATGTTATTAATTTTATCAGACACTATTGGGGATGTGGAGGCAGCTATGGAGGCATTCTACAGCGTGGGGGCAGCTATGGGGTCATTATACGGTGTGGAGGGCAGTTATGTTGGGCATTATACTGTGTGGAGGGCAGTTATGGGGGTAAAATACTGTGTGGAGGGCAGTTATGGGGGCAAAATACTGTGTGGAGGGCAGTTATGGGGGCAAAATACTGTGTGGAGGGCAGTTATGGGGCAAAATACTGTGTGGAGGGCAGTTATGGGGCAAAATACTGTGGAGGGCAGTTATGGGGCAAAATACTGTGTGGAGGGCAGCTATGGGGGCATTATACTGTGTTGGGAGCACTATGGGGCAATATAATGTGTGGGGGCAGTGTCACGGGATATATTATATACAGTAGTATACCTCAGGCTCCGGGGATAAATATTAATTCAATGGCGTAGAATGGAAATAGGGGGTGCAAAAAGAGTGTGACCTAAATAATCGTTCATTAATTGTAATTGAGGTTACATGTTCAATTAATCATGATTTTGATTTAGGTCATGATCTCCCAGCCCTATCCAGAGCCATCGTTTTTTTATTTTCCCGTTTGTCTCTCCCTCTCTCTTCCCTCTCTCTTCCCTCTCTTCCCTCCCTCTCTTCTCTTCCCTCCCTCTCTTCTCTTCCCTCCCTCTCTTCTCTTCCCTCCCTCTCTTCTCTTCCCTCCCTCTCTTCTCTTCCCTCCCTCTCTTCTCTTCCCTCCCTCTCTTCTCTTGTCTCCCTCTCTTCTCTTGTCTCCCTCTCTTCTCTTCTCTTCCCTCCCTCTCTTCTCTTGTCTCCCTCTCTTCTCTTGTCTCCCTCTCTTCTCTTCCCTCCCTCTCTTCTCTTCCCTCTCCTTCCCTCTCCTCTTCCCCCTCCTCTTCCCCCTCTCGATACATGATACTCCTGCCTTACTATTGCTTGTATAACGCAAACCTATTCTGCAGCGATGGGCAAGGATTGTCTTCTGTCACGTCAGTCCCTGTGACCAATGTGGCTCACTATCTAACTCACTATCTCAGACACACACAGTTGGGCAAATTTCATAGAAAGCCAGCGTATGTAGAGGTAAGCCACAGAAACACAGGGAGAACATACAAACTCCATGCAGATGTTGTCCTTGGTCAGACCCCAGTGCTAGAATGCTAACCACTGAGGCCGGATTACTTTGTCATAATTAGGCAAGTATTGGGGCACGCCTCTTAATCATTGAATTCAGGTGCTTCATTCAGTCCATTCCCACAGGTGTATAAAAGCAAGCATCTAGCCATGCAGTCGCCTTTAGGCCGTGTTCACACAAGGGCGATACGCTGCGTAAAAGCACACCGCGTATCCGCCCTGGGCGCCGCAGGGAATTACGGTCGAAAAACTGCACCCAGTTGTGTGGTTGCACGTAGAAAAAAAGAGTTTGATACTTACGCAGCCATGGCGACGCGTCCCTCCACTGTCCTGCAACCCGGCCCCCCGGGATGACGTTCCATCCCATGTGACGGCTGCAGCCTGTGATTAGCTGAAGCGATCACATGGGATGAAACGTTATTTCAGGAGGCCGGCCTAGACGAAGAAACACAGAATTCTGGGTAAGGATAAGATTTTTATTTTTTTTCTGAGTTGCATTTTTTGCGGCGGAGATGCTGCTTTTCCGCAGCAAAAAAAAATACAACATCTGCTATTTGTTGCGGGTTTTAAATCCCCATTTAATTCAAAGGGGAAAACCTGCAACAAATAATCAGCAATAACACAAATACAATTGACATGCTGCGGATTTAAAAAACACACCGCAGGTCAATTTATGAGCCTTTTTTCCGCCCATCATTTATGCAGCGTGTGGGTGAGATTTTTTCAAATCTCATTCACTTTGAAATCCATTGCGGAAAATCCACAATATTTACACTACGTGTGAACTCACCTTACAAACATTTGTAAAAGAATGGGTCGTTCTAAAGAGATCACTGAATTCCAGCATGGTAATAGGACACCACCGTTGTAAGTCAGTTCTTCCCTTCTAGATATTCCACCATCAACTGTGAGTGATATTATCGTAAAGTGGAAGCGTTTAGGAACCACAGCAACTCAGGGAAAAAGTGGAGACCACGTAATGCAACAGAACGTAGTCGCTGAGGAGCATCGTGCATAAAAGTCGCCAAAGCCCTGCTAATTCCATAACTGCAGAGCTCCAAAACTCTGCTGGCATAAATATCTGCACAAAGACAGTCCCTCTGGGAGCTTCATGGCATGCGTTTCTATGGCAGAGCAGCCGCATGCCGGTCTTACATCACCAAGCACAATGCCGAGTGTCGGATGGAGGGTTGTAAAGCCGCCGCCACTGAACCCTGGAGCAGTGGAAACGTGTTCTGTGCAGTGATGAATCACGCTTCTCTATCTGGAGTCTGATGGACGAGTCTGGGTTTGGTGAATTCCAGGAGAACGTTACCGGCCTGACTGCATTGTGCCAACTGTAAAGTTTGGTGGAGGAGGATAATGTTATAGGTTTTGTTATTCAGGGGTCGGCCTAGGTTCCTTAGTTCCAGTGAAGAGAAATCTTAATGTTTCAGCATACCAAGACATTTTGGTCAATTGTAGCTTCCAACTTTGTGGGGACAGTTTGGGGTTCGGCCCTTTTCTATTCTAGCATCACTGAGCCCCAGTGCACAAAGTCCATAAAGACATGGTTCGGTGAGTTTGGTGTGGAAGAACTTGACCCGCACAGAGCCCTGAACTCAACCCCATCCAACACCTTTGGGATAAACTAGAACGGAGATTGTAAAACCAGGCCCCCTCCTTCAACATCCGTCTCTGACCTCACAAATGCTCCTATGGATGAATGGGCAAAAATTCCCACAGACAAACTCCGAAATCTTGTAGAAAGCCCAGAAGAGTGGAAGCTTTATCAGCTGCAAAGGGGGAATCAACTCCATATTCATTTCTATAGATTTAGAATGGGAAGTCAAAAGTTCCTGTAGGTGTAATGTGTACGTGTCCCAATACTTCTGTCCATATAGTGTATCTGGACCTGAATGGCAAACAGCGGGGGCCAAATAATTCCTCCTTGGGGAGTTTGAAGGACTCCAAACATGATTTATTAATCAAGAGAAAATCCAGGTTCTTTTTTGCTTCTCTGGAATTCTTGACCAATGAATACCCTCTGTGGTGTGTAATGGGTTAATACCATCCGTACTCTTTTTTTTGAGTAGCCATTAAGTTGGGAATCCAATGGGCAGCTTAATTACCCCCAACAATTCAGCAGGCACCAAGTTCAGCATCACTAGTAGTCATGTCCTAGCAACCAGACACACACAGGGCAAGTTTGGGCTTGTCTGTGTAATACTCCTGTGCTCGACACCAATGACGGACAGTTTCCTTGTCAGACAAACCAGTCTTTAATGATTCAGATCCCCTCTCCCTCAGTGTGACAGCTGCAAAGACTTTGGATTCCAGCTGTCCGCAGAACGGTCTTGTCCCTGGAGCTGGTAGGTATATTCTGTAATCTGGCTGGTGGGGGATGCAGCGTGTACATTCCCGGTGTCTGCACTGTGGTACGCTCGTGACACTGGTCTTATGTATTGTATACGTGCTGTGCACATGTTATGCTATATAGTACTGTGATCTCTGCCCAGAGATAGTACCAGGATATTTATGTGTGTGTGTGTGTGTGTATATATATATATATATATATATATTTATTTATTTTTTTATTTTTTTTTATTATTATTATTATTATTTTTTTTATTTTTTTTTTCATCCAGTTTTGGCTAATTTTAGAGAAGAAAAAATAAATATTTATATATATATATATATATATATATATATTACGGTGGACACAACACAGTATTAGGTTAAAGGAGTTTTTCATTTCCAGCAAATTAATGTTATTTCTTTTGTATAATTTTATACAATTTTTCCAGTATACTTTCTGTATTAATTTCTCACGGGTTTTAAGATCTCTGCTTGTTGTCATTCAGTACATTGTCATATGATGGACACACGGTTCGTTACAGTATCAGAGCTGTGTCTTCTATCGATCCCTGCACCTGTGTGTGTGTCCATCACATGACAATGGACAGAATTTTATTCACAGGAAGTAAACCATAAATGTTCCTACTGGATGACAACAAGCAGAGAACTTGAAAACCGTGATAATTTAATACAGATATTATATTGGGAAGTCGTATAACTTTTAATTATACCAAAAATAACATTAATTTGCTGAAACCAGACAACCCCTTTTAATAAAGTAGGTGTATTCCCATCTTCCTTATTTATGACATATCCACGGTATATGCCATAAATGCCTGCTAGGTGCAGTTCTCACCTACTGGGAAAATAATAGGTGACTCCTGTTCACCGATTCAAAGCAGCCGCTGCTTTTACCATTGAAGTCTATATTTCTTTAAAGCAGCCCCCACACTCACTTGTGAGGTATTGAGTAGGAGCGCCACCCCACTGTCACATTTCAGACCAGTATCCAATAAATCAAAGAAGGTCGGACAGCACACAATTCTAGTGATGCAAAAATGTGCAACGTTTATTGACGCTCCAATGTCACACTAGTCACAGCAGCGACATTTTGGACAGATCACGTCCTTTAGCAAGCTGTGATGTTAAGCAGCAGTAAGGAAGTAACAGGATAAATCTGTGCATACAATAAATGTGGGTTATGTTTTATCATGTGAACACATGAAACTTTTCAATACAACTTATTAGGTTAAAGTGGTCTCTTCCTCACCACCCAGCAGTCTGTAAATGTTCAATTACCCAAAAAAATCAGTGTTTAATAATACAGTAAAGCCTGGGAGAAGGGGGACGCAGCTGCAGTTTGTATTGGAGCCTGTATTCTCTTATTACATATCTGGTTATATTTTGAAACTATTCATGAACTGCCCAGTTGCACTTTTCCTTAATAGAACATCATGTAATGTTATCAGAAGCATTTCAGCTCAAAATATTCCATCAATTCCTGATCGTTGCATGCCCTACCTTTTGGGACCCTCGCTTTTAAGAACAGGAATCTGGTGGCTCCCTTTCAAAAATTCCTGGCCACCAAAGGCTGCATTGAGCTTACAGAAACACTCCAGCAGTTTTGTTTTTTCCCCCCATATAGTGCAGCATGGGCTATTATTAAAGAATAATGTAGAGGCTGTTGTTTATACCAGTTTTAGTTGATGTGGCATTTATGTGTTGCCTTGGTGCCTTCTTCCCTTTTGATATGGTTCCTCTAAAGCAGCCTACATTTCTCATGATTCCTCTGACTTTGCAGCTGGGTGGAGTCTCGTCACACTGCACTTGCTGCACTTAGATAGGACACAGAGCATAGCAAGTGATAGATCAGTGCCATGGAACTACTGTCCCCTAACTGCAGTCTCCGTGTATTCCTTTGTGATGCAGCTTCAGCTGGTCTCCCCTGCCTCCTAGTGATAGGTTTCTCCATATTAGTTTTTACACAGAAGGCAGTGAGGAGCAGCATCTCGTAGAAATACTCTGAACTCTCTACTCACAGCACACACAGATGGTATAGAAAGTCATGGGAGTTTTATAACTGCAGCTAATCATTGTATGGACTCCACTATTATATCATTGCACTCCAATCCCTTAGATATGGCAAAAATTATCTAATCAGCAGCACTATATGCATGGGGGGAGATATACAGAGGAACAAGGAGGGTGGAGCTTGGTGGGGAGGTGTCTCCGAGCGGCCAGGATGGATTTGATAGGTGATGTGATCCTGTAGTTCGCAGGAAGTCAGGAGAAAATGACTTCCTGTCTACACATGAGAGCGTGGTGTATTTTAGTGGTCAGACTGAGATCACATGACACCGCTTCCCATAATGAAAGAATTCAAAATACATTGATGCAACTAAGCTGGGAAGAAACAAATAACACTACTAGACTATTGGTGCTGCGTTAGCATTGTATGTGCAAAAAAAAATTGAAGTGCATCTTTAACCACTTGACGCATTATCACGTACATGCACGTGATAAGTGTCATAGGGAAGTTTGGAGGGCACTCACGGGCTGAGCGCTCTCCATACCCTGTAGGTGTCAGCTGTGTTTTACAGCTGACAGCCCAGACTAACGGCCGGGAACAGTGATCGCGCTGTTCCTGGCCGTTTAGCCCCGCAAATGCTGTGGTCAATCGCGACCGCAGCATCTGAGGAGCTATAAAGAGGGGGTGCCCCCCTCCGACACCCCCCATCGGCGCCCCCACACCGCGGGCGACGGTTGTCATGGCAGCTCAGGGGCCTGCCTTTTGTCTGCCTCTGTTAAGCCGTGTCTCTGGCAGGGCTTAACAGAAGCCTGTGAAAATGACGATATACTGCAATACGTTAGCAATCTAATAATCACTGGTTTAATTCCCCTAGGGGGAGTAGTAAATGGTGTAAAAAAAAAAAAAAAGTTTTATAAAATTTAGTAGTGAAATTTAAAAAAAAAAAAATATTCAAAGTTCAAAACCCCCCCCCCTTTTCCCTTTTTACCTCTAAAGTAATGTAAAAAATAAACAAAATTGGTATCGCTGCATCCGTAAAAGTCTGAACCATTATTTAACTCTCACAGTCAACGCAGTAAGAGCTTAAAAATGTAAACCTTGTTTTGGTCACTTTAGCTCGCAAAAAAATGTAATAAGAAGTCATCAAAAAGTTGTACATACCAAAAAATTGTGCCAATAAAAACTACAGCTAGTCCTGCAAAAAATAAGCCCTCAGACCGCTCAATCCACGGAAAAAGAAAAAAGTTACGGCTCTCAGAATTTGGCGAAACCAAAATTATTTTTTTTAACATAAAGGTTTTTTCTTTTTAGAAGTAGTAATATATATTAAAAAAACTCTATAAATTTGGTATCGCCGTAATCGTATTGACCCGTAGAATAAATTTCAGTAGTCGTTTTTACCGCACGGTGAAAGCAAAAAAAAACAATATAGGAATCGCATTTTTTGCCAATTTCAGCCCACAAAGAAATTTTTTTTTTCAGTTTCCCAGTACATTATATGGTACGTTAAATGGTGCCATTAGAAACTACAACTACTCCCGCAAATAAGCCCTCACACCGCTCCATTGACGGAAAAATAAAAAAAGTTATGGCTCTTGGAACGCGGGGAGTGAAAAACGAAAAAATGAAGAATGGCTCGGTCCTTAAGGGGGTTAATGAAGAGATGAGACCCGCAGCTCGGAGGCATTTTCGGAATATCCAGCGGATATGCTATAAATAAAGAAGATGGGAATACCCCTTTATTGCAGTGAACACACGGACTGTTGGGATGTTCTGACAGCTCCACAGGGAACTTGGAATCTGCAGTAGCCCTGACATTATTGGAATACTCCAACCGGAAAAGGGATGGATTCTGTTAGTAACATTACATGATGATCTATTAGGGAACAGTGCAACTGAGCAGTTCATAAATTGTTTTAAAATACAACAGATGTGTAATAAAGCCATCAATAACTGTGTTTTTTGTGGTTATTTTGTATATTTTATGTTGTTTCGCAATGCAGAGCTGGGTGAGAATTCATCTAGATCATAACTCTTCATGTTCTACTTGCGACTCCACACAAACTTGCACTTATGTGATTGATACGAGTGTGAAATATATAGTTCCTGTTTCGCTGCCCGTGGTTTACGTCTAGGTTTTCATAGTGGTTCACCGGCAGCCGGCTGGGTAGATTAACTTCCCTGTGACTGTGCAAATGTCTTGACCCCCTGATCAGAGAAAAGCCGCACTCCTTCACAGGTTCCATATGACGTCTTCCTTTACTAAACATTATATATCACCTGCAGATTCCAGTGTCTTTATTCACTTTTTATATCCGGACTCGTTGGAGTTTACAATATAATAGCGCTCAAATTCTAAGACACACATTCGCACATCTAGGACCAAGGTTCCTAGGGTGACAGTGACTCCGTGGTTTGCATGTGCAGTACTGGGGTCCTGAGTTTGAATCCAATCAGGGACAACATCTGCAAAGAGAATGTATGTTAACAAGTAGGTTGTATGCATGTGTATATGCTGGCGATTATATTGTCAGGCCAAGTGCAGACAGGGACTGCTGTGTGGAAAGCAACAGTAGCTCCGAGTCCGACCACTGTATAGCAGCCGAGCTGCAGTAACCCAGCACAGCCACTAAACAGTGGTCGGAGCTATCTACTTCCAGAACCTACCCTGAATGGCTTCCGGAGGCAGCTGGAACGGCTGATTGTGCTGGGTCCGGGTTTTCAGACCCAAACTGGACAACCACTTTAAGCCTAGTTCACATTGTGTTATGGAACTCTGTTTAGCATAGTGTCCATTTGGCCTCTGTTGGGTTGGTAAACGTCCATGTACTTTTTTTTTTTTCTAAGGAAGGATTAGCGTAGTGAACTACGCTATTCCATCCTGAGAAATAAAATAAAAAATATATACCATGTGGTATACTTTTTTTTAACATGAGAATTTATGTGTGGTGAATGCTACTGTATGGCATCTGTCACAGGTAGAAGCGCATACGTTTGGAAGCTTCCCCTGAGAAGAGTATTCGGTAGGGCCGGGGATTCTGGCCCTGGGAAAGCTCCAGATGTCGCTGTCTGTATATGGACGTTCAGTCACTGTTCCCTAGATTTAGCTTAGCAACCAAAGGAAAATTCAAGTGAACAAAGAGGGAGCTCTATCAATACTGCTACAAAGGAAAAAAGGAGCAGGTGCCCATAGCAACCAATCCGATTCCACCTCTCATTTTTCAGAGGCCCTTTGGAAAATGAAAGCACAACATAATTGGTTGCCAACCACTACGCTTTTCCTTGGTGACTCTGAGTAAGAATTTACATTTTGTAAAGTAAAAAAAAAAGCACGTTTCAGTGCAAGCATACAGTCTACTAAGAAATGCCAAGAGGTGTTATCAGAGGCTCGTTTATAACTGTGACCTTGTTTCTATTTATAATGGAAACCAGGATGCAGTGCGAGACCAGTCGTAAGATAAATACCACCGGCGCCTGTTGGACCTGATTGACTAATATCCGTCAGTTGCCGTCAAAGTGTCCGCTGGACAGAGTTCCCTGGTTTTATTGAAAAAAAATAATAATTAGGTAACTAAACTATGCTTTGTTTGACTCTGTTTATCATCTGTCCAGGGTCAACATCCAAAATATCTGGACCCCCTATAGGCAAATGGTCAGGGGCCCTGAACTGGCACAATGACCCGCTGATTATAGAATAAAGGATATTAAGATGATTTTTATGCACCCCCTTAGGCCTTATTCACATGAACGTGTTATACATCCGTGCTATGCGTGTGCTTTTCACGCGCGTCGCACGGACCTATGTTAGTGAGTGGGGTCGTTTAGACGGTCAGTGATTTTCACGCAGCGTATGTCCGCTGCGTAAATCTCACATGTCCTATACTTGCCCGTGTTTCGCGCAGCACGCACCCATTGAAGTCAATGGGTGCGTGCAAATCGCGCTCAGCACACGAAGCACTTCCGGGTGCCACGCGTGATTTGCGCAACAGTAGTAAAAAGAATGAATGAAAACAGAAAAGCACGTGCTGCTTTTCTGTTCGTAAACATAAAACCAGAGTGTCATCATGATGCCACAGGGACCATTTTGCGCACAAAACGGACACGTCCGTGTGAATAAGGCCTAAAGGCTCATACCAAACCTAAGTGGGTTCATGAGGGTGGTGGAACAGAATACTATTTGGAGCCTGTGCAGTTAGGCTGGGTTCACACTAGCATGTTACGTCCGTAATGGACGGAACGTATTTCGGCCGCAAGTCCCGGACCGAACACAGTGCAGGGAGCCGGGCTCCTAGCATCATAGTTATGTACGACGCTAGGAGTCCCTGCCTCGCTGCAGGACAACTGTCCCATACTGTAATCATGTTTTCAGTATGGGACAGTAGTTCCACGGAGAGGCAGGGACTCCTAGCGTCGTACATAACTATGATGCTAGGAGCCCGGCTCCCTGCAGTGTGTTCGGTCCGGGACTTGCGGCCGAAATACGTTCCGTCCATTACGGACGTAACATACTCGTGTGAACCCAGCCTTACACTTAGGCCGGATTTACACGAACTTGATATACGTCCATACAAAGCGCGTGATTTTCACGCGCCTCGCACGGACCTATATTAGTCTATGGGGCCGTGCAGACAGCCCGTGATTTTTACGCAGCGTGAGTCCGCTGCGTAAAACTCACGACAGGTCCTATATTTTTGCGTTTCTCGTGCATCACGCACCCAATGAAGTCAATGGGTGCGTGAAAATCACGCGCACCACACGGAAGCACTTCCGTGTGACGCGCGTGATTCGCGCAACAGCAGTAAAAAGTATGAATGAAAACAGAAAAGCACCACGTGCTTTTCTGTTTACAAACATACAAACAGAGTGTCATAATGATGGCGGCTGCGCGAAAATCACGCAGCCGCGAATCATATGGTGATGGCACACGGGGCTGTTAAGTGCCTTTTGTGCGCTCAAAACACACACGCTCGTGTAAATCCGCCCTAATGTGAAGGCACCACGTTGCGTGTGCACATCGTTGCCTATTTCCTACAGTTCATTTTATAAGTGAAACTTCGTAACTACCATACAGAGACTAGTTGGTGGCAGTCCACAGGGGAGCACCTTAACTATACTAACTGTACTGCCCTTGTCGGTGGTATGTGCGGCAGTAATTCAGGTACATATGACCTCACTACATGAAATGATCTATTTTACTGCTTCCCAGTCACTGATTGGGCTTTTTTTTTTTTTTTTTTTTTTTTTAAATACTGGAAATGTTTTTCATGCAAATCGGCCTGTCTGTCTGACAAGTGCCAGGAGACCACTTCTTACCTTTTCATATTCAGTGCCAACCGTACAGTTTTGCATTGGCAACGTTATTTGTCACTGTTTTGTAAAGAATGCGACTACTACTTTATTTGACGTTATTACATGGTTTATACAGTACATTTATTGTCTGTCCGTGGCTGATATCTGTGAAGTAATAGCTACATACAGGACAATAAGCATTTTATGCATAGGAGTTTTCAGCATTATAGACACTTGAAAGTTTTTTCTTTTTTTCTCTATAGGGAACTTTCCAATGATAAGTGATGATTTGGTGAATTCTTACCATCTTCTGCTCTGTGCCTTGGACCTTGTTTTTGGGAATGCCCTGCTGTGTCCTAACCGCCGGGAGCTCCTGAACCCCAACTTCCAAGGTATGAAGTCTATAAAGGAAAGAAACGCTGAGAACGGGACCTGTATTAAAAAATGGAAATCTTTGAGTGGTTCTGAAAGTGGTCAAACCTTAAATTTATATTTGATATAAAGTTGACCTTGATATTTCTACAACCGTCTAGCAATGTATAAAACAAATACATATTTAAAGAGGTGCATACATAGAGTAGAGGGGGCTTCATATGAAA
Organism: Rhinoderma darwinii; assembly: GCF_050947455.1. Classification (NCBI taxonomy): domain Eukaryota; kingdom Metazoa; phylum Chordata; class Amphibia; order Anura; family Rhinodermatidae; genus Rhinoderma; species Rhinoderma darwinii. Next base: position 41,442,550 of record NC_134695.1, read on the forward strand.
AAGTGATGAGGCCACCCTCCCCAACACGATAGGTCAGGAGGACCTAGTTCTTGTTTGTCCTCGCTTCCTTCACTCCTACATGGGATGGAAAGGGTTGACGCTCCTCACTAGGCCTCATAGCAGCCATAGAGTTGGCAAAGTATGTCCACAATTGGTGCTCTCTAGTGGAGTGGGTAAAATACTTTAGTAAAACCAGTCATGGCCGCCGGTGTCTACAGTAGATCAAGAAAATGCAGGCCCCATAAATGGTGCTCGTATTCCACTTATAGTTTAGCAGGGAAAATTGCAGGTTATCTAAAATTCTCCCCTAACTGACCTGTAGGTCATTGATAAAAACGCTGATGTACAAAGGGCTACATGTAATGTCTGCGGCATTAAAGGGTTTGTCCAGAATGGGGCTGTTATTTTTCTAGAAATAGCTCCACGCTGGCCTAGGGGTTCTTTCTGGTATTTGAGCTCAGTCCCATTCACTTCAACTAAACTGTGGCCATTTTTAATTTGCTCGAAAGGAGACAAGTGGGTGATTAAATGTCAACGGGAGGTCAGAGGCGTAAACGCCCGAAGATAGGGCATCTCCCTTCTTTCTCCCGCGAGACTGTTTTACCACTCGCGGGAAAAAGACGCCTCCGCCTCTCATTGAAATCAATGGGAGGCATTTTCAGGCTGTTTTTGAAGAGTTTTGCGGCGCGGTTTCTGTGTCAAACTCGTAAAAAAACTCTGTGTGAACATAGCCTAAACAAGCCTTCCTAGGGACAAAATAAAATGAATATTCTGGGAAAAAAGGGAATTTTTTTTTTGTTTGTCAGTATTTAGATCATTGTTGCACACTTAATTTCTTACTTTTGGGGGATTCTGTAACCAAAAAAAATCAAAACCTTTACTGGTTGTGTTTAGTAGTAAAGTAAAACATGACGTGGCCCCTCTATCTAAGGACCCCTATTTCTGATAAGTGGATACCAGGGAGTGCTGCTTATACAAGCTTGGTTTGAGAGCCCGTAAACATATGCAAACAATTACCCTCACAATTTTCCATTGAGTCAGCAATGCACTTCTTTTTTTTTTTTTTTTTGTACTGGTCTGTGGACTGATATTTTCCAAAGCATTTTGGACTTTTGTATAGACTGGAAAAAAAACTCCACCAAAACCGTATCCTGCAATGATCAGGTAAACTCTTCTCTCTTGTTTTTTTAGTCTTAACGGTTGTGATTTCGGGCTACAATACCGATTATACAGTTTTTGTTTGTGCACAGGGCAGCAGTTCGATCATGACCGTCTTTAAAGGTGCAGTACTGTTATAACAGTCATTGGTTTGTTGTGTTTCCAAGATAATTCTAATACAAACAAATAGCATTTTTCGAGCATTCATTTTGGAATGTGTACCGTATATATAAATAGCAGATTTTTTTTTAATCGTTTTTTTTTAATTGTAACTAAATTTCGTAAATGATATATTATTGTTACTTTTAAAACCGTAAAATATGACAGCATGAAGGTTTACAACTTATTGACTTTACTAGAAGAGCATGGTAAACCCTGATAAGAGGACAATAGAGGAGGGAGGTGTAGATGAGGATAAATATCTGGGAGGAAGTGATAAGTCCTCCAGCTCAGAGGACGGGATAAAGCTGCCAGAATTTCAAATATGTTTTGAAGGAACTGGCGCAGGAAGGAAAATTGCTTAATGTTTAGTGAAAGATCATTAACTGGTTGTGATGGTTACGGAAGTAACACATAGTATGTAGCGGAGAACAAGGGCGCTAATGCTGATGACTTCTCTTGGTGCAGTGGTGATTCTCATGCTAAAAAATGTCCTTTATCCTTGAGTAACCAAATTGGACAATATACAGAGATGTTTCCAGTGCATCTTCTTTTTTTTTTTTTTTTTTTTTAAAGGTTTTCTTTTATTAACTTTTCTAAAGTACAAGCAAATACAAACAAAACATACTAATCAACCAAAACTAGTTGGCAATAACAAATCACCGTGGTATACAATACATTCACATTGCAAAGACAGCAGTTGACAAAAGGAGCATTACATCAGGATATATAGAAATTGCAGTTAATCCGGATAATAAGGTGACCATAGTCATTGCCCAGAACCAACTAAGAGAAGACCCAATCGTACACCATTCACCCTTGCGCAAGACACATAGATTAGATAGCAGTGTCCGAGGTCTCCAAGGAAATTCAAATTTATCATGAAGGAACTCCACTACCTCAGACCAAAATGGCAAAATCTTAGGACATAACCATACACGGTGGAGGTACGTGCCAACATCAGATTGACAACTAAAACAGCTATCCGACCCCAAGGCCCCAATTCTTTGGAGTCTTAGTGTAATAAATCCGGTGTATGAACCGTGAGTGTATTAGAAAATCTCTTGCACTGATAGCTGAGTCAAGGAATGAGAGCTGCACCTCCCTCCGCCAAATCAGGAATATCTCTCCTCCAACCCGCAAACGCCCTATAAAATGGCCTTTTTACAGAAGACAACAGCAAGGCATATGTTTGAGTAAGCGTTTTAGGAAGGTCTGGGGTGCCAAGCAAGTCCTCCACTTTAGAAAACCCCAAAGTAGGCGAAACAAAGCCAAACTGGGCCACACAGGCATGCTGTAATTGGAGATAGTGAAAGAATGCCTTCCTCAAGACCCCAAACCTCTCCTCCAGCTCAGAAAATGATACAAAACCACTATCTGCAGAGGGACAATGATGCGGTACGCTAAATGCGCAGCCGCAAGATTTTTTTTATTTTAAGACATGCCTCTAATCCCACCCAATCCACGCCCATACACACCCGGTTCAGCCCACACAGTGTCACTCTCCCATAGCGCCTCCCACACAGTATAATTAATTACAAATAGCTGCCCCATACGGTATGCCCCATAGCTTCCCCAAATAGTGCCATATCCCCTCAAAGATAGTTTACCCCCACATAGATAGCCGATCCACAGCCATAGCATTGGGGATTGCGCTTCAGTAGGAGCCCCTGACATCGCTGTCCATATATGGGTAGTGACGTCAGGAATTCCCTCTATGAGCAGAATCTCCAGCTAGAGCGTCGGCAATGCTCTGGCAGGGGATTCCACTCCAGGATGAGATACTGACGTCTCTGTCCATATATGGATAGTATACAAACTTGCTTGAGAGACTCCTGCAGAGTCGAAACGTAGCTCTTTTATATTTGGGATGTGTTAATAAACACTATTACCTTTTTGCCACATGGATGCTGTCTTCAAGTTTGTGTATTAGTAGTCCGTCCGGATGGGATTTCTGGACATGGAATTTGCATCTCTTGAAGTGGAGATATTCCGATCAAGTGAGTGCTGTGGAAAACTTGTTAACTATATCATATATGGATAGTGACATCAAGGGCTTCCCGGGCTCATCGTTTAAAGTAGCGCTGAGCCCTGGGAGTCCTCTGTACCAATGCTGAAGCAGGGAGCTGACTGTTCCCTGCTTCAGCATTGTTGACACCGGGGGTCCGGGACATACCACCAGCCGCCCGGGACAGCGGGACACCACCTGAAATCTGGGACTGTCCCGTTGAATCCGGGCGGGTTGGGAGGTTTTCCATATGTGCAACTACACCAGGAGCCCACCACATTAAAGTGTTCTTCTCATTTAGTTTTAAATAATCGAAAATCCCATAATGTACTGAACAGAGGGGGTCCGAACACTCACCCACAGATACCTAGAGCAAAGGAGACGTTTGTGCCGTTGCGTTTCACGGTTCTTACATACCTTTCTTGCACTGAGCTCTCCTTCTTCTTTCTTCTTCTCTTTCTTCTTTCTTCCTTCTTTTTTTTTTCTTTGACCTGGTGCTCACTGCTGATTAAAAGTATGTGATCTCAAGTCTCCAACCCTTACCAATTATTCTGCCATTTTGCCAGCAACTCAACGATATTCTAATAATTCAGATGAGAAAATTATCAGTTTTTCAGCAATAGTGGTTAATTTGTAGAGCAGAAAGTGATCCAATTCAGGCTGGACAGGGGTGTGCTTTTGAGTGATGCTTGTGGCCATAGAGGGTCGGTAGCAGTCCCAATCACATTTGCTACCCTAAGGCCTCGTTTACACGAACGTATTATACGCGCGTGCGACGCGCGTGCTTTGCACGCATGTCGTACGCACCTATATTAGTCAATGGGGCTGTTTAGACGATGCGTGAATTGCGCTCATTGCGTGTGCGCAGAAAAAAACTCACGACATGTTCTATAATCGTGCGTTTTTCGCGCACTCACGCACCCATTGAAGTCAATGGGTGCGTGAAAACCACGCATGCCGCACGGAAGCACTTCCGTGCGAACTGCGTGATTCGCGCAAGAGCTGTCAAACTCCTGAATGTAAACAGAAAAGCACCACGTGCTTTTCTGTTTACAAACATCCAAACGGAGTGTCAAATTCGAGATGAGCGCCCCGAACTTCACCGGGTTCGGCCAAACTCGTTTTGACCGAAACCGGTAAAAAATGTTCGGGTACGCGACGTCAGGAGACAGTCGCTGTCCACGGTGCTGAAAGCGTTAAACTGGTTCAGCACCATGGACAGTGACTTCCGCTCCGAAAATCCATGAACCTGTAAAAAAAAAAAGACGTTCTGACTTACCGATAACTCCGGTCCGACCTCCCGGGATGACAGTTCAGTCCAAATGACAGCTGCAGCCAATCACAGGCCAAGCACAGGCTGCAGCCAATCACAGGCTGCAGCGGTCTCATGGACTGCGGCGTCATCCTGGGAGGTGGGGCCGGATGGCAAGAGAGGGACGCGTCACCAAGGCAACGGCCGGGAGCCCGGACTGGGGGAAGCAGGAAGTTCTTGGTAAGTATGAAAGTCTTTTTTTATTCACAGGTTGGTGTATATTGTGTTCGGCATTCACTGTCGAGGGTGCTGAAAGAGTTACTGCCGATCAGTTAGCTCTTTCAGCACCTTGGACAGTGACGGGCCTCGACTACCTCATCTCTATGATGGCGGCTGCGTGAAAATCACGCAGCCGCGCATCATGACACACGGAGCTGTCAAATGCCTTTTGCGCGTTTAAAACGCAACAAGGCTGCGTATACGCAGTGCATACGCCATGCATACGCGCGCAAAACGCAGCGTTTTTTGCGCGCGCAAAACGCATACGCTCGTGTAAATGAGACCTAAGGCCGGGTTTCCACGTAATGTAAACGCTGCAGAATTTTTGCAACTGAATTCTGTGCGGAAATTCTGTAGAATTTACAGTAGCAGCAAAGTAAATGAGATTTAGAAAATCGCAGAAAAGTCGTGCGTAAAGTGTTATGCGGTGTGACCTTCATTTGCTGCGGGTTCTCTGCGAAAATGATGGGTATTTGTCCCTTAGACATCAATGGGGAGCATAAATTCCGCAACGGATTTGTTTTGCTGTGGTTTTTACAGCGGAAACGCAGCAAAAACCACTAGAAATCCACAGGTGCACATATACTTTGCTATAATCAATGTTTAACGCTAAATCCGCAGGTAAAACCACGGCGGAAAAACTGCAGTGTTTCCGCAGCCATGTGAGCAGGAATACCACACTATTTGGTGCTGATTTTTGTGACAGATTTATCAGCATTTTTCTTGAGATTCTGCTGCAGATTTTCTGTTGCAGAAAACCTGCAGCGTATCCTGTGTGTGGGAACATACCCTTATGCATACTAAATTAGAAATTGTTGCTGTAGCTTAATCCAAATCCGCCACCGGCTTGTTGCCTTTGAGACATGTGAGTTGCCCACATCTTCTCTGCACCTAAAGATAATTATACTGTGAATGCAAAATGCCTTTTTCTTATGACCTCTCGTATGCAGATTTTTGACCGATAGCAAGTGGCGATAATAACAGCAAGTCGATAGGCTATGCGGCCGAACAAGCGGTGTAGTCTCGCTGCATTTCGAAAGCTAAGCTATATTTTACAGAGGGAGATGTGTTGCCGACAAGCGACTGTTTTTTTTTGTTGTGGTTTTTTTTTTGCGGGACAACGTATAGTTTTTTATGGCACCATTTAATGTATCACATAAGGTACTTGGACACTGCAAAAAAAATAATTTGTAGGGTAAAATGGGCAAAAAACAGTGATATCCTGATTCCCTGATTCTCACAGTTTTCCATGAGTACAAAGATGGCAGACCTTCATTAAGCCCACAAGTTACCATGAGGACCATCAGCACCCTGCAATCGCGTCACGGGGGAGTAGATGGCACGTCTGAGGGGGCCATTCTGTTCATTCTAACTCTTTAGATGCCGCGATCGACTGCAGCATCTAAGGGGTTGAACAGGCGGATTCGGTGATCTTTGATTCCGCCTGTTGCAGTGAGGTGTCGGCTGTATTACACAACCGACACACGCTAAGCTCGTGAGCCCGCTCCATACATCCTCTTAAAGGGAATGTGTCGCCAAATTTGTAATTTATTTTTTTTAGTAAGTTACTTATTTTTATTATATTTTCATGGTGGAAAGTATTAAAAATTAAATAATGATTTGACATGTTTTCCTAGAGGGAGCATTTCCCAGAATTACAGCAAGGTGAATCGGGCAGAGCAGCCTGACCTACAGCTGCTGTAAATGTGGGAGGGCAACGCACCCCCTCCCTATTTTTGGCTACAAGCCAGGTAAAGGTGTTTTCAAATTGCTAAGCATTGTCCAGCTCCATTTTGGGAGTGTTTTTGGCAAAAGCTACGGAACACACCAAAAGGCTAAGAATGATCAAAGTCAAGAGGGAAGCCCCTGTGGTGAATGACTTTTCAGTTGACAGGTTCACACGACGTAAAAATGCTTGATTAAGCTTCCTATTTACATCAATGGGAAAGCGCACCGTAAGTACATACAACACAATTTTTTTAAGCAAGCGTTTTAAAAGACGTGTTGCCGAAAAAAAGAAGCGTCTTGTCAATTCTTTGGCACGTGGCTTCTATGTTCTCATACAAGATTTTTATTTTTTACATTACTAACTTTATTTTTTATTTTGAAGGTTCAGCTTGTCCATTTGGACTACGTCGTAGATACGTTGGACTACTTCGGTGATCTAAGTTTTTTTTAAGAGTTTTTATTTTTTAATAAAAAAAATATTTTCTTAAGGTGTATTCAAACAGTGTGGTTTTGCCGCGTTTTCGCCATGCAGCCGAAAACCACATTGAAAAAATTGTGGCAGAAACGCACTACTTTTTGCCCTTCCCAGCCTAATAATGCCAACAGGCGGCCGCCCCAGTGCCCGTTCATCACTACAGATGGTCAGGTATTGGATCGTACCCGGCTTTTCCCGATACCCCTGGTGGCTAGCACTAAGCCCCGCCTTAGTAATAGACATTGTCAAACAGACAACTGCCATTACTAAGGCGCTAATAAAGTATTAAAAAGAACACATAAGAAAATAATTTTTATTGACATAAAAACTCCCCCACACAACCCTCTTTCACCATTTTATTTAACATTTTTAAAAAAAAAGTAGATCATCTAAGTAGTCCACCGAAACTACGACGTAGTCCAAGCAGTCCAGTGGAACCTGCAAAACAAAAAAAATAAAGTAATATGCTGTAGCTTTTTCATTCCTTGCTCCTACTGTTAATCACCATGTAGTTACACGGAGGTTCACAGTAGGAGCAAGGAACGACGGAGCAGTGGTGCTCGCCGCTGATCCTTGAAAACATCCACCATGCCGCTGTTTTGAAGGAACAGCGACGAGCAATGCTGCAGCGGCGATCACTGCTGCTCCGGCGAGCGTCACCCTCCTCCACACACACACAAATCCCCCCAAACATGCAACCACGCCACACATACACTTTACCTGCAGCCGGTCTTCTCCAAAATGGCGCCAGCTTTCCCCCTACAAACCAGCTTCTATGGGTTGCTCTGAACTGCGCGTGCGTAGTACAAAGTGAGACGGCACAAGCACAGGATGTAACGAATGGCCTATGCCCTGTAGCTGCCATATTTCATCTGTGAATGTGTCGTTAAGAGACACACACACAGATGAAATAAAACGTGGCAGCCCCCAGTAAATGAAAAAAGTGTTAAAAAAAATATTTTCAGGTGAAAAAATAAAGTACATATAAAATTTATTAAATAAAAACACAATTATTATTAAAAATAAATAAAAATCATGACGCCTTTTCTTTAATAGTTGCCATGTACATGTACGTGGTATGTCTTTAAGGGGTTAAAAAGGGTTTTACATTCTTGACCACCTTTTTAAAAGAGCGCCGATCGACAATACAGCTTGTTGTTCAGCACTCGTTTGCTCGTATGGGGATGACAATTGTTACTTACCGTCCATATAAGCTGCCATTACTTTCTCCAGGCCTTCCAGAAGATTTCTCTAGTAAAGACTTCAAACCACCTTCTGAGCCTCCCTGCATCATCGAAACGCTCTGCTGCCTCCACCAAGGTTTACTTCTGGAGGTCAAAGGCATAAAAGAACACTTTTGGAAGCCATACATACATAAGCTGTTTGATAAAAAGGTTTGTAGCAGTTCTCCATTTAGTGGATTATCTAATACCAGCGGCCCCTTGTGTGTATTTATAAGTGGCAAAATTATTAAACTTTTCATTAGAATGCAGACGTTTCGGCCTTGTTCACACAGTGCAGATTTTGCATGTATTTTTTTTAAGCCAAAATTGGATCCAGGAGAGCAGACCTAAAAGACTTTCCTTTTATATATTGCTTCTGTTTTTGTTCTTTTCCTTATTTTAGCTTAAAAAATACATGCAAAATCTGCAGCAAATCTGCATTGTGTGAACAAGGCCTTTTACGTTTGTTTCCGTTCCGTAAAGTTTCTGTTTTTTTTTTCATGGAAACAATAGCGCAGTCGACAGCACTATTGTTTCCTTGAAAAAAAACCTGAAACTTTACGGAACATTAAGAAACAGAAATGGAAGCCTTACCATGGAAATCAATGGTAATGCAAACGGAAGCCATAGTTTCCATTCATCGATTCCTTCAACGGAAATGTTGAGAACTGTGAATCTATGGAATAGTCACCGCAGGAGCCGTCACAGCAGGGACAGTAGATGGCTTTAAAACGGGCTTAGATCATTTCCTAGAACAAAAGAATATTAGCTCCTATGTGTAGAAATTTTTACCTTCCCTTTTCCCATCCCTTGGTTGAACTTGATGGACGTGTCTTTTTTCTACCGTACTGACTATGTGACTATGTAACCCGAACACTGATGTGAACAGGCCCTTAGAGCGGTCCTCTAGTTAAACATAATTTACACCACTCGGTGTTTGCACCTGTTGGAGATGCTATTCTTCATTTGTAGGAGAGTTACAAAAACCGTCTGTGGAAAGACTCCATGTTCCCACCTGATTTCCATAAAAGACCTGCTGTAGTATGGAGGCAGTGTGGCGTAATTCAGAGGGGTTATGCATCTTTTAATGGAAAAAGGAGTATCCCGGAGACAGACCATGATGAGGGGGCTTCTAGATATAGATGTATGATAGGCCCTGTTCACATCGGCATCGTGGCTTCTGTTTATAATTGAAGCCATGAAACCGTGCCGGATTTGTCATACATTGGATGCCACTGGCGTCTGACTGACCCCCACTGCCATATAATTGGGTATGTCAGGTTTCCGTCTTGGTTTCAGTAGTTTTGAATGGAAAAATAGAACTGCCTGCACCGCTATTCTTCCCATCAAAATTTGTGGCTCAGAACGGAGCCTCCGACACAAATGTGAACATGACCTTAGAGCACTTTGTTTTCACTTGTAGTCTCTGGCCAGTTAAGTATCACTGGAGAGCAGTCATTTGAGCAGTTTACTTGTTTGTTTCTCACATCCCAACGCGTCAGCTTGTCATTGTGCCTATTAGTACCAGGCATCGGTGTCCTCTAACCTCACACGGCTTTACCATCTTATCAAGAAGCTTCGCTGTTTTTTTTTCTTTGAGGGGGGGGGGGTACATTGATCCCAGCATTTGGAGAGGAAAAGGAATAACGTATGTTATCACTGCAGTGCCAGCCACACGGGCCCCATTGCCATGACCGCTTCAGTGCCCACAGAGCCAGTTACAGAAGTATAATGTCTTCTACACACCCACACTGATCCAAGTTAGAAAGTGAGAGGTTACATGTCACTGGCGGCCCACATCTGTGTCCGAGAAAAGCATCGGAGGAAGAAGTCAAGATAGAAGCATGGCACATGCCCGATCTATTCTGCCTGCTCATTACAAGAATAGTGTTAATACTATAGTCTGTGCATGATGGCCACTATATGCTGCATAGAAGGAAACTCCTGTATAGAGAAGCCTAGAAGGCTTGGCAGGTAAACTTTGATATAGAGAACACCAATATATTTCGCTCTGTAATAACTCCATTGTAGCATTCGCTTTTCTTGGCCGTCTCTTACTTTCAGATTCTAAATATATCATCCTTTTCTAGGACTTTGCAGAACATTGCATAGATATATTGAGAACTTCTATATTGGAGTATGACACCAGCACACATCCAGGGGTGGTCCTACCTTCTATCTACTCCACTAGAGGTTCAGATTTGTCATGTGATTTCCAGAATAAACAGCGATAGTCAGGGCAGGTTCACACGTGGTGGAATTGTTGTGGAATTCCGCTGCGGACAGTCCGCAGTGCCAGGCCGTTTTTTACATTTGTTTCTATACATTTTTAGGAAAGTTAGTTCAGACGTTGCAGAAAACTCCGCTGCGGGCCATAGGCTGCAGTGCGAAATTTTCCCTCCGCAGCATGCACTGTCTGCTGCGGAGAAGCAGAATTTCACTGCGTATTTCATCCTTTGCAATGCAAAAACTGAAATCTGTGGCAAGTCCGCTGTGTTTTCTGCAACGTCTGAATTACCTGTCAAATATCGGTGCAGATTCGTTGCGTAATTGCCCCAAATCTGCACCAACATTTGCTGCAAAAAAACTCTGCCATGTCTGAACGTGCCCTAATAGGTTGTATCTTTGATCCTGCAGGTGCTGAAAGGAAAATCGGAATCGCTTACAGGATTTTTGGACCCAGGACATTTTGCAGACAGTTTGTAAGTGTTATTTTGTCTTGTATGTTGTGTTCAGTGGTGAAAAACAAAGAGTCATCCAGCACCTCCTCTATTGTTCTGCAGGAAAGCCATCAATAAGGCCTATGAGGTGTTTGTTCTTTCTGCTGGTCATCTGGACGAGCGAGTCTTTCTGGAGGATGCAGAGGAAGAGATTGGAAGCGTAGGCCGTTGTCTGAATCCTGGGCTGGAAGCGGAGTCTGCAGAGAGGGCACAAGTGTCGTACCATTTACAACAGCACTTTGACAGGGTAAATATAGCAGCTAATAGACAGCAGGGACATGTTTTTGCATTCCTCATAAGAAGATGAATCTCACAGGTAAGGGTATGTTCACACGCAGTGGTTTCAGACGTAATTCGGGCCGTTTACACCTCGAATTACGCCTGAAAAAACGGCACCAATACGCCTCCAAACATCTGCTCATTGCTTGCAATGGGATTTACGGTGTTCTGTTCCCACGAGGCTTAATTTTACGCGTCGCTGTCAAAATACGGCGCGTAAAAAGACGCCCGCGAAAAAGTAGTGCAGGTTACTTTTTGGGGCGTATTGAAAAACAGATCCAATAACAGCCGTAAATTACGCCGCGAAAAACGCGAGTTGTTACAAAAATGTCTGAAAATCCGTATTTTCAGACGTTTTTTGCTAAGCGTGTGAACATACCCTAACGGTTGTCCCCCCTGGCTTGCAGCAGGACGAGTCATCTGAGTATAAAGAATGGGATTTATTTTAGAAGTGACTCTTTGGAGAAATAGATAAGAATGTGCATGCATTTGCCCTTCCACAACATACTGCAACCAGTTAGACTCCAAATTACATGCTGAGGATGGAGCCCAGAAGTCTCTAGCAAATTGAGATAAGGAAGGGGTAGCCTGAGGTTGTCATCAGGGTCCTGCGATATGCTGGCGCCAGGGGTATTGGATGCTAGCCTTTTACATTTTGAGGGACTCCTTGCTCTTTGGGTGGCACAGTGGCCCTGGAAGGAGAAGTGTGGGGCACTGACCTGCATTGGGTGTTGAAAATCATTCTGCTGATGGTTGGAACGGGCATCTTGCCTCCTGACTGCATGGCATGAGCACTGCCATGTGGCTGTAGAGTACTTCCCTCGTTCCTGACTGGCTGCCACTGGTAGTGATATCTATGATGTACAGGGTGCTATGTCGCATATAATTAAGGTGAAACTGGTGATCGGAAATCTCTCCCGTTTCTGGGATTTGAAACTACTAGCCATGTTGTGATACTGCTGGCAATGGCGGCAGAATTGCAGACTGGGTCTGCTCGCCGCAAGAAGTAGGAGTCCAATTGGGGGAGGAGAGGAGCAGTGTCTGGTCTGGTAGGTGGTGCTTTTCCCCATATATGGTCCCCGATAAAGCTGGATGAGGCCGTTAAGTTAATTGCGCAGGCTAGAACTTCGCTCTCAAGTGTCCGTTCACTTAGGCTGCTAGCCACAGCACCCCCCTCCCACTTTTTGAGCAGCATGAACACTGGGCAGTCTATGCCCCATTATCCTGTGAAGGAAACAGAAAAAATTAATAAAGCCTATAGGGACGCAGCCTAATTTAGAGTTCAGGATTTGTTTTCTCATTCATATTGCCTACACTTGATATGTCAATGCCCAGAAGCGAGACGTCCCATCCATCCTCTATAGCCACGTTTTTCGCATGCACTAGGTGCAACACTAAATTCCAATACAGTCAATCTGACTCCCTGTGTCCTCAAACCCGCCATCCGCAGCCTCGCCTCCCGGGTCGTTCTCCACATGCCCTGAATTTTCGGAGCCGGAATGAACATGTTCTTTGTCTCTGGTGTGTCTGACCTTACCAAGGTCATTCAATCAGTGATGGGCAGCAGACTAATCCCCTGCCTCGAGGTTACCATCTGCACCTCAGTCTGATGACATCCCTTGTGGTAGAGGATCCCAAGCGTCCAGGACAGAGAACTCCGTCTACGTTCTCTATCGTCAGCTTATCCTATCACCTCTGCCGGACGTTACTCTTACGTGTTCTCCCATAAAGGTGAAGACTTATCACGTGTAAGACTCTGATTCAGGCTTAGGTGCCTGGACAGGTCCAAAATAGCTTCCATGATGGCAGCTTTATCTCTGCTTTCTGGGAGATGCTTCACATTGAGGCTCCTGCACCCTCCACAAGTGTTTGCCTTTTCACATGAACAAACATTTATCCAAACAAACTTTCACAATGTCCACCAAGACAGGAGTTTCTCCCACTACAAGCATCTGGATCTGATATTTTTTTTCCAGATGACCTCCTATCCAAATGGACTACTTTTCCTAAGGTAGTCACTTCGGTCTCGCACATGGCAAAGGCTTCCACTATCCCCATGGCAGACGATAAGTCTTTCCATGACCCGTTGGTTAATCACTTGGCCAAGTTGTCCCATTGAAGCTGGGGGTTCGGCCCTCATGTCTGTCTTTCCGTCCGCATGTGTCCGCAAAGCTGTCGTGGAATGGACACCGCCTCTTCCAGGGCATTTTGTCTGGAGCTGAATTGGCTGATCTGTCTCATCAAATTTCATATGTAGCCGATCCAGATTCTAAGCGTGCTTATACAGGTTTTCATCTCTCTGGCTTCCGCCTCTTTGGTTCACGATGGTACGGAATAATTTCTGAGGCTACTGAAGGCAAGAGTTCTCATTTGCCTTTAGAATAGACCTTCAGGTGTCCCAAAAAATCAGGTCTTTTGGTTTTAATCGTTTCTGCGTTTCTACAGCTTTTGTTCTGCAGGAAAACCGATACAACAGGACACAAAGAAACCAGGATTCAGATCACATCCTTCCTTGCGCCTACGCCCTCAGTCCTCCAAGACTGGTGGTACACCTTTGTCTGAAGCTCAGCCCCAAGTGAGGCCTGCTCAGGTAAGGAGAGCAGGCTTTTTCTCTTTCAACAATCTTGAATCAGACACATCTCCGACTCATGAGTCCGCTAAGAAGTCTCTACAAGCTATAAAACATAGTGTTCCATTCCCACCAGTGTTTGGGGGGGGGGGGGGTTCTATCCGTTCCACCAAGGCACCCTGCCTTTTTTTTTTTTTTCCTGGGCAATGGATTCTCTTCTCCAAGGAGTAATTGGCCCATTTCCTCAGGAGGAAATATTCTGGGGCATTCAATCTGGATCCAGTCGGACAATGGCACAGAGGTTGTTTACTTGAACCACCTGTACGGGACCAGAAGTTCAGCGTCGTTTGGCTTCGAAGCCTGACATTCAGACCTTTTTCTCCTTCTCGTCATCCCACTACTCCGTGGAACCTCTACCTGGTCCTTGAAGCGACGGAATCTGCTCTTTTTGAGCCTCTAAGTGAGTTTTCTTGGAAGGTGGCTTTTTTTGGTGGCTGTCGTTTCCATCAGATAGGTGTCTGAATTGGCAGCTCTCTGTTTTGCCATTATAGTTTTCTAGTGCTTCACCAGGATAAGGCAGTCATCTGTCCAGTTCCCTCCTTCCTGCCGAAGGTGGTATCCTCCTTTTCATCTGAATGAGAATATTGTGCTTCCTACAATCTGTCCCTTCGCCTTCCCATCCTAGGGAACACTCTCTAGTCTAGATCATCTGGATGTGGTAAATCTTAAGATTTACTTGTTTAAACATCCTTTTTCCACCAGTCTGATTTTCTTTTGATCATCACAAAAGATTGCCTTTTTTTATTTTTTATTATCTGTAAAATCTTTCTTGCTGAGCTCATCAGGGGACACCACTTCCAAACAGGTGTTTTTTTTTTCTAGGCATTAATGATTTACTGGATGGGTTCCTCTTGCTCTCGGTTCTGACCAATTAAGAGTTTAGTTCTATGTTATTGTTTTACTTTCTGTTGGCTTCTCTTTGCTCCTACTTCTAGTGTACAAACTGGTTAGCTCAGTGTCTGCAGGAGGAGTATAGGCCATGCAGGGGGAGCTTACACTTTTTGCTTAGTGTCCGCCCCCTAGTGGCAGCAGCGTATACCCACAGTCTCTTGTGTCCCCCAATGAACTCGGCAAGAAATGGATTTTAGAAGTGAGAAGAAAAAAATCCTCTTTTTGTTAGCCTTATTTTGGGCTGTTGACCTGGAGGAGCTCCATCTTTTTATATACTTCAGGCCAATTCTGTATGGATTAGGGGTGTGTGAAGATGCGTTTGCTAATGGGTTATTTCTACTTGGTCTTCTGTCATTCCCCATTAAATTACTGTTTTATTAAAAAAATTATATAAAAACATGCTCGATTATCAGACGTTTTGAATTATTGAATGCCACATTAGAGGATTTAACTGTACGCATATATTCAGCCTCCTAAAGTCAGTATCCAGAAGTTAATTGACCTGTAGAATGTTTTACAGTATTTTTGTACTGTACAACAGAGTATTTTGAGGTTCATCCCCTTTTGTATCTCTGCAGATGAAGTCATTGCGGATATCCACTCCACTTACTAGTCTGAAATACGTTAAGGAAAGTTCTTCTTACCAGACTCCTGTCTCAAGTGCTACATACAACGTCAGTCGCCTGTATGCTATTCTATCTGGACTGAAAGCTGCCCCCAGTGTGAAACTGCAACAGATGTTAAGGTTAGGCCTCACTTATTACAAACACAAAGGCCAAACATTGAATTTATCGCATGTAAATTCTAAATACTTGTCGTTGTTGAGACCGTTTTAAATTATTTAGTAGTTGAGCCCTATTTTCATATTCTCATCCATGGGCTAAATGCAAGTGAGTCGAGTTTATCTAACCTAATTTACACGCAGCGTAAAAATCCACACCAATTTTAGGACATGCTGCAAAAATGACAGTCCATTTCATACCGGACCGGATTTTGCAGCAGATTACACCCATAGTTCTATAATGTGAGAAATCATTACTAAATAACCCAAGCTATAATCCATGCAGGTCTACGTGTGGTTTTTCTGGGTTCTCCTAGTATTTGCTTGTCAGTAAACAATACATATGTTTTGTAGCTCCTGTTCCAGAAACCCCTCACAAACCATTTCTAAGTGCCTGAAGGAAATGTTTGATGTGTTTTGTGAGCACACCGTGTCAGAAGGTGGAGAGAGTCCGCACTGTAAAGGTATGGTTCATGCTCTATTACATTTGCTTTGCACAGCCCCCTGAATTCCGGTTCCAAGGGATTTAATGGGTTTGTGGCTATTTTTGTGTTAGCCCTCTTATTTATTAACAATAAGAAGGATTTTAAATTAATTAATGACGTAAACATTGCATCAGCACTCCGTATGTATATAGCCTCCCACCCCCGCCTGTGCAGTGTATGCGACATTGCACAGAAACGGTAGTGTCACATACTGACACAATATGGACACCCGACACGTTGCATAGACTAGGAGGGAGGGGAAGGCGATGTCCGATATTTATTGTCTATACACGGAATATGTGATAAATGTTAGATCACTGGACCCTCCACTGATCACTCGTACTGGAATCCTGAGTCTCCTGTTCATCCTCATCAGCATGTCAGCGGTTGGCATGGAGCAGCGGTTGAGCATGTGTGCTGCCACTCCATAAATAGTTGATGAGGTTGAAAAAAGACATACGACCATCAAGTCCAATCTGTAATCCTACTGGCTTGATCCAAATGAAGCCAAAAACCTCTATAATGGCAAGCAGAATAAATCCCTGATCAACGTTTCATCTCCAGAATATAATACAAATCACTCGTAAAATTATATTTCAAGAAAGGCATCCAGGCTCCTCTTAGTGTTGTTAAATGAATCAACCATCACAACATCTTGTGGCTCACTGCTCTTACAGTAAAGAATGCCCATCTATCATGATGGTAAAACCGTCTTTCCTCTAGACATAGATGATGCCCCCTTTTCATGGTTATAGGAATAAAAAGAACATTGGAAAAAGTTGGCTTCGTGTATGGACAGTACAGAGGTTTGTTTAAACGGAATAACCCCAAGTTTAATAACCTGTTTTAGTAATGCAATCCATCCATTACCTTGGTTGCCCTCCTCTGCACCCGCTTACTTCAGGTATGTCCTTCTTTTTCACAGGTACTGAAAATTGTATACAAATCGCTAGTCAGACCACACATGCAACACATGACTAGAATATAATTTTGCCTCTTCACAATGTTCCATCTATGCCTCTTTTGATGAATCCCATAATCTAATTTGCCTTGACAGCAGTTGCCTATTTTCCAGGCTAATTCTTTTTTACCCCTTTTTAAATATTTGCACCATATTTGCTATGCGCCAGTCTCATTGAACAGACCCTGTCACTAGAATCCTGAAATAATGGTCTGTCTATCACGGTACGTAATACCTCCAGCACTCGGGAGTGTATGCCAATGTCTATTGTAGTGTTTAAGTCCACAAAATGGCAGGCTTTGGAGTAGATGCATCCTAGAGTCTGATGGCCCATGTCTATGCCTGGAATATCCGATTATGTTGATTGAATGAAAGTACTGGCGCTTGCAGATACAGATGCCTCCTAGATACAAGAACACATTTGGAACTGGAATATGTATGTTTTATTTTAGCATTTAATATACATACATCCTTCATTCCTTTCTAAAATATGATCGTTTTTGTGAAACAATGTTTCAATTTAAACCTTACATTTGTTTCAGACATTGCAAAGAAATACTTCAGGCTGGCCGAGGCGCTGTATTATAAGGTTGTGGAATCTGTTGTTGACCGTGAAAAGAAACGTCTGGGAGATGCGGATTTGTCTGTAAGTAAAATGATCGATTTTACACGGCCCTCGCCACTTCTGTGAGATGAGCATGTCCTCCCAAAAGGGAGCGGAGCAACAGCGGCCCAACAAATTTATTCTCATTTACGCCAGGAAACTGATTTCACTCTATGGGGCATAGCAAGGTTGAGGCCGATGTGGGGCACTGTACATTGCCAACAACATGCCCATCGGGCAATTTATAAATAAAATATATATATAAATGTAAAATCTGTTATGTCCCCACTCTTCTTCTTCTCCGCTCTGACGTGAGTATACTTTTATTTTATGTCCTATGGGAGGGAGAATGGTTGATGCACGGCTGCGGTTTATTAAGATTGGCGCCAGTCTTATTAAATCTCCCCCACACTGTTCGTGTAAAATGACCAATCGGGTTTGTCAAGAAATCTATATTTATTAGCAGTGTTCTAGGGTGAATAAAATAGTGTATCCTTCATAACCTTATTGTAATTGACTATTTTCTTAAAGGGGTTCTCTGAGATAAGAAAAAGGATCCACTTAAATCCAGAAACAGCGCCACGCCTACCCATGCGCTGTGTCTAGTAATGCAGCACAACCCCATGTAAGTGAACGTGGCTGAGCTCCATATCAGATACAGCCCATGAGCAGATGTGATGCTTATTTTGGAAAGAAAATAGATCCTTTCTTCTAAGGGTATATTCACACGCAGCGTCAAAAACGTCTCAAAATACAGAGCTGTTTTCAAGAGAAAACCGCTCCTGATTTTCAGACGTTTTTTGTGCCACTCGCGATTTTCACGACCGTTTTTGGAGCTTTTTTTCAATAGAGTCTATGGAAAACGGCTCCAAAAAGTCCCAAGAAGTGTCCTGCACTTTTTCGCGGCTGTTTTTTTTACGCTAAAAAAACCGCTCCGTCGGAACAGAACGCCGTTTTCCTATTGAAATCAATGGGCAGATGCTTGAAGGAGTTCTGCTTCCGATTTTTCGGCCGTTTACGGCCTGAAAAACGGCCGAAAATAGGCCGTGTGAACATACCCTAATAATGGACAACTACTTGGGGACCAGCAACCATTTTATCTTGAGCTCCTTCCACTCCCTGCAGCATTTGTTCCTAAGCAATGGCACAGGCATATTCTAAGCTTATGACAGCCCGCAAAAATATTAATTACAGGGACTTATGGACTCATAATAATAAACATCTAATACAAAAGTGAAGTTTTGGTTTATGGCAAGTCCTGTATTATGTCCACATGTCGTGTAATTTTATTGGCAGAATTTTTCAATTAGGCTGAGTTAATTTTGAGGGTATGTGCACACGTAAACTGCATTTACGTCTGAAATTACAGAGCTGTTTTCTCCCGTAATTTCAGACGTAAAAGCTCCTCCTCGGATTTTGTGAGGCGTCATTGACGGCCGTAATTTAGAGCTGTTCTTCATTGAATTCAATGAAGAACGGCTCAAATTATGTCCAAAGAAGTGTCCTGCATATAATGTATATAAGTGCCCTGCACTTCTTTTGACGAGGCTGTATTTTTACGCGTCGTCGTTTGACAGCTGTCAAACGACAACGCGAAAATGACAGGTCGTCGGCACAGTACGTCGGCAAACCCATTCAAATGAATGGGCAGATGTTTGCCGACGTATTGTAGCCCTATTTTCAGGTGTAAAACGAGGAATAATACGCCTCGTTTACGCCTGAAAATAGGTCGTGTGAACCCAGCCTAATTGTAATTTCCACATTAGATCAGTGTTACTGACATGTTGACCCTATCTCTTGTTTTTTGCAGAATATACTGGAGCAAGAGATCTTTCACAAGTCCCTCATCGCTTGCTGCCTTGAAATTATCGTCTTTTCTTACAAACCCCCTGGCACCTTCCCACGAATAATAGTCCTGTTTGACTTGTCACCCTACCATTTTTACAAGGTACATATAGAAAGTTAGAAAATAAATGATGATGGATATTGCATCACTGTCTTGTATAATAAATTGACCTGCAGTGTGGAATTTAAATCCGCAGCATGTCAATTTACGCTGCGTTTTCTGTTGCGGGTTTTCCCCATTGTTGCGGGTTTTGCATCCCCATTGAATTCAGAGAGCCAAGTGTTGTGACTTTTGCGGCGGAATGCGCCGCAAAAATCACAACTCAGGAAAAAAATAAATAATCATATTTACCCAGAACACTCTCTTTCCTGCAGTCCGGTCTCCTGGGAGGACGTTGCAACCCATGTGACCGCTGCAATGTCATCGTAGGAGGCAGGACTACGTCCAGAGAAGGGGGAGGGGGCAAGTATGAACTTTTTTTTTTTTGAACGAACACACACACACACACACACCTGTGTGTGTTCTCGCAGGAGGGAACACAGCGCCAGCCGCCCTGACACTGTCCGTAGCTGATTGGACAGTGTCAGAGCGAAGACCTCATGCCCCCTTGCCATTTAGTTAGATAGAAACGCCCCATTGACAGTTCAGGGGCTGTTTTACATATCGGGCGCCAAATATATCAGATCATGTTCATGAAGCCCTGCCCATTACATTCTGCACTCAAATGCACATCTATGGGCAGGTGAAAGGTTCTCTTTAAGTAAATGTTGTCCTTTTAAACACCTACAGGTTTCCTTTCACATAAATCATCCACTTCTCCCGCACAGACTGTTACAATCTATCAGCTTTTAAAGCGCATCATTTTAATGTTTCACTTTTTATTCTATGGTTAGAAGTGATATATGCAGAAGTTCGATGAATTCGAAACATGATCGATAGGGTCAAGTATCTATGGCCATCAATTCAGATTTTACTTTTTTTTTTTTTTTTTCTTGCTAGGTGATTGAGCTAGTCATCAAGGCAGAAGATGGTTTATGTCGAGAAGTTGTAAAACACCTAAACCAGATTGAAGAGCAGATTCTAGAGAGCATGGCGTGGACTCACAACTCCCCTCTGTGGGACAAGATTAGAGACAACGATGGCAAGGTTCCTCTCTGTGAAGAGGTACAAGAATATTACCAATTTCTGGGAACTACACTCTGGTATTTCATATTGGCTTCAACCCCAGAAGTCTCAAACACGCTTGGTTCGTTGGTAGTAACCCAATTGTGGTTTTGTTTTTCTTCCCAGGTTATGCACCCACATCATTTTGAAGGAGCTGTTGGCATACCAAACGCTGTTCCTCTTACTTCAAGACGAGTGAATGAGATCCGAGCAGATGCGTCTAGTGTAGGGAGAAGTGAGTGAGGATGACATGAAACAGTTTATATAGTAATACGATCTGCGCCATGTAAACGAGCCCATATCAATGAGACCGCTCATTGACCCCAGCTCGTTTTCTCCTTTCCCAGGGAGCCATGATCAGTGATGTATGGGGACGAGCGCTCGTTACTAGATCCTTCGTCCCCATACACTTCCATCATGTTGGTAGCACAGCTCCCTGTTTACCCAAGATGTGCTGCCGCCAACAATAACATTTATTGCTGACTAAACAAGCAGATCAGGCTGATTGTTGGCCTGTTTACACAGGGTGATGATCGGGAACGAGTAATTGGCCCATGTAAAAAGGCCTATAGGCAATAATCTCTAGGGGTATATTTTTAACATTGTTTTCTGGGCACGTACATTTTCTCTTTGGACAGCAGACTTTGTTCCTACAGCTCATAATATATATTTATATCTCTCTTTACTCCTTTTAGACCTCTCCTCTTCCTCGCCTACCTTGTTTGACCGATATAGTTCACCTTTAGCTGGCACAGCACGCCGCCGTCTCTTCAGGGACTCAGATAGCCCATCTGAAGAAGGGAGTCCATCACAAGCATCTCCACATTCCACTGCGGAGTCGACTCCCTCACCTGTTCCTGGGCAGACGCTAGTGACAATGGCGACTGCTACAGTAACCGCAAATAATGGGCAAACACTCACTATACCTGTACAAGGTGAGACATACAGAAGCAGGGCCTGCATGCCATTGGAGCATCATTTTGTAAGCTATTGGACGATCCTATAAAAAAAGTCTTTGACGATGTGGGAAAGCTGAATGACAACGGACTTTTTCTCCTTTTATTATCCTACCATCAGGTATTGCTAATGAGAACGGAGGGATCACATTTTTTCCGGTGCAGGTCAGCGTGAGTGGACAAGCCCGTGGTGTAACTAGTTCCATTCAGCCACTCACAGCCCAGGCTCTTGCTGGCCCAATGACCACGCAGCAGATGCAGGTTGCAGGACAAGTAACTGTCCCTCCGGTCCCAGTTTCTCCAGGACAGCAAAATGTGAGCAGCAAATTGAAGAAAGTCTGTTCTCTGGCTCTGTTCTGTAGGAGGGTAAGAGAAACTTCTCAGTACATGAGTGGAATTGGAAATAAATAAAACAAATTACACAAAAAGTACCACATACCTTCTATACTTCGAGGTCATCTTTATAACATGTAACTTCTTTGTATGGATTATTCCCTATTGATGGTTGCTTACACTCAAGGCCCTATTACACGTGCCAATGATTGGGCAAATGACTAGCGTACATATGAACGCTCGCTCCCGATATTTGCCCTGTGTAATCAGGGCAACGATCAGCTGATGTACGAGCAAACGCTCGTTCATTGGATAATTTGTTTTTTTATGCGGCACATCTCCCTGTGAGATGAAAATGTATGGGGATGAGCAATCTGAGTAACGAGCATTCCTCCCCATATATGATCAATCATTGCTCTGTGTGAAAGGAGGTAACGAGCGCCGATCAACTAATTGTCTAGTTGATCGGCGCTCGTTTACACGACCTACATTCTGATGTGTTGTTTTATTCCCATATAAGGCTTACCATTTAGCCAGTGTTCGTCTTCGTGATCTCTGCCACAAGCTGGAGATTTCTGATGAACTTCGGAAAAAGATCTGGACTTGCTTTGAGTTTTCCCTTGTGCATTGTTCTGACCTGATGAAGGACCGACATCTGGACCAGCTTTTGATGTGTGCCGTGTACGTGATGGCAAAGGTGAGAAATGTACACTACATTGACATACAAAATGAAACCTTTCACTGCTTACATAATGACTATAAATTCTTGCCACGGCTAAATTATAGGGGTTTAGATCTTGGTACCATATTAAAGCCCAGATTCTTTTCTTTTAAATACCAAATCACAGATCTAAGTGCAATATTTGGGGTTCAGCAAATGTTTGAAACCGGGGAGCAGGATGAAGTTTTACTTCCTAGTTTTAGGTCACGGTTAGGAGGGGAAAGCTGAAAGAAAGTTACGGTTACTGTCATCTCTCCCCCTGTACAGCCCACCAGTGACCCCCATGGGGGTTGATACAGGATGTTTTCTTCATGTTTTTATCCTCCTTAATAATGAGAGAATATGTGCTCTCTGTCATAGTTAGGGTATGTCCACATGCATTGTAAACACTGCAGATTTTCCACGACAGACCTCATTGCTGCTACTGTACTGTACGCTGTGAAATTGCATGGGAGTGGATGAGGTCTAAACAAATCTCATCCACACGCTGCGTAAAAAATATGCAGAAAAACAGTTAATAAGTTGACACGCAGTGTGTGTTTTTTTTTTTAATCCGCACTATGTAGATTTATGCTGTGAAATCGCTGGTGTTCTTTTGTGGGTTTTCCCCATTGAGCTTAATGGGGAGGTAAAACCCACAACAAATGGCAAATGTTGCAATTTTTGCGGGGGAAAACTGGGATCTCGCTGCAAAAATCTCAACTCAGATCTGTGTAAGCATAAGCTTTTTATTTTTTTCTATTCTCCGTCCAGGCCGGCCTCCTCGGATGACATTTTATCCCATGTGATACTTGCAGCCAATCACAGGCTGCAGCAGTCACATGGGATGAAACGTCATCCCAGGAGGCCAGCTGCAGGACAGAGGGATGCATCGCCATGACTAAGTGTAAGTTATTTCTTTTGTGTTTTTTGAAAATGCTATTTTCCGCAGCAGACATTCCGCCCCGAAAAACAGCACCATAATTTGGTGTGTTTTTTCAGCCGGCATTCCCTGCAGGGTCCAGGGCGGATACGCTATGTACTTTTACGCAGCGTATCCACCATGTGTGAACATATCCATAAGGGGGTCTTTTCATAAACTGTTATAGGGGTGATAAGATGAGCAGTTACATGTCTATTCAGCCCCTGCACCTTAATAGACTATTTGTGGACTGCGTGACTCGGATATTTACAGTCATACATATCGCTGTTTTTTTTTTTTTGGGCTGGTGTTTTTTTCCGGCTCTGCTTGGGCCTGACTGTCACATACCTTTTTTTAAACATTTTTCCGCATTGTGGTTTAGCTGCATGTGTTATATAAAAATGATATTCTTAGGGTATGTTTACACTGCCTATTTTCGGCCGTTTTTCGGGCCGCGAATGCCCGAAAAATCGGAAACAAAACGCCTCCAAAACATCTAACTATTGATTTAAATCGGCATTCTGCTACGACGGGCCGTTTTTTGGCGCGGCCGTTTTGAAAAACTGCAGGTCACTTCTTGGGACGTTTTTGGAGCCGTTTTTCATTGACTCTATAGAAAACAGCTCCAAAAACGGCCGTAAAAAACGCAGCGAAAATCACGAGTGGTTTAAAAAAACGTCTGAAAATCAGGAGCGGTTTTCCGTTGAAAACAGCTCCGTATTTTCAGGCGTTTTTGAGTTTGCGTGTGAACCTACCCTAACTGGCACCATTAACCCCTTCCCGCTCCTGGACGTACTATTCGGTCATGGCAGCTGTATCGTTCGCGCTCCATGACCTAATAGTACGTCACGGGAGTAACGGCCGTTTCGGCCGTCCTCCCGACACATACAGGAGCTGTGACAGCTGCTGTCTCGTACAGCAGCTGTCACAGCTCATACAGCGGGGACCGATCGCTGTGTCCCCGCTGATTAACCCCTTAAAAGCCGCGTTCAATAGAGATTAATAGATTTGACTATGGCAACCAGACACCAAACAATGGCGTCCGGCTATGCCATCGACGGAAGCCTAGTGGGTCCTGACAAAGTCAGGACCCATTATGCTTGCTGTCAGTGAGTAGCTGACAGTTCTAATACACTGCACTACGCATGTAGTGCAGTGTATTAGAATAGCGATCAGGGCCTCCTGCCCTCAAGTCCCCCAGTGGGACAAAGTAATAAAGTAAAAAAAAGATGTTAAAAATAAGAAAATAAAAGTTTTAAAAGTAAAAAGCCCCCTTTTTCCCTTATCAGTCATTTATTATTAATAAAAATATATAAACAAACAAATAAACTATACATAATTGATATCGCCGCGTCCGTAACGGCCTGAACTACAAAATTATTTCGTTATTTATCCCGCACGGTGAACGCCGTAAAAGAAAATAATAATAAACCGTACCACAATCACAATTGTTTGGTCACTTCACCTCCCAAAAAATTGAATAAGAAGAGATCAAAAAGTCGCATGTACCTAAAAATGGTATTGATGGAAACTACAGTTCGTTACGCAAAAAATAAGTCCTCGCACGGCTTTTTTGAAGGAAAAATAAAAAACGTTCTGGCTCTTAGAATAAGGTAACACAAAAAGTGAATGATTTTTTACAAAACGTATTTTACTGTGCAAACGCCATTAGACATAAAAAAAACTATAAATATATGGTATCGACGTAATCGTATCGCCACGCAGAATAAAGTGAATGTCATTTATAGCGCACGGTGAACGCTGTAAAAAAAATAGAATAAAAAAACAATAGTAGAATTTCTGTTTTTTAGTCACCACGCCTCCTAAAAATAGAATAAAAACTGATCAAAAAGCCGCATGCACCCCAAGAAAACTGCAATGAATTCCTCAAGTGGTCTAGTTTCCAAAATGGGGTCACTTTTGGGGGGGGTTGGGGATTTCCACTGTTTTGGCACCACAAAACCTCTTCAAACCGGACATGGTGCCTAATAAAAAAAAGAGGCCTCAAAATCCACTAGGTGCTCCTTTGCTTCGGAGGCCGGCGCTTCAGTCCATTATCGCACTAGGGCCACATGTGGGATATTTCTCTAAACTGCAGAATCTGGGCAATAAGTATTAAGTTGCGTTTCTCTGATAAATCCTTTTGCTTTCTAGAAAAAAAATGGTATAAAAAGGATTTTCTGACAAAAAAAAAATTTAAATTTCACCTCTACTTTGCTCTAAATTTCTGTGAAAAACCTAAAGGGTTGTGAATACTTTGAGGGGTCTAGTTTCTAAAATGGGGTGTTTGATAGGGGTTTCTAATATATAGGCCCCTCAAAGCAACTTCAGAACTGAACTGGAACCTAAAAAAAATAAATAAATGAGGCAATACTTCGTTTCTTACATTATACGAATAATGAGCCGTGCCCACCCCGAGATGAACCCAGTTTTGACCGTTTGTTTAAACGGAGACCCCTATTAGACCGTTTCAGTGCCCGGTTTTCCCAAGCATACACCCCCGAGAAGTGTATTTCTATTGATGAGTCCTTGGTATATTTTAAAGGGAGGCTTCAATTCCGCGAGTACCTGCCGAGTAAGAGGGCAAGGTATGGTGTGAAGATGTATAAGCTGTGCTCAGCCCCCAGAATGCCCCCCCCTTACTGGGAGTTAATGCAAAAATTATGTGGGATTTGGTGCACCCACTGCTGGACCAGGGTTACCACCTCTACCTGGATCATTTTTATACCGGCGTCCCACTCTTCAACTGCCTCGCTTCCAGAAGTCCTGTGGCATGCGGCACTGCTAGAAGAAATCTGAGAGGCCTCCCTAAGACTCTGCTTGGGCAAACACTCAGAAGGGGTGAGAGCAGGGCACAATCTAGCAGCAATTTATTGTTTGTCAAGTACAAGGACAAGAGAGATGCCACACCAGTCCCCTTGTGCCTGCACGAGGTACCAGTACAGAGACCCCCAAACCAGACTGCATCCTGGACTACAATAGGTACATGGGAGGGGTGGGCTTGTCAGATCAAGTCCTGAAGCCCTACAGCGCCATGCGGTGTGGTATAAGAAGCTGGCCGTGCACATCATACAGATGGCATTGTACAATGTGTATGTGCTACGTCGATGTGCAGGCCAGACGGGAACTTTCCTGGAATTTCAAGAGGTGATTATCAAGAACCTAATCTTTAGGGACCAGTAAGGGGGGGAGGCACCCAGTACTTCTGGAAGCGAGGCACACGCATCGTACAAGGGCAACACTTTCCAGGAGAAGTTCCCCAAACTGGCAAGAAGGGAAAAAGTCAAAAGAGGTGCAAAGTCTGCTATAAGAGGGGGATAAGGGAGGACACAATATATCAATGTGACACGTGTCCCGAATAACCAGAGCTCTGTATGAAAGAGTGTTTTAAAATTTATCATACATCCCTTGGTTTATAATTTACCCCAATTTTACTTACCCTGATGCACTCCACACAGCTTATCCCCCCTCGTCTTTCCCCTCTGGGCCCTGCTGTGTGTCCAGGCAGCTGATAACAGCCACATGTAGGGTATTGCCTTACCCAGGAAAACCCACATTACAGTTTATGGGGTGTAGGTCTCCGGTCAAAATGCTCACTACACCTCTAGATGAATGCCTTAAGGGTGTAGTTTTTAAAAAGGGGTCATAAATCAGGTGGTATAAATCAGGCCTCACTACTCTGTAGAGCCTGCTCTGTGCCTTGAATAGCAAGTGGTTTGTATATTAAGTGGAGTTCCAAAAACCGGAGTTTAAAAGAGGAGTTAAAGCCCAAGTAAGTGCTCTTCTACTTTTTTCTTTTTGGTTAACACCTGTTCGCTGTTTTTTTGTAACTGGGATAATGGACAGCAAGATTGGAGGTTTTCTTCAGTGCACAGTTTGCCATATGTATGCACGACTGGAGCCGGAGTTCCAGGGTGAATATCTCTGTGGCAGATGTGAGCATATTGTTCACCTGGAAGCTCGTATTAGAGATCTGGAGGAGCAGAATGCAACACTGAGGAGGATAGACAATTTTGAACGGAGCTTGCTGCTCACAGAGCATGCAGTTAGTGGGTTACAACTGGAGGGTGAAGACATGGGTGAGCAGGATCAGGTAAGTAGCTGGGTTAATGTAGTTAGGGGCAGTAGAAAGGGGTCAAAGACAAGGAAGGCCGATCCGGTTTCTGACATTCCAGGCAAAATTGCCAATTTGGGTGATGATGCGAGGGTGTCAGTCTCAGAAATGGCAGCCCTAGTGGATACTGATCTCCCTAACAGCCGGGAGAACAGCCCAGCTAGTAGTCGGCGGGATGGTAATGCAGGTAAGCCAAGACAATTGATAGTCGTAGGGGATTCTATAATCAGGAAGACGGATAGAATTATTTGTCGCCAAGACCACCTCAACCGAATGGTTTGCTGTCTCCCTGGTGCCAGGGTTCGGCATGTGGTGGAACGGGTGGACAAATTGCTGGGAGGGGCTGGTGATGATCCAGCTGTCGTGGTCCATGTCGGTACCAACGACAGAATAAATGGTAGGTGGAGGAGCCTTAAGAATAATTTTAAAGAACTAGGCTACAAGCTGAAGGGAAGGACCTCCAAGGTTGTATTCTCAGGAATACTGCCTGTGCCATGCGCATCACAGGAAAGACAGCGGGAGCTTAGGGAGTTAAATGCATGGCTGAAGTCTTGGTGTAGAGGAGAAGGATTTGGGTTCCTAGAGCACTGGGCTGACTTTTCATTGGGGTACAAACTGTATTCTGCAGATGATTTGCACCTAAATGGAAGGGGGTCCGCTGTGCTGGGGGAGAGAATTCTAGCTGGGGTGGCGGAGTATTTAAACTAGGGCTGAGGAGGGAGGTCAATGTAGAAAAAAAAGGGGTAGCCAGGTTAGAGAGGGGTCAGACTATATTGGTGGGGGGAGAAACAGAATGTGGGGAGAGGACTAGACAACAGGATAAGGAGATCCTTTCGTTACAAAACATCAGTGTAAATAAAAAGGACCGATTAATGTCAAATCACATTTCTGATAATAAAAGTGAAAAACTGACAGGCAAGTTAAAGTGTATGTTCACAAATGCCAGAAGTCTAGCAAGTAAAATGGGGGAGCTGGAGGCCTTGATACTGGAAGAAAATATAGATATAGTTGGTGTTGCTGAAACATGGCTGGACTCTTCACATGACTGGGCTGTAAATCTACAGGGTTTTACACTTTTTCGTAAAGACAGGACAAATAGGAAAGGTGGTGGTGTATGTCTGTATGTGAGAAGTGATGTGAAGGTGAGTGTGAAAGAGACAATAGTGGGTGAAGACTGTGAGGAGGTTGAAACCTTGTGGGTGGAACTAGAAAGGGAGGTAAACACTGAAAAAATTACTTTTGGTGTAATCTATAGACCCCCCAATATAACTGAGGAGATGGAAGTTCAGCTATATAAACAGATGGAGCGGGCTGCACAGGCGGGTACTGTAGTGATAATGGGAGATTTTAATTTCCGGGATATTAATTGGTGTCATGGTTCGGCTTCAACTGCAAAGGGGAGACATTTCCTCAACCTGTTGCAGGAAAATTTTATGGGCCAGTTTGTGGAAGACCCGACTAGAGGTGAAGCTCTGTTGGATCTGGTCATTTCTAATAATGCAGATCTTGTTGGGAATGTCAATGTTCGTGAAAACCTCGGTAACAGTGATCACAATATAGTTACATTTTACCTATACTGTAAAAAACAAACGCAGGCTGGGAGGGCAAAAACATTTAATTTTAAGAAAGCCAAATTCCCCAGGATGAGGGCTGCAATTCAGGATATGGACTGGGAAGAACTAATGTCAAATAATGGAACAAATGATAAATGGGAGATTTTCAAATCTACTTTGAGTTATTATAGTGCAAAATTTATTCCTACAGGTAATAAGTATAAACGACTCAAATTAAACCCCACATGGCTTACACCTTCTGTGAAAGGGGCAATACATGACAAAAAAAGGGCATTTAAAAAATACAAATCTGAGGGTACAGCTGTAGCCTTTGTAAAATATAAAGAGCTTAATAAAATCTGTAAAAATGTAATCAAATTAGCAAAAATACAAAATGAAAGGCAGGTGGCCAAGGATAGTAAAACAAATCCTAAAAAATTCTTCAAGCATATAAATGCAAAAAAGCCAAGGTCTGAACATGTAGGACCCCTAGATAATGGTAATGGGGAGTTGATCACAGGGGATCAAGAGAAGGCAGAGTTACTAAATGGGTTCTTTAGCTCTGTATATACAACTGAAGAAAGAGCAGCTGATGTAGCCGGTGCCAGTGCTGTTAATATATCGGCTGATATACTGAATTGGATGAATGTAGAGATGGTCCAAGCTAAATTAAATAAAATAAATGTGCACAAGGCTCCGGGACCAGATGGGTTACACCCTAGAATTCTTAAAGAGCTTAGTTCAGTTATTTCTGTCCCCCTTTTCATAATATTCAGAGAATCTCTAGTGACTGGTATAGTGCCAAGGGACTGGCGCAGGGCAAATGTGGTGCCTATTTTCAAAAAGGGCTCTAGGTCTTCCCCGGGTAATTATAGACCAGTAAGCTTAACATCCATCGTGGGGAAAATGTTTGAGGGGCTATTGAGGGACTATATACAGGATTATGTGACAATAAATAGCATTATAAGTGACAGCCAGCATGGTTTTACTAAGGACAGAAGTTGTCAAACTAACCTAATCTGTTTTTATGAAGAGGTGAGCAGAAGTCTAGACAGAGGGGCCGCTGTGGATTTAGTGTTTTTGGACTTTGCAAAGGCATTTGACACTGTCCCCCATAGACGCCTAATGGGTAAATTACGGACTATAGGTTTAGAAAATATAGTTTGTAATTGGATTGAGAATTGGCTCAAGGACCGTATCCAGAGAGTTGTGGTCAATGATTCCTTCTCTGAATGGTCACCGGTTATAAGTGGTGTACCCCAGGGTTCAGTGCTGGGACCACTATTATTCAACTTATTTATTAATGATATAGAGGATGGGATTAATAGCACTATTTCTATTTTTGCAGATGACACCAAGCTATGTAATATAGTTCAGACTATGGAAGATGTTCATGAATTACAGGCAGATTTAAACAAACTAAGTGTTTGGGCGTCCACTTGGCAGATGAAGTTTAATGTAGATAAATGTAAAGTTATGCATCTGGGTACCAACAACCTGCATGCATCATATGTCCTAGGGGGAGCTACACTGGCGGATTCACTTGTTGAGAAGGATCTGGGTGTTCTTGTAAATCATAAACTCAATAACAGCATGCAGTGTCAATCAGCTGCTTCAAAGGCCAGCAAGATATTGTCGTGTATTAAAAGAGGCATGGACTCGCGGGACAGAGATGTAATATTGCCACTTTACAAAGCATTAGTGAGGCCCCATCTAGAATATGCAGTTCAGTTCTGGGCTCCAGTTCATAGAAAGGATGCCCTGGAGTTGGAAAAAATACAAAGAAGAGCAACGAAGCTAATAAGGGGCATGGAGAATTTAAGTTATGAGGAAAGATTGAAAGAATTAAACCTATTTAGCCTTGAAAAAAGACGACTAAGGGGGGACATGATTAACTTATATAAATATATTAATGGCACATACAAAAAATATGGTGATATCCTGTTCCTTGTAAAACCCCCTCAAAAAACAAGGGGGCACTCCCTCCGTCTGGAGAAAAAAAGGTTCAAGCTGCAGAGGCGACAAGGCTTCTTTACAGTAAGAACGGTGAATTTATGGAATAGCCTACCGCAGGAGCTGGTCACAGCAGGGACAGTAGATGGCTTTAAAAAAGGGTTAGATAATTTCCTAGAACAAAAAAATATTAGCTCCTATGTGTAGAAATTTTTCCTTCCCTTTTCCCTTCCCTTGGTTGGACTTGATGGACATGTGTCTTTTTTCAGCCGTACTAACTATGTAACTATGTAACTATGTAACTTCTTGCGGTTTCAACTGTACTGGTACCTCAGGGGCTTCTGCATACATGACTTCGCACTAGAAAATCCCCAGTAGGCCAAATGGTGGTCCTTTCCTTCTGAGCCCTCCCATGGGCCCAAACGGCCGTTTATCACGACAAATGGGGTATTGCCGCACTCAGGACAAATTGGGCAACAAAATGGAGTATTTTATTTCTTGTGAAAATAAGAATTTTTGAGCTAAAACGACATATTATTGGAAACATTTTTTTTTTCAATTCCCAGCCCAATTCAAATAAGTTCTGTGAAGAAACTATGGAGTCTAAATGGTCAGATTACTCATAAATGAATTCCTTGAGGGGTGTAGTTTCCAAAATGGGGTCACTTCTGGTGGGTTTCCATTGCTTTGATACCTCTGGGGCTCTGCAAATGCGACATGGCACCCGAAAACCAAACCAGCAAAATCTGCACTCCAAAGAACACACAGCGCTCCTTCCCTTCTGAGGCTTCCCATGGGCCCAAACGGCAGTTTATCGCCACAAATGGGGTATTGCTGCACTCAGGAGAAATTGGGCAACAAAATGGGGTATTTTGTTCCCTGTGAAAATAAGACTTTTTGATAAAAAATTACATCTTATTGGAAAAAATGACTTTTTTAATTTCACAGCCCAATTCAAATAGGTGCTGTGAAAAAACTGTGCGGTCAAAATGATAACAACAACAACCATAAATGAATTCCTTGAGGGGTGTAGTTTCCAAAATGGGGTCACTATTGGGGGATTCCTACTGTTTTGGCACCTCAACACCTCTTCAAACCTGGCATGCTGCCTAAAATATATTCTAATAAAAAAAAGAGGCCTCAAAATGCACTAGGTGCTTCTTTGCTTCTAGGGCTTGTGTTTTAGTCCACGAGCGCAGTAGGGCCACATGTGGGACATTTCTAAAAACTGCAGAATCTGGACAATACATATTTAGTAGTGTTTCTCTGGTAAAACCTTCTGTGTTACAGAAAAAAAATTGAATAAAATTGAAATTCAGCAAGAAAAATGAAATTTGCAAATTTCACCTCCACTTTTCTTTAATTCCTGTGAAATGCCTGAAGGGTTAAAAAATACTTTCTAAATGCTGTTTTGAATACTTTGAGGGGTCTAGTTTTTAAAATGGGGTGTTTTATCAGGGTTTCTAATACATAGGCCCCTCAAAGCCACTTCAGAACTGAACAGGTACCTTAAAAAAGGCTTTTGAAATGTTCTTAAAAATATGAGAAATTGCTGTTTATGTTCTAAGCCGTGTAACGTCCAAGAAAAATAAAAGAATGTTCAAAAAACGATGCCAATCTAAAGTAGACATATGGGAAATGTGAACTAGTAACTATTTTGGGTGGTATAACCGTCTGTTTTACAAGCAGATGCATTTAAATTCTGAAAAATTCTATTTTTTCAAAATTTTCTCTAAATTTTGCAATTTTTCACCAATAAACACTGAATATATATCGACCAAATTTTACCACGAACATGAAGCCCAATGTGTCACGAGAAAACAATCTCAGAATCGCTTGGATAGGTTTAAGCATTCCGACCTTATTACCACAAAGTGAAATATGTCAGATTTGAAAAATGGGCTCTGAGCCTTAAGGCCCAAACTAGGCTGCAACTAAGCTAAACTGTGATCTAATGCAGCAGAGCTTTAACCCTTTCCCGTCACAGCCATTTTTTTGAATTTCCAATTATACCATATAGTGTATTGGGGGTGAGATACGAAAAATACAGCGATTCTTCAATTTTTTGAGGGGTTTCGTTTTTACGGCTTTTACCGTACGGTAAAAATGGCATGTTAACTTTATCCGGTCAATAAGATGACAGCGATACCAAATTTATATAGTTTTTTTTTAATGTTTTACTACTTTTCCAAGGAAGAAACCAATTGTTAAAAGATGGCGACAAAAAAAAAACAATTTATTTTTGAGAGCTGTAATTTTTCCATAGAGGTAGTGGTGGAGGGCTTATATTTTGCGGGGCGAGCTGTAATTTCTATTGGTATCATTTTGGGCTACATAAGACTTTTTGATCACTTTTTTTATTTCATTTCCTTTTTTGTGGGATATGAAGTGACCAAAAAACAGCGATTCTGGCTTTTCTTAAAAAAAAAAATAAAATTACGGCGTTCACCGTGCGGGTTAAATAATGGTTGGTATATTGTAATAGTTCGGACGCGGCGATACCAATTTATTTATTTTTATTTTTCACATTAGGAGGGAAAAAGAAATAAAAAAAATTGGATTTTTGAACTTTAAATTATTTTAATTTTTTTACAGTTTATTAGTCCCCCTAGGGGACTTGAACCAGCGATCGCTGTTGCACTACACTACAGTACTAATGAATTATAGGAACCTGTTAAGCCCTGGCAGAGCTTAACAGGAGATGAAGAAAGGCAGTCCTGGGGGCCGCCACGACAACCATCGGCATGGTCGTGCCACGGGTGGGCGATAAGCTGTTGGAGACGCCCCCCTCTTTGTAACGTCTTAGCTGCTGCGATCGTGACTGATTGCAGCATTTAAGGGGTTAAACTGACAGGAACATCGCGATTGCTGTTCCTGGCCATAAGTCCCAGGTGCCAGCTGTAATACACAGCTGACACCCACTGCATACGGAGCGAGTGAACCCGCTCCTAATATCACCCCCCCCCCCCCCCCCCTATTCGCACCATGACATGCGGGAACAGTTGTAGCCGTAGTACGGGAAGAGGCTAAAAAAAATTCCAAGAACAATGAAAATCATCAGGCAAGCACCATGCAGTGACTTATATTTATGTTTAAGACTTCAACTACAATTCTTGAAATCTGTTTTTAACAGGTAACAAGAGAAGACACATCCTTCCACAACATCATGAGGTGTTATCGTACACAGCCTCATGCCAAGAGCCACGTAAGTAAAAAAAACTGAGTGGGGAGAATAAATCAGGATGGTCCCCAAGACCACTCCTGTCCATATGCCCTATTAGAGCAAGTCCTAAGTAGGTGTACTCCATGAGCCAGAACCCTGGAGATCCCATCAATGAGCGTTTTGAATGACCACCATGTAATAGTTCTGCATGGGCAGACCACAGGATGTAAGAGGAGCTGGACCCTTCCTCGTAAAAAAGGGGTTGTCCTCATGGGACAATCCCTTCAAGGAAGTTGAAATGTTGAGGCTCCAAACAAGAACGAGACACAACAAATTTCTTTCTACGTATGTAAGGTTTACTTATCAATGCATTGAAGGATCATAGCAAGGCATAAGGCAGTGATAGAAGCGTGGCACAATAGATACTTTCTTACACATCAGTTCGAGGTCAATATCTCAGACACAATAGTGAGATGCTGGAAGTTTCCAAACTACCGTTAAATTATAGTTCACTATCATTATCAGAGTCATACACGTACAGTTGTCATTCCTCCCAAGGGAAGAGGAACGGAGGCATCCCAGTACAGAATGGTAAAATACAGACATTGCATTTTGTACATTAACAGGTTTCCGGCCATCTTCGCAGCGGATATTTTCACATGGCCTAGCAGAGTATTTAAAAATGTATCAAAAACCAGACAACCCCATTAAAAGGAGTAGTTTTTTCGCCTTCAAGCTGCTTACTCCGCTGGTCCGGTATTGTGAAAGCATTGGCCACATACCTTTGTTAGACATCTTGGTTCTTGAAAAACTGCAAAAATCATTTTTAATGCCTCCACGCGCCCTATGCTACTTGGCTACACAAAGTCCTCCGTAGCAGGATGTCGGTGAAGCGGATGCCCACAGCAGAGAAAGCCACTGCACATGCGCCGGTAACTGTCTGCAAACCAATAACAAAACACTTCATTTACACGTTCTCTCCCTCTTTCTGATGGCTCCACCGTTGTAAAACAGTGTTCATGATGCCCTATGATTTGCCATATACAGACTATATGATTTTATTTAACAACCGATCACCTAGCAATCAGTCCTCATCGATCACTGGCGTAGATACATAATAAAGGATAGTCGCCTATAGCCTGCGGAAAGTGGTGCTTAATCCTGGGCAGACATTTATCAGGTGAACAGGCAGTATACTCAGGACATACGGTTCTGCCTCTAGAGAATGGAGGGTCCATACAACGGACGCCCACCTGATATCAATCTTGCTTCTGTATGTATACAGTTTAACATTTGTTTGCGAAGGACATCAACTTGTGCATATAAGAAAAAGCTCATTGTTTCTTCCTTTACTATACCACATAGGTGTACAGAAGTGTTCTTATAAAAGCAAGGAGAAGGCGGCTGTCTGGTGGCAGTGACCAGGCACAGACAGGCTCCCCCACAGAGACCAATAAAGATCTAGGTAAGATTTTGGCACAATCCAGTTTGTGTGAAAATTGGCAAACCAAAATTAAATGTACACCGTTTTCTCTTTAAAGGGGTTTTCTGGGACTTTGATATTGATGGCCCATCCTTAGTATAGGGCATTAATATCAGATTGGTGGGGGTCCAACACCCAGCACCCCCACCGATCATCTCCTGTGACCCCTTTTTTTTTTTTTTAAATGAAGCCGGTAGGGCTGGATTCTGAAACTTCTGGTTAGTGGATATTGCTTTGGATGCTGTGGCCAACATTACATTTTCTCCCGCTGTGGTTGCAATAAATGGCCGTTCGTGTAATTCATGGACAGGCCAAGTTGTCGACACTGATACTTAGCGGCTCTTTGCCTCTTTGCTCTGGCTTGTCAAGGTGCAATACCCTCTATGACAGTCATATGTCCAGAATGTTTTTTATGCAACCTTTTATTATTAGTACCATCTAGGTGGGAAGAAAGTTAAAATATGATTGTGTACATGAAAATCATTAAAACTGAAGAAACATTACAGAGGAGAATGTAGTGATTAACAAAGGCGCCATACAACGGCACATAGTGTTTATGACTCTGGAGTACGGACTAGGGACGCTGGGTGCCACCATACAGGGTCCGTGCGGTTTCCATGTGCATGAGCCGGTACACTTACTTGTCCACTTTTCTGATGATTCTGTGAATTAAATGTATCCAGTCTGTTGTGTACAATGGTTTTATAAGCTCAGCCCCTGCTGTTCATTGGTTTCATCTGTGCAGTTTTTTCTCTCCAGTGGTTTCATCAAGTGGTTTAAAAGTGCCCAAATCCATTCCACTGTACTCTAAAAGAAATCGATCATGTCTGTACAGCCCATGTTTTATTTCAAACAAGAATCCATACAAGTATTGTCATAGGATGACAAAGTTTACATAGAAACAATAATATCCAGCCTGGGGGTCCAAAACCCAACGTTATTTAAAATCAGAAGGAACGGACTCAATGGCTGAGTCTGCTCTATATCTAAGTGGTTAAACATGAAGTAACCGCTGGATGTCACATTAGAAAGAGGGGGTCCTCAGTCATCCCATCAGACGCAACGCGATCGTTGGGTGTCGATGGTCGTCATGGCGGCCAAGAGTGCTTAACCCCTTAACGCACCTTGACGTAACTGTACGTCGAGGTGAGCAGTAAGTTTGCGCACCTTGACGTGCAGTTACGTCTGTGCTTTGACAGTTAACCGCCGCGCGGCGCTACACCGCAGCGGCGGTTAACTGTGCAGGGTGTCTGCCCTGCATTCCCCATTGCCGATCAGCGGCCCATCGCCGCTGATTTCGGCAGTTATCCCCTTAATTGCGGCGTTCGATTTTGAACGCCACAATTAAGGTGTTTAGCGCCGATCGGCAGCCCCCACGTGAAATCGCGGGGGCTGGCGATGGTACCCATGGCAACCGGACGCCGGACAATGGCTTCCGGGCTGCCATGTACAGAAGTCTATGAGGACCAGCCAGAGGGTGGTCGTCGTAGGCTTCCTGTCAGTGTGACTGTTACGTCACACTGACAGTTGGAATGCATTACACTACGTGTGTAGTGTAATGTGTTCCAGCAGCGATCAGAGCTGCAAGTCTAAGTGTCCCCTAGTGGGACAAGTGAAAAAAGTTTAAAAAAAAAACAATAAAAATGTTTTCAAAAAAAGTGTAAAAATCAAAGTTATAAGTGATCTAAACAAGAACTGCTTTTTTTTCCTATAATAAGTCTTTTATTATAAGAAAAAAATGAACATTTAAAAAAAAAAGTCATTTTCTCCTTTATGAAATTGAAAAAATTAAACATTTTAGTGGAAATAATGTTATTAATTTTCACAGCCCAATTCTAATAAATTCTGCAAAAGACGTGTGGGACCTAAATGCTCACTATACCCCTAGATAGATTCCTTAAGTGGTGTAGTTTCCCAAATGGGGTTACTTTTTGGGGGCTTCCACTGTTTCGGTCCCTCGGGGGCTTTGCAAATTCGACATGAAACCCAAAAACTATTCCAGCTAAATTTGTGCTCCAAAAGCCAAATAGTGCTCCTTCCCTTCTAAGCCCCGGTTTACGTAATCAATATTTTTCTATCTTTGGGCTCCTGTTGTCATGCCAAATAGTTTTTCATTTTTTTTTTTTTCTGTCGGTGTACCTGAATGTGGACTTATTATTTGCATGACTAGTCTGATCTGTGAGACTGACTTGAACTGACCCCTTTTATGGATTTAAATGGTACACTCCATATAACAAACCATTATTGCCGGTCATTGTAAAACTGACACTTAGGCTTTATTCACACAGACATGTCCGTTTTGCGTCCACAAAAGGTCCGTGTGTCATCAGCATATTGTGCGTGTCTGCGTGATTTTCCCGCAGCCTGCATCATTATGACACTGGTTTTATATTTACAAACAGAAAAGCACGTGGTGCTTTTCTGTTTTCATTCATAGTTTTTACTACTGTAGCGCGCATCACGCGCGGCATCCGGAAGTGCTTCCGTGTGCCGAGCGCGATTTGCACGCACCCATTGACTTCAGGCAAATATAGGACATGTCGTGAGTTTCACGCAGCGGACATACGCTGCGTGAAATTCACTGACAGTCTGAACGGCCCCATTCATTAACATAGGTCTGTGCGAAGCGCGTGAAAATCACGGACATATAACACGTTCGTGTGAATAAGGCCTCAATCTGCCTTACGTGTTTGGCCATGGTAGGCCCTTGGCTGCCATGGCAACTCATTGGCACCCGTAATTGTGTTTCAGGGCCCCTATAGGGTGGCAGGAGGAGTACCTTCCCTCTGTAGTCACTTCGATAACGCAGTCACCATTGGCATTCTCCGATACAGGTTGTTGCAGACGACACCGGCTTCTGATCTGTGGGCACAGCTTCTGTGCCCATGCCATCCACTGGGCATACCGTTACATAATATTGCGGTGAAAAGACTGCAATTAGGACGTAATAGTATGCCCATTCGTGCAGGAGAGTAACTTCCAGTTAAAACATGCATTTTTTTTTTCTGGTGTTTTTAAGGTTGTATAGAGAAGTGTATAAAAAAAACATACGTAGAGCATTCAGAGTTTGAGGGAAAAAAAAATCCACTAAACCCAAAACCGCCACAAACCAAAAGCTGTTTATGTAGGCTCTCATATTTTACCATAAACTTCAAACTAGCACCTGACTGCAGTGCTTTTGGGCAAAATGCCAACGAGAATACGAGTAAACGCTTTGTTGAAAGTAGGGTTACTCTTTGCCTGGATTCACACAAACTTTTGATATGTCAGAGATCGGTGGGGTCCGGGTGCCGAGACCCCCATAGTCGCTGAAAAGAAGGTGCAGAAGCGCTCACCTGAGCTGTGATCAGAGCTCACTGTCAGGCTGAACTACTCACATAGAACGTGGGGTGGGAGTCTCAGCACCCAGACCCCCACTGATACAAAAATTTTATGCAAGTGCAGTCATTGCTTAAGGGTTTTTGTTTTTTTTCTGACTTATCTGATTATTCATTTCCTGCTCCCTTACCCCATACAACCTATTTCTATTAAGAGCAGCGCCATTTATGTCTAAAGATCCAAGTTTATTTAGTTCAACTTCTTTATTCTTCTCTGTTGAATTCTGTTTTTCAGGCAGCAGGGAGCCCAGTCCAGTAATGCGATCTACTAGTACGCTGCCCGTGCCCCAACCCAGCAGCGATCCCCCAACACCAACAAGGCTAACTGGAGCCAGCAGTGACATGGAAGAGGAGGAAAGAGGAGACCTTGTTCACTTCTACAACAACATCTATATTGGAAATATGAAAAGCTTTGCCATGAAATACTCTCAGGCGAATGTGGTAAATCTGCTTTCTTTTTTTTTTCTTGTGGTCGTCAAGCTGATTCAGTACAGTGTGCCACATCGCTCTGGAACTATGACCAATAGGAATAGGAAATGATTCTACATTAACAAAATATTTCTAAGGAGCCAATATTGAAATCTTCAACTGCTTAAACAGAAATTGGCCATAAATGTCAGATAGATGCGGGTTGCACTAGAAGGGGCCCCCCTAAATCCCGTTCTACCGGTCTCGGTTCCCGCTGCTTCCCGGCCACTTCTGATTACATGATCGGAAATTACAAAAACAGCGTGGCTCGCTGAGCTACATGGTTTCGTACCTCCCATAGAAGTGAATGGCAGTTACGAACACAGCGTAGCTCATGTACTCAGTGAGCTACGCTGTTGTCTGGATTACATGTCGGAAATTACGAAGTTATAGGAAAAAGTAGAGAAACTTGGAATAATTCCCCAGCGCTCTCTCTTTGTACATATTTCTTCTGCATTTACTTTCTTTGCAGTCAGTCCGTGGGAGACGGGATGTAAGGCTGTGTTCACACTGAGTTTTTTGCAGGAGGAAAATTCCTCCTGCAAAAACTGCTCCAGTAGGTTTTTGCACAGTGGTTTGACAAAAACTCGTCAAAACACTCGTCGAGGTTTTTTTTTCCTCTTTCTGACTCATTGAAAAGGGGTTTTGGAGGCGGAAACCGCCTCAAGATGGGTCATGTTGCTTCTTTTTACCACGACGAGTTTTTTTTACTCGTGGTAAAAAAACTCGTCTGCCTCCCATTGAAATCAATGGGAGGCATTTTCGGGTGGTTTTTGAGGAGTTTTTGGGCGCGGTTTCTGCCCCAAAAAACTCGTCAAAAAAACTGTGTGAACAGGGCCTAAAAGTGCTACATGTTTATTGAGAGTAAGCTACGCGTTACGAGATCGGACCAAACTCTTCCTCAAGCTAAAAAATGTGTTTTTTGGCCCCATTAATAGATCGGTTCGATCTGGTAATGCGTAGCTTACTCTCAATAAACATGTAGCACTTTTACTTCCCGTCTCCCATGGACTGACTGTGCATATTCCTTCTGCATTTACCTTCTTTGCAAAGAGACAGCGCTGGGAAAGTATTCCAAGGTTTTCTACTTCTTCCTATACCTTTCACAACACGGTGCCCGAGTGGCCCCTGGATGGAATCCTAGCTGCAGTCTCCTACTCTGACAAGCGCAAGAGGGTGTTGTGCCCCCAGCATAACTCCTTTTGGTAAGCACACCATTTACCCCCAAGCCCCTATTGGCTTACTTTTGCGTTCTCCCTCTTTTTCGTTCCCTTTTCTTCTGGAAATTATGAAGTGGCCTGGGAGGCAGCAGGAACCAAGAAAGGTAGAACGGGTTTAGGGTGCCCCGTTCTAGAGATAGGTGGGACCCGCATCTATCTGACATTTATGGCATATCTTGTGGATATGTCATAAAAGGTCCCCGATGGAAAAAACCCTTTAAAAGGGATCGTTTGCTTTAAACAACTCCTCCTAACGTTACACTTTTCAGCTACCATCAAGCACCAAGTTCGTGCAGTAATGTCTATACAGGAAATAAAAAATTTTTTTTTAAACAAAAGTGTTTCCTGAATGTCCGC
This sequence comes from Rhinoderma darwinii, assembly GCF_050947455.1. Classification (NCBI taxonomy): domain Eukaryota; kingdom Metazoa; phylum Chordata; class Amphibia; order Anura; family Rhinodermatidae; genus Rhinoderma; species Rhinoderma darwinii. The sequence goes on from NC_134695.1 coordinate 41,483,791, forward strand.
CCCCAAAATAAATCGCAGCAACTTTACAAAAAAAAAATGGTGATGGGTTGTTGATCCAGGTATTTATTCTCGAGTCCAGAAGGATTTTTTTCTTCACTAAGATGAAGAAAATTGGATTTTGCAGGAGAATAGTCTGAACGGGAGGGACTAATTTCAGTCCTACAAACTCCGTTACTATGAACAGGGGTTATCTATATCAGACTAACCCTTTAATATCAATGGATGTTGATTCACTTTTAAGGTGCATGCGTTCTTGCAAAGCGGAGGACTGCACTGCTTTAATAGAATGCCTAGTGTTAGAATTCACAATTTTTGGTATCCTAACTTTTTTGCTGCTCCTCCCTGTGTCTCTGGTATCAGTCGGCTATATAACATAAAAATAAGGAGTGAAACTTATACGTGCATTTATGCTATGTTGTGTTGCCACATTTAAAGTGGATCGGTAAGGTCTATTATCTGAGGGCCACATAGGATAGGGGACAATGCAAAGCTTGAGGATTGATAGTTTTCTACTACTTGATTTAGTATTTACATGTAAAAAGGTGTTTATATGCTGCCAGGACTCAGCGAGAGAGCCTGTGAGTCCTGCTCCCTCCGCCCACACTCAGTGATTGACAGCTCTTCCTGCATACAAACATCTAGAAAATGCTGATAGTCACTGTGTGGGGGAAGGAAAGCCGGACTCAGGCTTTCTCAGAGTCCTGGCAGCAATTTAACAGATTTTTACATATAAATATAGAATAACATAATAGAAAATGTCAATCTCCTCCACTATCCTATGCTGCACGCAGAGAACCTGACAGATCTGCTTTAACTTGAAGTTGTTGCTGCTAGAAATTTTAGGGACGTAAGCTCAGGTAGTGGAGTTGTGTGGAGCTGCACTAATAACATATCTAAAAAAAAACAGTGGATGCGCTCGGAGATCACCACTTCTAGGGGTTCTTTATAGACATATAAATACTCGGCTCTTCTCTCTGACTGTTTTGTATTACAGAATGAAGCGACTCCTCTCTCCCCTTATCCCTCTATGCGGATCTTGTCTCCACGCGGTGTGCAGATATCTCACAGTCATCCGATCTTCATCTATCCTCACAATGAAGATTCTGCCACCTTGTCCCCTCGAGAAAAGATCTCCTACTATATTAACCTCAGCCCTGCAAAGGTGAGTGAGATAGATGCACTAGAGCCATATAGAAAACCTCAAGTCCTGTATATGCAAATATGTACATATAGACCCCTGTACATCTGTACTGCTCATAGGGATTCAAGTGAAAGATCAGCCTCCCTTTATAAACCTGTATAAATAATACAGATTTATCGTGTGCTGGACAAATTACATTTACTTTACTTTTTAACTGTACAAGATGTGACGGCATAAGCGTATGTTCACCATAGATTTGTTTTGATTATTCCATTGGGATCTATGCCTTATCGATCGTCCCATGCATTGGAGCACACTAAAATGTGTACAGTTTTGTAGAAGATAATTAAACATATTGGATTTAAAGAGTTACTTCACTCAATTAAAATGAGATGTTAAGCTTAAGGGCTGCTGTCAGGGTAGTACACGAGGTGCTGCTGGCCTAGCCAAATAAGAAGCCCCATCCTTCAGCTCATTCCTGGGGGGACCAGCCACACAGCCCAAGGAGAGGAAAAATAAATAAATCTGGCAGCTGCCACTAGGGGGAGCACACTGCATAACTGTATACAGCTCCCATTGCATATAAAAAGTTATTCCCAACTTAGATATTTATGCCATGTTCACAGAATATGCCAAATGTCTGATAGATGCGAGTCCCTGCTCTGGGACCCGCATCTATATCGAGAACAGGGGTCACTTGACCTCTGTTTCGCCAGGTGAGGTGACCGCAGATTCTAGGCAGCGAATGGTGGAGGGGGGGCTGCACATGCACGCAGCTCTCTCTAGTCTGTTCTATTGGAGTTACGGAAACAGCTGAGCAAAAATAAAATAAGATACTTCTACATACTCGTACACCGACAATATTCAGGCCCTAAGATCATTTGACTCCATAGGGGAGTCACCAGTGTAACATCACTTGAAATATGCACATTCCATTTAAGGGTCAGTTCACACAGTTTTTGAGCGCCAATTTTATGCGGAAACCGCTCCACAAAAACGCCCCAAATCCCCCCCCAATTGATTTAAAAAATAAAAAAGGCGTGCTCTACGAGCAGTTTCCACCTCTGACCACCCATTGAAATCAATGGGAGGCAAAAAAGACACAACCTGTGGCGCCTAATTTGGACTTTTAAGAAGTCATGATTTTGAACAGTATTGGGTTTAGAAAATACCTTTCTTCTAAAACCAACAGAGACTGCAAGAGATCAACAGCATGATCAGAACAGGAGAAACGCCAACTAAGAAACGAGGAATCCTTTTGGAAGATGGAAGCGAGTCTCCAGCAAAGCGGATATGCGCAGAAAACCATAGCGCCCTCTTTAGAAAACTTCAAGACGTAGCCAATGACAGAGGCAATTTCTGTACAAGCTAAATAGTTGGATTATCCCAGCTGCAGTATTTTCGAAGATATTAATATATAATAATTTTGTAACATTATGTAACTTGATAAACCAGGACTGTAACCGGTTCATGGAGTCTGCCCTGTAGCGTTTGTAACTTAAGTTATAAGGGGACACCTACAGTAGTTAAAAAAAATGAAATCTATAAAACTGAGCACTTAGGCAGTCAACTTGCCCATAGGTTGCACTAGATATATCAAATACACAAGCAAATCCTGGTAACTAAATTATGTTCAAGAAGTATTATAATAGTCCATTAGATTCGCTGATGTAATTATACAGACCGCTGTACGATTAGGTGTAGGCCAAGACTTTACTATGAACACATGGCTGGAAGCTGCACAGAAGTGGAAGTGTATAAGGCTTTCCTTTATACTCGTCCTTTCTTTTTGGATCCACTCAAAAATGGCCAAAAAAACCCCAAAAACTGCGTTTGTGAACAGCCTGATGGGGCGCACTCTTGACTAAGCCTTGTTCAGCTGCATCCTGCTAAACTGGGATGAAAAAGAGTCTACAGGGTTAATAAATGAAGTTGAATGTAGTAAATGTTATTTGTGGGTTCTGGAAACCACCTCTAAAGATATCAAAATTATTTCCCAAAAAGAAACAAAAATATTAAAAGGTATAAATTATTTTATTTATTTTAACTGGTCCATAGGTGGCTTATCCATAACGGAATTGTGATAAATATTAAATGTTACCCTAACTGTTATATTGTGATGATAAAATAACAGGTTTTTGTACATAATGTTTTAAATGTTTCTCTGTACAAGAATAACACGTTGTACATTCTTCTGTGGCGTCTTTTTTTCTATTTCATAACAAAGTAATCTGTAGTGAAAGCATTACATTTAATGGTCCTGGTAGCGTCGCTCCCAAGAGAGGATGATAGGAGTTATAGGGGCGCAGTGCTATAAAGTGCATCACAGCCCATTTTTTATTTAATTTTTCTATCGATCAGTTAGGACCTCAGTGTTCGCACCCTCACTGATCCTCCCAAGTCCCTTTAACGTGTCAGAAGATAGAGATCGTGTATTTGTGGCAGATTGCTGCAGTCATACTTCACATGTAGGTTGAGGTATCCCCTCAGAGTATGACCTGGCGTCACTCATGCTGCAGTTACTTTATAGCACTAAAGTTTCCCTGCAAACGACACAATCTAGACACCGCATACTTCGGATTGTATAGTATATGTCTTCGTGAACGTACTCCTTAGTCCTGACAATTAAGGTTTCCGGCTTCTATTGTCTGAGGAAGTCTGAAAAATCAAGCTCCTGTCTCATCGGGGGCTCAGGCTGCTGTTCTGTGCTTTAGGCGTCATGCACACAAGCATATTTGTGAGCTGTATCAAAACGGATCCTGAATAGCGTGTCACTGCTTTTCAATGGGGCCATGCATGCCACTAAAGCTAAATGCATGTGGAGTCCAAAGAAGAAGAGAACAAAAAAACAGCCTGCTGCATTGTAAGATGTATGTCGGAGTAAGTTCTCCCCTAAAAGGAGGGGGATAAATGCTCCTAGAGGAAAACATCATCCATGAAATAGAACCTCACAGAAGTACGGTCAGTGTCCGCAATAAGGTTACGGTTGATTACGGTTATCAAAATATACACGCTCATGTGCATGAGGCCTTACACTGTAGTTCTGTTTGGCTGTGTATGAGCACAAGCTTACCGAAAAGTCAGTGCATGGGTAGCGGATTTACTAAAAAGAAGATGAGGTGGCATGAAGACTGATGCCTGTTTGGGTGGTTTACTAGTTCAGTTGTAGCAGTCACTCAAAAAGCCAGGAGCCAGCAAAACCCCATCCAGCAGCTAACCCGCTGACTTTGGGCAGTATATTATACTTGCTGTGTGTAGACAGGGCTAGTAATGTGAATAATTGCACCTGACGTCATACAATAACTAGAAGACACTGCAGAATGTTCTGGAAGGGAAAAGTGTCATTCACATAGCAGTCCCTACAAAGCCACAGCTTCAGATGATCCAAAGGGCATTCTTGAATTATTAAAGCTTTCAGAGGACACATAATTCAGCCGACAGGTGGTAGCATCACAGCGAAGCTGCCCTCGCTTATATTGAGGACAAGAGAGCCGGCAGAGGAGGAGACTGCAGCCCAGGAGAGGTAAGTATTCTACATGAGGGACTAGGGGGCATGAAAATACAGGGCATCAGGATTTACTGTGTATGATGGCATGTGACTACACTATATATGTTTGGGGATATAGCTAGTCTCTGTGAGAATATGGCTCCACTCTATGTGCTGGATATGGTTACACTGGTGGGGGGGCACATGTGGCTGCATTGTATGTAGGGTGTGGGAGTATGGCAGCACATGTGACTGGCACTGTATTTTGTAGCTTTGTGGTTGTCACTGTATAGGTGTGCAGGCAATCCTCCCAACCGCTCAGGATTTAGCGGGACAGCCCTGGATTCCGGACAGGGTCTCGGCCGGTGGTATGTCTCGTTGCCAACTGTACCTGCATCCTCAGGACGCAGATACAGTAAAATCCAATTCTGAAGCAGGGAACATCAGCTCCCTGCCCCAGCGTTCACTGTGTGAAGTTTCCGTGAGCCACTTGACACAGACCGGCGCGATGCATTTATGTCATTGCACCTGTCTGTGCCGAGCCACTCATACTACAGAGGGGAGGAGCAGCGGAATCTCCTCCACTCGTCGTGGAACAGGACTAGATTCTCTTTTTAGTTTTTCTTTACTAGGCACTATGAGGCATTACACTGTATGGTGACAGCTAAGGGGGCATTATACTGTATGGGGGTATTTCGCTATATGGGGAGAGCTGCTAAGGGGGCATTATACTGTGTGGGGGCAGCTATTTAGCATTATCCTCTGTGGGACGCACTATGGGATCATGATACGGTGTAGGCTGAACTGGGTTTGTATGGGCAAAGTTAGAGGCGTGACTTAACAGGAATTTTTTTTTGCACATGCCGCATCGTTGGTCCCTCTTGACACTGCTTGAAAGTTGGGAAATTTGGGTGCAGGTAGTCATCGCTATATTAGGTGCTATGGCTTTTTTTTTGTTCACTCTGGAGATGGCACTTTTAGCTGGGTAGTAAAAGCACCCCAAAAGCAGGAACTTATTACCATGGGGGAACCCGTTTCCACACCTAGGGAACCCCTACTCTTGTTCCTACCTCAAGAAAGCGTGGTGTAGTGGAGGTTAAAGCATTCTCTATGGTCATATTTTGGCATAGATTTGTTGAATGCTTTGCCTGCACCCATGGCAAGCATCTATGAGCATGTGGACATTGCCATCATTTCTATGAAAGGGACAGCTATAGCTGCTGCTGTCTTCTGGGGAACCCCGGTTGAGAATCACTGACCTAGCATCTTAACCCCTAGCTGATGGCTGACTTGTGCCCGCCCTATACCTCCTTATGTAGTCAATACACGTTTCTCTTTTCCACAGTTTCCATATCTGCCGGAGGTGGGTGAACACAGTATGATGGTATTACTTTAGTAATAGATATCAAAATGTCGTCACTACAGACTCTAAAAATAGAAGAGGGGCAGAGCTTTCATATGGGTTCACTTAGAAATGCATATTTATGTGCCATGTGTGGCATTTGTGGCTAGATGGGGCTAGAGACTAGGCTTACACATTCATATCACTGACAATTTTTTTAACGCGCTGGTAGATTTGGAGATTACACACAATATACATTATATACATTACAGATTATTGTACAAGTTTTTTTTTAATGGGTCATGGATGAGAAAAAATGTCCAGGGATAAACCTGCCACTGTGCTCAGGAGCCATGTTTATGCAATTTTTTTTATTTTAGTCTTTTTCAACCGCACATTCCAAGAGCCATAACTTTTTTATTTTTCCGTCGACACAGAGGGGCTTGATTTTCTGGGGACAAATTTTATTTTTTAATACCATTTTAGGATACATTTAATGAACCGTATAACTTTTTTTTAGTAAGGTAGAACAGAAACTCGGCAATTCCGCCATATTTTTGGGGGGTTTTATTTTTACGGCGTTCACCGTTCAATGATTTGTTAACGTTATTCTTTGGGTCAGTAGGATTCCGACAACACCAAATGTAAATAAAAATAAAAAATTCCACTTCTTTAACACAAGAACAGTTTTAAAAAAATAATAATCTATATCGTTTTAGTATTGCAACATTAAAAGACTCATAACATTTTTATTTACCCATCGACTAAGCTGTATTTTTATAGGACAACCGGTGTTCTCCTTGGTACCATTTTACATACAACTTTTGATCACATTTTATATATTTTTTGGTAGGCCAGATTATAAAAAAAAAAACAGCAATCATTTTTTACAGAATTCATTGTGCTGGATAAGAAGTCAATTTTATGGTATGGTTCGTTATTCATTAGTATGGGTGAAATTACATTTTTAAGTGTTTTTTCCATAACGCATTTTTTTGTAAAATAGATGATTTTTGTGTTTGTTTTTTTAAATTTTTATTTTTTTCTAAGCAATTTATTTTTTATACAGAACTTCGTCCCACCAAGGGGACTTGAAGATGCTTACCTAATACACTGCATGACATATGTAGTGCAGTGTATTATACCCGCCTGACAGTATTTTACAGACAGGCGGTCTATGGGGCCATGTTCACACAGCATATTTTGTAGGCATAAAAAAACAAAAACCGCATAATAAAAAATAAATAAAAATACAAGCCTTTTTTTCTTAAGCTGTTAGTTAACGAATACGTGAATTTAATGTGTTTTTACGCTTTCTTGGTTGCATTTTTTCATGGGTTTATTGAATTCAATAGTCTATTGAAATTCAATGAACAATGTATGAAATGCACAAAGAATTGACATGATGCTTTTTTTTTATATGATGTGTAATTTAATTACAGACGTGTCGTAATACAGTTAGTTTTACCATTTAAGTAAAAAAACAAAAACCTAATAGGCTAACATCCATGTAATAAAAATGGGAACCTTTGTTAGGCCCTCTGCTGCCATAGAAACCCATTGGTACCTCAGGATCGCGTTGCGGGCGCACCAATGGGCTGACAAAGGGAGGACTGCAGCATCTAAGGTGTTAAACGGCGGGGACTGGAGCCAGCTCCGTTCTCTGTCTTTGCAGTGATCGCCTGGCTGTAGATTACAGTAAGCTCCCGCTGTTTATGGCTCGGACTCAGCTTCTGTGTGTTAACTCCTTCTCTGCTGCGTTGTACATGTACAAAATGTAGTGGAAGGGGTTAAAGAGATATTTCAGGCATTACCAATCATCAGCTATCCACAAGAGAAGTGATAAATGTTAGATCAGTTGGGATCTGACCGCTGGCGCTCCCGAAATTGCTAGATGAAGGGCCTATGAGCAGAGTTGGCTGTTTCCATACCATCCATAGTTGTATGGAGCAGCAGTGCGCATGTTTGGCCACCACTCTGTGCAACTCCTCTCCATCAAAGTAGGGAGGGGTTTCCCTGTTCTAGTGATCGGCGGGGGACCTATTGGTCAGACCCCCACCAATCTAACATTAATCATGTAACCTGAATGTTAATTGCTTGGAATACCCCTTTAACATATGTGGTGTGTTCTCCCAACAAGAAAATGTTTTAACAGGTTCACCACAAAAAAAATATTTTTACAAAAAATCTGATTAGTCTGGAAGTTAGAGATGAAGAAAATGATGGTTTGAGAACTGCCAAGCCTCCCCGCCCCCAAGATGGAGAGATGAGAAATCAGAGATGAGACTGGTTCCCCGGAGCGTGCTGCCTGCAAACCCCATTTAAAAGCCTCCAGCTTTTTGGAAATGTATAAAAATAGTTGCTCGGTGTACAAGTTGGATTGTTATTGTGTGGAATGCGGAAAAGCAACCGGCCACTTTGTTTGGGGAAACTATAGTCCATTATAGCACTGGAGCCAAAGACATAAGGCCAGGTTCACACTGCATTTAAAAATAACAAAACTGCACAGTGTGAACCCGGCCTAAATAAGTCCCTCATCTAATCTATGCCTGCTGTGATCTCATCAAGATTTCCTTCCCCTATAAGCAACCCAATTATGATACTCCCACATGTGGGACTAGTTCTAATGTAAGAAACAAAACCATTTATTCTGCGGTCACGCTTTGTCAGCATCTTACATCACGGTTGTTTTAAGAAAAAACAGTTCTCAGACCCGTTACTATTATTTACAGCCGTCTCCATAGTTACATGTAGTTGTACTTCAACTTGGTTTATTTAAAGTGCTGTAGGTGATGACAGATTCTGAGATTCAGTGCACATTTCCTGCATAGACATTAGAGAACCTGCTACTTGCATGATCAGCAGTAGCTTATAGTTTTCTCGCTCTATATAAAAAAAAAAAAAAAAAAAAAATTACCTTACATAGTCATTTTACACCATAAATAATCCAATTAATAATGCAGAGATAGGGAATGGCACGGTTGACTGCTATTATATGGGCATAGTTTTATTCATAATCATAGGAGTATAACAAGTACAGCCTTAGGCCCCATGCACACGACCATAAAAATTGTCCGTAATTACAGTTCACAATTATGGACCCATTCACTTCTATTGTCCACGGACACCTTCTCGTATATTTTCTGATAAGGTGCAGGGGGTGACTAGATGTTCAACTGCCCATCTTCTCACCCCTGTAATAGGATTTTGGGGTTTTTCTTCCTATAACTGACAATCAGAGAGCAGATATTCGCTCCAATTGGTAAGTTTCGTCAGGGCATACTTTTTTTTTTTTACGTTTGTTTAACGTCCCGCCCTCCGATCTCGTGATATGTTGGGTTTGGAGAGACGTAAAGGGAGGAAACATCTGTAGGTGCAGCTGTGTTATCATATAGAATTTTTAGGCTCGTATAGAAATGAGAGACAACAACTTTTGAGGTCAAAAAGGTATAATCTTTGTATCAAATTTGTGATATACAAAACACTATGGCAATAGTGTAAAAGTGTTAAAAGTTATCACCCTATATGCTGCAGTCCTTTCTTTCAGAGAAGCCGGTAAGACATCACTTTTCCGGCTAAAATTCTGAAGCACTTCGGCAGAGACCCACGTGGAGGAACAGAGGAACAGTCGGCGTCTAGATACGCCTGGTGCGACATTTTGGGTGTCCTCCCCCTTTCTCAAGTGAGAATGCTCTGCTCGGGGACTCCAGTAGTGCTGCCGACGTCATTGTCCATATGTGGACAGTGACCGTGATGATGGCAGAAGCCTCAGTTGATGCTTTGCTTGGGAACTCCAGCGATAGGAAACCCCTGAATTGACCAAATGTCGGGAGCAGTGCTGGAGTCCCGAGCAAAGCGCTAGCTGATGCTCTGCTCGGGACTCAAGCTATAGGAAATGTGACAACCCCTTGTGGTTATGTTCACGAATAGCACATGAAGCAAGAGCTCAGTCACGTGGGGCCGTGTCGGAACGTCATCATTATTAGAAAAGCTCCAGCACTTCTGGGAACAATTCACGAGGTTTGAACTGCACCGTTTAGTACAGAATTTTAAATTAAAGTATATTAGTAAGTTACTTCGTTTCACAGAAATATATTATTGCAATGCAATTTTTAATCCCCGGATAACCCCTTTAAGGGTGTATCCCATCTGTGCAGATACACGAGCAGGGCAATAGACCAGTTTCCAAGAAAGGTAGCTGTTAGCTGCCGCAAGGATCCGCAGAAGTCAGGGTGAGTGTGTCAGGGGTTTGCGGCGCTACCAGTAGACCGAGGAACATAGCTCCCACCTCAGAGGGTAGTGGTTAGCAACGGCCACGACCCGCGGATGCACCTTCAGAAGGGCGGTCATCCAACCAATATCAAAACTGTGACAGCTGGTCTACGTAGGGACTCCTCAGACCTAGACCCAGACCCAGACCCAGCCAGGGAGCATGCCTTACTCCACCTTACACACATTCCTGCCCTACACCACCATTAATCCCTTCACTAAGAATACTACATATAAAGTGTGAGGCCCCATGCAGACGACCGTAAAAAAAAACTCCGTAATTGTGGACCACAATTACGAACCCGCCCGGTTCTATTGGCCACAGACACCTTTCCGTATCGCTACGGATAGGTGTCCGTGCCGTAGAATTGTGCTGGGAATTATGGAGCATGTCCTACTTTTCAGATTTTACAGGCCATGCCTCCATTGTATGGAAGCACGGCACGAAAATGCGGCCCGCGGCAGTAGGCCTCAACTACTAAACAACCCTAGACCTCCAGATGTATGAGATATTGACCCATAGCCACTATTAATAATGGATATCAATACTAAAGGGGTATTCTAATCTCGGAGACAGTTATGGCGTATCCATAGCATATGCCATAAAGGTCCGATAGATGCAGGTCCCACCTCTGGGACATGCACTCCTAGCTCTAGAACGGGGCCCACTGACCGTCATTCTACGTTGTCTCACTGAGTTACGAGCTGGCCAGGACTATGGAAATAGCCGAGGTAGGTCGTTTCTGCAACTCCCATTCACTTATATAGGAGTTACGCTGTTTTCGTATCTTAGTGAGCTCAGCTGTTTCCGTGCTCCTGACCACCTCGTAACTCAGTGGCCAGGGAGCAGCGACAGGTGGACAAGTTCGAACAGGGGTCAAGCAGTTCCACTCTAGACATAGGTGCATAAATATTTGAGATGAGAATATTCCCTTTATCCCCTTCCCAACATTTGACGTGTCCATACGCCAAAGTCGGGTAGGGGAAGTATGGCACGGGCTCACAGAGTGAACCCGCTCCATACGATGCCGGTGTCGGCCGTATGTTACAGCCGACACTTCAGAGTAACGAGCAGCATTGCGCTCGAGCGCGATCCCGCTCGTTTAACACGTTAAATGCCGCAGTCAATAGCGACCGCAGCATTTAAATAGTTAGAAATGGGGGGGGGCGACCTCCTCTAACAGCTCATCATGGTTGCTATGGCTGCCTAATCAAGGCCCCTAGGTCCGCCATCTTTGTGCTCCTATTAAGCCCTGCCTCCGGCAGGGCTTAGTAGAAGCCTGTCAGGAGCACAATATACTGCAATATACTAGTATTGCAGTATATCGTGCAAGCGATCTAAAGATCGCTGATTGAAGTCCCCTAGGGGGACTAATAAAAAAAGTAAAAATATTAGTAAAATAAAGTTGTTGTTTTTTTATAGTAAAAAATAAATAAACATAATTGATATCGCCGCGTCCGTAAAAGTCTGAACTATTACAATATATCATTATTTAAACCGCACGGTGAACGCTGTAAGAAAAAAAAAAAAAATGGAAAAAAAACCCAGAATCGCTATTTTTTGTTCACCTCAACTCCCACAATTTTTTTTTATCAAAAGTGATAACGTCGCTTGGAACCCAAAATGGTATCATTAAAAACGACAGGTTATCCTGCAAAAAATAAGCCATAATACCACTTAAAAATCGACGGAAAAATAAAAAAATTAAAATTTTATTTTTTACACTTCGGTTTTTACTTGTAAAAGTAGTAAAATATAGAAAAAACTATATATATTTGGTATCGCCGTAATCGTATTGACCCACAGAATAAAGTTAACATGTTATTTTAATTGCACAGTGAATTCCGTAAAAACGACGCGCAAAAAACAATGGAGGAATCGCTGTTTTTTTCATTTTCTATCCCACAAATAATTTTTTCCTGTTTCCTAGTACATTATATGGCAAAATAAATGGTGATACAAAAAACTACAACTTGTCCCGCAAAAATCAAGCCCTCATAGAACCATATCAACTAAAAAAAAAAAAAATTTAAAATAAAAAAGTTCTCTATACAGTGCTGCTGTATCTAGCAATATTCAATGAGTCAGTCCCGCGTGCAGTGACATCGGCTCCTATGTGTCTATGACACGCAGAATCCACCGGTTATACATCACATCTAAGTTATGAACTTGGATTTGATCGATAACAGGTGGATCCTGCGTGTCAGAGACAGGTCTGCGGGACTGACGGATTCAGTGAATAGTGCTACATACAGCAGCTCTGTATAGCGAAAAGTAAAACAAATTTTTAATTAAAAGTATTTGTGAAGTTGCACCAGACAGACTGATACACTTTTTTTTTTTTTTTATAAAAAAGTAAATTGCCTTTCAAAAGGTCTCAATAGCTAAAACCATTTTGTGACCCTAGAACACCAGAGATATTAGGTGTTAACAGCTAGGAATATTACAGGAATACTATCACGAACCCCTAAACCACCGTGAAAAGGTCTCATGTAGTAACATGTAGAAAGTTGGCAAAGCAAGTATAATCAGAGGGAATTTGCCTTCACAGTCGTGGGAAAAAATGCATTTGAAAATCCCCTTTAAAAAGTTTGTACTCATTTAGTCCTTTGGAAAAACCCTGAAAGTTCGAATCACAGATGCAGTTTTCGATGTCGTTTTTTGGAGCAGTTTTTTAAATCCAAACACAAGAGTTTATACAAAAAGAGAAGATTTTTAAGTGCACACTACCGTCAGAGACTCAGTTCGAAATCTGTTATAAACAGCAATAATCCCATCAAAACTATCAAAGACCCAATGGACACCATTATAGGACTCTGTTAAGCACATAGTTTACGTTATAATATAGCGTTATTTTAGAATAGTTCAGGCTTTTACAGACGCGGACAACTATGTTTATCTTTTTCATAGTTTACATATCAGGGGAAAAAAATAGGAAAAGTTTTTTTTTTTGTTTTTAAACTTTTAATATTTTTTTTATACTTTTTTTTAAAAAACTTGAATTTTATATTTTTAGGGGACAATCATTAGATCACTGGTACAATACACTGCAATACTTATATAGCCTGGCAGGGCTTAAAGAGGCTCTGTCACCAGATTTTGCAACCCCTATCTGCTATTGCAGCAGATCGGCGCTGCAATGTAGATTACAGTAACGTTTTTATTTTTAAAAAACGAGCATTTTTGGCCAAGTTATGGCCATTTTTGTATTTATGCAAATGAGGCTTGCAAAAGTACAACTGGGCGTGTTGAAAAGTAAAAGTATAACTGGGCGTGTATTATGTGCGTACATCGGGGCGTGTTTACTACTTTTACTAGCTGGGCTTTCTGACGAGAAGTATCATCCACTTCTCTTCAGAACGCCCAGCTTCTGGCAGTGCAGACACAGCCGTGTTCTCGAGAGATCACGCTGTGTCGTCACTCACAGGTCCTGCATCGTGTCAGACGAGCCGGCACCAGAGGCTACAGATGATTCTGCAGCAGCATCGGCGTTTGCAGGTAAATCGATGTAGCTACTTACCTGCAAACGCTGATGCTGCTGCAGAATCAACTGTAGCCTCTGGTGCCGATGTGGCCGACACGATGCAGGACCTGTGAGTGACGTCACAGATCTGCACTGCCAGAAGCTGGGCGTTCTGAAGAGAAGTGGATGATACTTCTCGTCAGAACGCCCAGCTAGTAAAAGTAGTAAACACGCCCCGATGTACGCACATAATACACGCCCAGTTATACTTTTACTTTTCAGCACGCCCAGTTGTACTTTTGCAAGCCTCATTTGCATAAATACAAAAATGGTCATAACTTGGCCAAAAATGCTCGTTTTTTAAAAATAAAAACGTTACTGTAATCTACATTGCAGCGCCTATCTGCTGCAATAGCAGATAGGGGTTGCAAAATCTGGTGACAGAGCCTCTTTAAGAGGAAGACAAAGATGGCAGACCTGGGAGCCTTCATTATGCCTCCAGGCTGACATGTTAACCATCAGCAACCCAAGATCGCATCGCAAACAATCTCGTCTAAGGGTATGTTCACACAATGAGAGGCATTTACGTGTGAAAAGACAGACTGTTTACAGCTGCCTCGTTTCACACGTAAATGCTCCTCCTCGTAATTTACGAGGCGTCTGAGACGCTCTGAGACGCTCGTAAATCTTGAGCTGTGCTTCATTGAGTTCAATGAAGAACAGCTCAAATTACGTGGCAAAGAAGTGCCCTGCACTTCTTTGATGAGGCAGTCCATTTATGCGTCGTCGTTTGACAGCTGTCAAACGACGGCGCGTAAATGACAGGTTGTCTGCACAGTACGTCGGCAAACCCATTCAAATGAATGGGCAGATGTGTGCCGACGTATTGCAGCCCTATTTTCAGACGTAAAACGAGGAATAATACGCCTCGTTTACGTCTGAAAATAGGTCGTGTGAACCCAGCCTAAGGCTGGATTCACACGAGCATGTTACGTCCGTAATGGGCAGAACGTATTTCGGCTGCAAGTCCCGGACTGAATACACTGCAGGGAGCCGGGCTCCTAGCATCATAGTTATGTACGACGCTAGGAGTCCCTGCCTCTCCGTGGAACTACAGTCCCGTACTGAAAACATGATTACAGTACAGCCAGTTGTCCCGCAGCGAGGCAGGGACTCCTAGCGTCGTACATAACTATGATGCTAGGAGCCCGGCTCCCGGCAGTGTGTTCAGTCCGGGACTTGCGGCCGAAATACGTTCCGTCCATTACGGATGTAATGTGCTCGTGTGAACCCAGCCTAAAGGCTAATACGCCACGATCGCCATCTAAGAAGTTTAACAGCCGGGATAGGAGTTATCTCGGCCGTTAGAGCAGGGTGTCAAATGTAATACACAGCTGACATACGCAGCATATGGAGCAGGCTCAGCTAATGAGCCCGTTCCTTACTTCCCCCATACATGTACAGCGAATGTCGGGAAGGGGTTCAATTAAATCTCCACACATGTAAAAAATATACCTGCAGCCACCACTAGAGAGATTAGAATGCAATTGTGTTTTCAGCACGGGACAGTTTTCCCGCGGACATTTCGGTCCGGGAAATACCGCCGACATACGGTCCGTATATCATGGACCGAACACGCTCGTGTGCGGGAAGCCTAAGTGTGAATATACCCTAAATATTATACCTACCCGATCTCTGTAGTTATGGCGACGCATCCCTGTGTTCTACGTCCAGTCCGGCCTACTGGGATGACGTTTCATCCGATGTGACTGCTGCAGCCAATCTCAGGCTGCAGCGGTCACACGGGATGAAACGTCATCCCAGGAGGCCGGGTTGCACGGACAACAAAGGAATGCATCGCCATGACTACAGAAACTGGGGTAAGTATAAGCTTTATTTTTTATATATTTTTTTTTATGCCGTTTTTCGCAGCGGACATTCCACCCGAAAACCATCATAAGGCAGATCATAAGGCTCAGGATAGGGCTGTCTGTGTGTCAGCCCGATCCATGTATATTTAGGTTCCATTTGCATAGGTCATTGGCATCTTGAACTTAAATACACATGTTGTGGCCATCTAGGGGTTACCGATAATTAGTATCATGTAGTCGCTATGTAGATAATTACCCATACTATATATATATATATATATATATATATATATATATATACACACTGAGCGCACAGAAATATTATAATTCATCTGATATTAGACATGGTTAAACCAGATTAATATTCCTAATCATGCACGATCAGTGTGCAAAACGATCGGGAGAGGCTGTCAGCACCAGTAATACAGAATGAAGACAAGCCCAACAAAAAGATACAAACTGCTCTGTATCTATGGAGACAGTGCTGTAAATAATGTAATGTTCTGCACGTGACTGCTAAAAATGGCAACCACATGCTGCCAAGTGTCCCTTGGTTCTTCCCTGGAACTGGAGTATTGGACAGCTGACGATGAATTACTCATTCGTTTTTTGTTTGCTTTTTATTCCCTGTGGAACTACACATAGAAGTGGCTAATGTTTGTACACAAACAATGAAATAGCCATAGACAGTGCAGCCTATTACACCCAATGCATACACGTGGTATTTACATTCTTAAAGGCTATGTACATCTTTTAAATAGTTTTTTCTGTTTTTTGTTTTTTTTATAAAAATGTGTATCAGTGGGTTTGGTGCAACTTTCAAAATATTTTATTTATTTTTTTAAATTAGGTTTACTTTTTGAGATATAGCTGCTCTGTATACAGGATATATAGCAGCTGTATCGAACGCTGAAACCTGTATCCGTCAGGTCAGCGGGACTGAGGGTTCAGTGACAGCAGGTGATCGATTACAGGTGGATCCTGCGCACACAGGTCTCGGTGCAAGATACAGGTAAAAATAAATTTTTAATAAAAAGTATTTAGAAAGTTGCACGGATACACATTTTTATTTAAAAAAACAAAAACACTATTTCAAAGTTGTACATAGCCTTTAATAACCACACAAAATGTATGTTTTTAGCACAGACTGGTGTGAAGGGAGTATTTTTAAGCTATCCACAGATATTTTTGCATAATTTTTGTGCGACAAATAGAGCTTTATCTTTGAAAAAAAATTCTAGAAGTAGTTGTTTCTTTTTCAGTGTTATTGAAGCAAAAATGGGGAAAAAAGTACAGTTTTCTAATTATTACTCCTTTAATTTGTAGTATTGTTATGTTACCTTTGGGTAAAGTATTATAATATTTCCTCGGTCTGCCTTATGCACACAAACGTATTTTTTTCCTCCCGTAAATACGGATCCTTTGTCACAAGTATTCGACCCGTATTCCACCCGTATTTACGGACCCGTTTTCTCTGCACTAATCGGCAGCCCCTTCTCTCTATCAGTGCTGGAAAGAGAGAAGGGGCAGCCCTTTCTGGCAGAGTTTCCACAGCGATTGAAAGTAAAAGAAGTTCATACGTACCGTTGTCTTGGTGACGCGTCCCTCTTTTGACATCCAGTCCAACCTCCCCGGATGACGCGGCAGTCCACGTGACCGCTGCAGGCTGTGATTGGGCTGTGACTTCTATGGGCCTGCCCGTGCCGTTATTACGGCCTGAAATAGGACATGTTCTATATTTTTCAACGGCACGGGCACCTTCCCGTAAGCAAACGGGAAGGTACCCGTGGCCAATAGAAGTCTATGCTCGTAATTACAGGCGTTTTTACGTTCGTGTGCTTAAACAAGTAGTTTTAGGTGAGCTAGAGTTATGATTTGGTTTGATAGTGACCATTTTTTTTTACTTTCTGGTTTTCTTTTTCATTTTATTTTTAGTCGACTTTTTTTTATTTTTACACGTCTCCCAAAAGGTCATATGTGATATATTCTATCAGCTCCCTCTTCTCACCGGTATCCCAGAGATTATGTGACCACCAGGATCAATATCCCTAAGTATATGAAAAAAAGAGAAGACCGACGTGGTAATAAACCTCTTCTGTCTTCTCTAGGAGGTGCCCGGCAGTTTGACATATACTACGGCACATTTTTGAAACCCAGGACTGTAACGGGTTAAAACAGAAAGCATCACTTTTAGGCTCTGTTCACACTGCCGTTGTGAGCCTCCTTCAGAGGTTCTCTCATGTATGACGTTCTTGCCGTCCAAAATGACATAAATCCCCACAATGTATAAGATAGATAGATTTGGCACAGCGTCATGGGTCGGTTTATAATTGAATCCATTACTCCAATGTGCACACAGCCTTATAATACCAAATCAAGTTAACATAGAACAGGCATTATCCTCCATTAATGTTAACCCAGGTACATAGACGACATCTCATGAATGAACATTTGGTGTTACATATAAAGCCAAGGCATTGAAACCATTTCAAACCGGAAAAGGAGTATTTATAAAGTGGGCTTATTTTTTATTTCATATGGATAACATTACATTTACAGAGGAACTGGTGCAGGAATTAGATCACATATTTAGAAGGGCTAAGCTGCCAGCTGTGGAGAGCAATGAACAGAGATTATTTTGGTATAGTGGGTATATATAAATACATACTGTTGTTTTTTTATGTTGTTGATGATATCATTGGTGTAACCTCACCCTCTGTACACTGATTTTATATGACATCTGCTTTTATCATAATTAAATTGCAAAATTTACTTTACAATCTACCTCTCATATATGGATAGTGACATCAGGGGCCAGAATCCCTGGGCTGAGCGCTATCTGATGCTCTTACCAGGAACTTCGGCCATGGGGATGCTCCAAAATGTATACGTTTAACGTATACCCATGGCGTTTATCGCACATAGGCTCCCATGTTAAAAAAAAAAAAAAGTATAACGTGCAGTATACCATTTTTTGGGGAATCTCTTGGGATGGAATAGGGTAGACTGCTATGTTATTTCATCCTCAGAAAAATAGCAATTAGACCTACCGGTAATTGTATTTCCAGGAATCCATCATGACAGCACTACAGGAGGTTGCCCTATTGACCTCTGTAGGGACAGGAAGACAGAGAGGTTAAAAGGCCCCTCCCACCACCCACTTGCCAGTGTTTTTCAATTACTACACCAGGATGGATGCAACCCTATTTTATTTCTAGGGATAATAACTGACATGTTAAACGCACAAATCAGAATTCAATCAGGGAGGGATGTAATGGTGCTGTCATGATGGATTCCTGGAAATACAATTACAGGTAGGTCTAATTGCTATTTTCCATTACATCCCTCATGACAGCACTACAGGAGCAATACCAGATTATAATGCTCAGGGCGGGACTATGGATTGAAGGACTTTTCGTCCAAAACTTAAATCCGTATCGGACAGAACATCGAGCCTATAATGTTTGCAAAACGTATGATGGCTTGACCAAGTGGCAGCTCTGCAGATTTGGTCCATAGAGGCTTCTTTTCTTTCTGCCCAGGATGCCGAGACTGCCCTTGTTGAATGGGCTCTGATGCCTTGTGGGGCACATAGTCCTTGGGACTTGTAGGCTTCTTGTATAGTGGTTTTTACCCATCTCGCTAGAGAGCCTTTTGAGGCTTTCTTTCCTCTATTCTTTCCCCCAAACAGGACAAATAGATTTTTATCTGGTCTCCAGGAGGAGGTTCTATCCAGATACTGAAGAATTGTTCGCCTGACATCCAGGCAATGGAATTTTTCTTCTTGTTGGCTTTGTGGATCTGGATAAAAGGAAGGTAGAATTATTTCTTGTTCTCTATGGAAAGCAGTAGATACCTTTGGAATAAAGGAAGGGTCCAGCTTTAGGATGATCTTATCCTCTTGTACTTTTAGGTACGGTTCTATGATTGACAGAGATTGGATTTCTCCAATCCTTCTTGCTGAAGTAATAGCGACTAAGAATGCAGCTTTTAGAGTTAAAAAATGCATACTAATTTTGTCGAGCGGCTCAAAGGGGGGCTCACAAAGAGTCGTTAACACCACATTCAAATCCCAGGTAGGAACGGATTTCTTTAGGGAAGGTTTCAGTTTAGAGACCGCTTGGGTGAATCTTCTGATCCACCGATGTTCCGCCAGAGGAGTGTTAAAAAAATTACCTAAGGCTGAAATCTGTACTTTTAAGGTACTAGGGCTAAGTCCTTTTTTGAATTCCGATTGTAAAAAATCTAGGATTTTTGCAATGTTGGGAAAAAAGGGGTCTGGTCCTGGGTTTCCATGCCAGGAACAGAATTTCTTCCAAATCTTTTGATAGATTTTAGAGGTAACTTCTTTATGACTTAACAAGATAGTTGAAATTACCTCATCTGACAGACCTCAAGATCTGCCTTTCAGGATCCAGGCTGACAATTTCAGAGTTTCTATTCCCTGGAAGAATAAGGGACCCTGGGAGAGAAGATTCTCCTTGACTGGGAGCATGATAGGGTCTTCCAACGCTAGGTATTGTAAGATTGGAAACCAACTTCTTTTTGGCCAATAGGGAAGAATAATGATGAGCTTTGTCAAATCTTCCTGGATTTTTCTTAATACCATTGGTATTAGAGGAAATGGAGGAAAGGCATAGGCCAGATCCATGTCCCAGGGTTGGGACAATGCATCTACACCCAATGGGTTGTCTCTGAGATTTAGGGAGAAGAATGTCTCTACTTGAGTGTTTTTCCTCGTGGCAAACAGGTCTATTTGTGGATAACCCCAATTTCGGGTTAGGGACAGAAAGACTTCCCTGTTTAGGGACCATTCTCCAGGGTCTACTTTTTCCCGACTCAGGAAATCTGCCGATAGGTTCTCTGAGCCTTTTAGGTGGACTGCCGTGACTGATAGGATGTTTTCTTCTGCCCAACTGAAAATTTGTGCAGAGAGGGCCTGAAGAAGAGTGTCTTGTTCCCCCTTGATGGCGAAGAAAGGACACTGCTGTCGTGTTGTCCGATAAAATTCTTATATGCTTCCCTTTTATGGTGGGTGAAGCTCTTATAAGTGTCTCCCATACGGCTCTTAGTTCTTTGAAGTTTGAGGACATCATCTTCATTTGAACAGGCCATGTGCCCTGAAAGTGTTGGTCTTGGATTACTGACCCCCAGCCGTGTTTGCTGGCATCTGTGGTAATCACTACATAAGGAGACGTTCTCCAGGGGACTCCCTTGTCTATGTTGTTTGTGCAGAGCCACCACAGGAGGGATGATTTCACAGTCTCGGAAATTTTAATTTTTAAATTCAGGGAGTTTTGTTTTCGATCCCACTGGGACAAGATCAGATTCTGTAAGGGTCTGGAGTGAAATTGGCTCCATGGAATAGATTGGATGCAAGACGTCATCATTCCCAACATCCGCATACATTCCCTTATGGAACAGGCGTCTTTCCCCCAAAATTTAGTTACTTCTGCCAGTAGGAGTATTTGTTTCTCTCTTGAGAGAAAGGAATGTTGAAGGGAGGAGTCTAGCAGTACTCCTAAGAAGACCTTCTGTTTCTGGGGAGGAAGACTCGACTTCTGAAAGTTGATTATCCATCCCAATTCCTGTAGGAGGGAAAGAACCTGTGACCGATGACTGACTAAGATAGCCGGAGTATCTGCGGTCAACAAGAAGTCGTCTAGATATGGGATAATTACTATACCTTGACTTCTTATGAATGCCATGATCTCTGCCATAATTTTCGTAAAAATTCTGGGGGCGGAGGAAAGGCCGAAGGGGAGGCAGACAAACTGGAAGTGGAGAATGGAAGGACCGTCCTGAATTGCGAATCTGAGGAATCTCTGGTACGCGGGGTGGATAGGAACGTGATAATACGCATCCTTTAAAATCGATCGTACACATTGATGCCTCTTCCCTTATTAGAGGAATAGTCGATCTAATAGACTCCATCTTGAATTTTCGATATTTCACCCATTTGTTTAGGACCTTCAGGTTGATTATTGTCCTGTAGGAACCGTTTGGTTTTTTGACCAAGAATATTTTTGAATAGTGGCCTTTGCATATTTCGTTGTGGGGAACTGGAGAAATGGCTCTCAATCTGAGTAGTTTCTGGACGTCCTGGATAAGGATCTGATGAAGATCTTTTGCTTGGTACTGGGTTATTAGGAATTTCTCTGGAGGAATGGAGGAAAATTCTATTTTGTATCCTTCTTCCATGATCTTTAGAACCCAGGGGTTCTGGGTTATTCTCGACCATTTGGGATAAAATTGTAGGAGTCTTCCCCCCCCACGCTCTTGGCGTCATTGCTTTGAGGGCTGGAATGAATTATTTGGGTTAAGGAGATAGCCTCGACCCCTTTTTCCTTTGGGGTAACTCCAGCGACCGGACTTCCCTTTCCCGCTGTAGTTCTGTGAGGTAGGATCCCTCTGTTGGCGAAATCTTCCAAACTGAGGGGTTTTTTTTGGTTTCTCTTCAGGAAACCCCTTTTTCCTATCTGTTGCACTCTCCAGCATGTTATCGAGGAGAGGACCGAACATCAGAGACCCTGTAAATGGGATAGAACACAACTTGTTCTTGGACTTCGTATCTCCTGACCACATTTTGAGCCATAATGCTCTTCTAGCAGCATTTGAGAGAGCCCCATTCCTGGCAGCAAATCTAATAGATTCCGCTGAAGCGTCTACCAAGAATCCGGTTGCCATTTTTAGTAAAGGTAGAGATTCTAATAGATCTTGTCGTGATGTCTTCATCATCAAATGGGTCTCTAGCTGGTTTAGCCATATAAACATTGCTCTTGCTACTGATGTGGCCGCGATATTAGTTGAGATCAAGGCCGAGGAAGATTCCCACGCTCTTTTCAGTAGTCCGTCTGCCTTTCGGTCCATGGCGTCCCTCAACTGAGAGGAATCTTCAAATGGGATTGCGTTTTTTTTAGCAACCCTGGCTACTGGGACATCTACTTTTGGGATCTCATCCCAAGGCTTAGTGTCCTCTGGACCAAAGAGAAGTCTGTTTTTAAAATCTCTTGAAATTAAGAGCCTTTTTTCTGAATCTTCCCATTCAGTTGTCACCATTCTTTTGAGATTTCAGTTTACCGGAAAAACCGTTGTTTTCTTTTCCGTTAGACCTCCAAACATCTCATCCTGGATGGTATGTGGTTGGTCTTCCTCGGGAATATCCATAGTTTCCCGTATTGCTTGAATGAAGGTATCCGACATCTCGGAAGAGAAGAAAACATTTTTCTCTTGAGTGGAAGAAGTTGAAGGCAAGAGTTCCTCTCTTTCTTCTAACTCATCCTCCGATAGGTAATAACACTCCTGCTCAGAGTCAGACCCCTGAGAAGGAGGACAATATTTTTGATCCACTTCAATCCGTGGTCTTTTTGCCCGGGAGTGTGAGGGACTTTCTTGCGGAGGGGCGAGGGAGGCTACTGACTGACCCACTTCTTCACGAATCATAGTCCTAAGTTCAGACATGAACGTTGGTTGTTCCTCCTTTAGTATTTTTGCAATACAATCTTGACACAATTGTTTCCTATGGGACTCTGGCAATTTTTTTGTACAAGTCGCACATTTTTTAACCTTCTTTTTATCAGTTTGTCTCTGAGAGGAATCTTTTTCCTAGAGAAAACAGAAGGTAGGTAAAGTATGGTGTACATACATAAGGGGTCATACCCTTCCCCAAGGGTGAGACTCACGTGACCCTGGGACATATCTGGAGTTCCATCAGGACGAGGAAGTTCCATACCGCGACAGGTAACAGGCAATGCAATATGCAATCCACAAAAAAATAATCCAAGTTAGAGTTATCAGCTCTAACTACATACCTGTGCGTGTCCCTTTAAATGCGGGCGTTTTGAATTTCCCGCCTTCCAAGATGGCCGCGGACCGGAAGTAGCCCGACGTCATTTCCGGTCGGTTATTCGTCCAGCGTGTTCCTGGAGTGCAGCCGCCATAGCCGGCGACTGAGGCTTGCTATGCGGTGCAGCGAGGATGCCTGCCGGTGCGTCCATGTTTATGGAGCTGCCGGTCCCCGCCTGGTCCGCGGCCCGGCCGAAGCCTGCTTGGGAGACCCCAGCCCCCACACACTACCAGAACCCTGCCTAGGATTCCTCAGGTAGGTGTCTCAGGGAGGGAGCTAAGGGACCCCTCGTTTGAGGGGTGTTAGCCTGGGCTTTAGGGGGAAGAGAAGGGGGAGTGCACGGACCCCCCGATCTTGCCCCCTGCCCGAATTTCTTTCCTGCACTAACACAGGAGCGACGCTCTCTGCTCCTGACCCTGTGGGGACAGGAAGAACACTGGCAAGTGGGTGGTGGGAGGGGCCTTTTAACCTCTCTGTCTTCCTGTCCCTACAGAGGTTAATAGGGCAACCTCCTGTAGTGCTGTCATGAGGGATGTACTGGAAAAATAAATGTATACCGACGTATACCAGCCCTACGGAGGCCAAAAGGACACTCTGTTGGGCTAATGGAGCCCTATAGACACGTTTAGCGTGTACGCTGAGAGATTTCCAGACGTTCCCGCTAAACATAGGCCTAAATTGCAATGTGAACAACACTTGAGTGGTACATTGTTTTAAATGTAAAATACATAACAATATTTGTAATTTTTTTTTCAATTTAAATGGAGGAGCCAATGTTTGAAACTGTACCCTGCCTGGTAGGCCTTCAGAACCCTCCACCATATAAGATAAATAAAATGATTTGTAGGGGTTGTAAGAGAAAAACAAGGCTTACTTCCCTTGTAATCAGCACCACTTTTGGCCATGGACTTTGCAGCTGAGCTTCATTTACTACAATGTAATTGAGCTAAAGTATCAGCACAGGGGCAAGAGTGATGATTTTTTGAAGATGGCAGCAGTTATTTTAGACTAATCCAACCTCTTTAACCCCTTCCGGACATCCGCTGCATATATACAGCGCAGTCGGGCAGGGCTTCCCCCAAAGCGCAGTACCAATACGTTGTGGTGATAGTGCGGGTTCAGGAGCTGAGCCCGCACCATCACCACCGGATGCCAGCTGTATGTTACAGCTGGCACCCTGATGTAATGGCCAGGACCGGCGCTAGCCTCCGATCCGGCCGATTAACCCCTTAAATGCTGCGTTCAATAGACATCGCAGCATCTGAGGGGTTTTTAGCCACCGGAGACCTAATATTGGCCTCTCAGTCTGCCAGCAACGGAAGCCTTCTATGCCCCGCTCGGAGGCGGGGCCTAAAAGGCTTCCGGTACCAACGGCTAGATGGCGCCAGATCAGCTTCTGGCTCATAAGCTGAGCCGGCGTCATCAGCAGTGGGTGTCCGCTGTATGTTACAGCGGACACCCTGCTGTAACAGCAGGAACCGGAGCTAGGTCCGATCCCTGCCATTAACCCCTTTGATGCAGCGATCGAAAGCAATCGCTGCATCTTAGTGTTTTGTAGCAAATAGCAGGGCTGCCGACTGCTACTATGGCAACAGGAGACCCAACAATGGCCTCCTGCTCTGCCATTACGGAAGCGGATTAGGCCCTACATCGGTAGTGCAATGTATTAGAACAGCAATCAAGCAGTTGGACCTTCAAGTCCCCTAGTGGGACTAAAAAATAAAAATAAAAAGAAGTGTAAAAAAAGTAAAAATAAAAGTTGGGCAAAATAAAAATTTTCAAGTAATAAAATAAAACACAATCGCCCTTTTTCCCATATCAAGACATTTACTGTTGAAAAAAGAAAATAAACCATACATATCACCGCATCTGTAACCACCTGAACTATAATATTATGTTATTTATCCCACGCAGTGAACGTAGTAAAAAAAAAACTAAAAATCATTGCCAGAATTGCTGTTTTTTGGACACTTTGTCTTCCAAAAATTGAAATAAAAAGTAATCAAAAAGTCGCATGTATCCAAAAATGGTATAAAAACTATAGCTCATCTTGAAAAAAACAAGCCCTCATACAGCTTCAGCGACAAAAAAAAATGAAGAAAGTTATGGTTCTCACAACATGGAGACAGGAAAAATACCTTCTTTTCACAAAATTCATAAATTTGGCATCGCCGGAATCGCACTGACCCGCAGAATAGAGTTAACATGTAATATATGACGCGTGGTGAAAGCTGGTTAAAAAATACGATGACAGAATTGCACCATCCGCAGCGCATTCATTTATGGAAAAGACCTGTGGGGTGAAAATGCTCACTACACCCCTTAATAAATGCCTTGAGTGGTGTAGTTTCCAAAATGGGGTCACTTCACAGGGTTGTTTTGTTTTTTTTGCCAAATTAGGCCTCAATTTCACATGGTATTCTTTCACTCCTGAGCCCTGTCGATCGTCCAGGCAAAAGATTAGGGCCACATGTAGGGTGTTTCTAAAACCGGGAAACAGAGCATAACAATTAGAGAGCTGTCTTATAGTGGCCCAAGCTGGGCACCACATATTGGCATATCTATGGAAAAATTCCCATTTTCACTCTGCAACATCGAGTGCACACAAATTTCTGGAAAACACCTGCGGGGTTAACATGCTCACTACACCCCTAGGGGAATACCTTGAGGGGTGTAGTTTCTAAAATGGGGTCACTTCTGGGGGGTTTCCACTGTTTTGGTCCCACAGAGGCTTTGCAAATGCGACATAGCGCCCAGAAACCAATCCAGCAAACTCTGCACTCCAAATGGTGCTCCTTCCTTTTTGAGCCCTACTGTGTGCCCAAACAGCAGTTTATGGTCACATATGGGGTATTGCCATATTCGGGAGAAATTGCTTTACAAATGTTGGGGTGCTTTTCTCCTTTTATTTGTTAAGAAAATGAAAAATTTTGAGCTAAAGCTACGTCTTATTGGGAAAAAAAACCAAAACGTTTTATGTTCTCTGCCCGATTCTAATAAAAACTTTGAAACACCTGTGGGGTCAAAATGCTCACTACACCCCTAGATTAATTCCACAAGGGGTGTAGTTTCCTAAATGGAGTCACTTTTTGATAGTTTCCACTGTACTGGTACTTCAGGGGCTTTGCAAATGTGACATGGTGCCAAGAAACCAACACAGCAAAATCTATGCTCCAGAAGCCAAATGGCGCTCCTTCTAAGCCTTGCCATGTGCCCAAACAGCAGTATATGACCACATATGGGGTATTTACATACTCTGGAGAAGTTGCTTTACAAATGTAGGGGGGGGCTTTTTCTTTATTCATTGTGGAAATTGATTTTCTTTAGCTAAAACGACATCTTATTGGAAAAAAATATATTTTCACGTCCAAATTCTAATAAAATCTATGAAACACCTGTGGGTTAAAAATGCTCACTACACCCCTAGATGAATTCCTTGTGGGTCTAGTTTCCAAAATGGGATCTTTTTTAGAGTGTTTCCTTTTTATTTTGGCATCACAAGACTTATTCAAACCTGACATGGTGCCTAAAACATAATCTAATAAAAAGAAGGCCCCAAAATCCACTAGGTGCTCCTTTGCTTCTGAGGCCTGTGCTGCAGTCCATTATCACACTAGGGTCACATGTGGGATATTTCTAAAAACTGCAGAATCTGGGCAATAAATATTGAGCTGCGTTTCTCTTGTAAAACCTTCTGTTAGGGTATGTTCAGACGCTAGACTAAAAACGTCTGAAAATCAGGAGCTGTTTTCGCCTGAAAATAGCTCCGTATTTTCAGGCGAAAACAGCTCCTGATTTTCAGACGTTTTTGTAGCAACTCGCGTTTTTTGCGGCGTATTTTATGGCCGTTTTTGGAGCGGTTTTTCAATGGAGTCAATGAAAAACACCTCCAAAAACGTTCCAAGAAAGGTCCTGCACTTCTTTTGACGAGCCGTCATTTTACGTGCCGTATTTTGACAACGACGCGTACAATTACGCCTCGTGGGAACAGAACACCGTAAAACCCATTGCAAGCAATGGGCAGATGTTTGTAGGCGTAATGGAGCAGTTTTTTCAGGCGCAATTTGAGGCGTAAAACACCGGAATTACGTCTGAAACCACTGTGTCTGAACATACGCTAACAGGAAAAAAAAAATACATTTCTGCAAATAAGAATGTAACTTGTAAATTTCCCCTCTACTTTGCTTTAATTCTTGTGAAACACCTAAAGGGTTAAGAATACGGTTTTGAATACTTTGAGGGGTGCCATCTTTAAAATGGGGTGATTTATGGCTGATTTCTAATATATAGGGCCCTCAAAACCACTTCAGAACTGAACTGGTCCATGAAAAAATAGCCTTTTGAAATTCTCTTGAAAATGTGAGAAATTGCTGCTAAAATTATAAGCCTTGTAACGTCCTAGAAAAATAAAAAGGGACGTTCAGCAAACTATACAAAAACATAAAGTAGACATATGGGAAATGTTAACTAGTAACTATTTTGCGTGGTATAACTATCGGTCTTTCAAGCAGATACAATAAAATTTCGAAAAATGCTAATTTTCTCAACATTTTGGCGTTTCTCCCAAATAAATATTGAATTTATCGACTAAATTTTTTCACTAAAAAAAAGCTCTATATGACACGAGATAATCTTAGAATCGCTTGGATAGGTAAAAGCATTCCAAAAGTTATTACCACAAAGTGACACGTCAGATATGAAAAATAAGGCTCTGTCAGGAAGGTGGCCACAGCGGGAAGGGGTTAATAATATAAATAAATAAATAGGACTTGTTTCTATTTACAAAAATAAAAATGTATAGTTTATTAATGCACATAGAACCTATACAATGTGTTGTCACTGTAAAGAGAAGATATGGTGTTAAAGGGCTACAATATGCTATCCCTTTGCAATCGATGGAGGGGGTCCAACTGCCGGGATTCCCACCAATCGCAAAGTGATGGCATATTCCAGCAATATGCCATCACTTTGAGTGATGGGAATAACACTTTAAGGAAATTAACACTTATGACATGTCCGATTGAAATTAGTTATGCCTCACATCGCAGCTGGAGCCTACACTGCTCTCAATACCTATTGGATCCCAGTTGTCGATCTTCATCGGAGAGATCTTAGGAACACGCGGGCCCCCTCTCTATTTAAAATCAATACAAGTTCTGGAAAGCTCCTAGTAACAAGGTCACAACAGAAGTGTCAAGCTTGGAACAAGTATTACTTTGCTCTGGGGCCCAAGAGCGCCAGGATATTAGGAGTTAAAAAAAATGACAAAACTGGCATCGGCTTTCCGAGCAATCATCGCTTATGTGTGGAATTCAGGGTGTAATTTCTGCCATCCTTAATTGATGTATAAATAAACATGAGTTGGTCTCCTTGGTGCTCTGCGGAGTACTGCGAGCCAGGGCCAGGGAGAGCTACTGAACAGATTTGGCAAAGGACAACGTAATATAAGATAATGGCATCTATATTTCAGACTTAGAGACTTCTGCTAAATCCAACAATGTGACTGGAGAATTCACGCTGTACACTAACAGCTCCATGGCTGCTTTGTCATTACGAAAGGGTGAAAGCAGAAACTGATGTTTAAATTGCAGATCCAGTCAACATTAGAGGCCCAAATTTAATGGTTTCTAGCCTGGACTTCCTAGAAGCTCAACTTCCCCATCCAGTCAGAAGAAAAAGAAGAGTAACAGCTATGGGTGCTCGAAATGGACACTTTGTTCCTTGGGTGCAGGGAAGGCTCATGTTGTAGAGAAAGAGCAGCACAGGTTACTATAAGGCTGGATTCACACGAGGTCATTACGTCCGTAATTGACAGACGTATTTCGGCCGCAAGTCCCGGACCGAACACAGTGCAGGGAGCCGGGCTCCTAGCATCATACTTATGTACGATGCTAGGAGTCCCTGCCTCGCTGCAGGACAACTGTCCCGTACTGAAAACATGATTACAGTACGGGACAGTTGTCCAGCAGCGAGGCAGGGACTCCTAGCATCGTACATAAGTATGATGCTAAGAGACAGGCTCCCTGCACGGTGTTCGGTCCGGGACCTGCGGCCGAAATACGTCCGTCAATTACGGACGTAATGACCTCGTGTGAATCCAGCCTTAGAAGTGGATTTACAATTGCTGTGGTGAAACTCTTGTTACATCCATCTGTATGCTCATCCACCCACCTATATCTACCAGGCCTGAATGACTATAGGCCCTTTTACACAGGCCAATGACCTGCCCGATATTTCGCCTGTCTAGAGTTCATATGAACGCTCGTCCAGATCATTGCCCTGTGTAAACAGAGCAACAATCAGCCGATGAACGAGCAAACATTCAGATCATCGTTCGGCTTCCGTTGATGGATTACGTCACAACTTTCCGTTGGAGGAACCCATCAACGGAAAGGCAACCGAAACCCATAGCTTCCGTTTGAATTACCATTGACTTCAATGGTAATGCTTTCATTGCAAATGGTCTCGGTTTACGTTT
Source organism: Rhinoderma darwinii (assembly GCF_050947455.1). Classification (NCBI taxonomy): domain Eukaryota; kingdom Metazoa; phylum Chordata; class Amphibia; order Anura; family Rhinodermatidae; genus Rhinoderma; species Rhinoderma darwinii. The sequence continues at coordinate 41,513,689 of NC_134695.1, forward strand.
CAGATTTTTGGCGACAAACAAACCATTTGCAACGGTAGCATTACCAATTAAATCGATGGTAATTCAAACGGAAGCTATGGTTTCCATTTGCCTTTCCGTTGATGGGTTCCTCCGACGGAAAGGTCTGACGGAACCCATCAACGGAAACCGAACGCTAATGTGAACACACCCTAAACGACCATTGAGCCATTTAAAGCGAGCAACAAGTGCCGATCGACCAGCTGTATTTTAGATAGGCGCTCTATTTAAAAGGGGTAAATTCGGGTGATATCTGCACGTGTAAAACCACATTTAGGCTCCTTGCAAATAATGTTTGAAAAATCGCACGTCAAAAGAAGATCAAAAAGGAAAGGGGAAACATTCGCTAAGTAAATATTAGGAAATAATTCCCCTCTCTCTCTCGTGCACCTCAAGTGGAATATGCCTTTTCAAAAAAAGGCAAGGCTAGGACTGGGAGTGGGCATTGTTCTTGTTTAGTGCAATACCCTTATATTGAATTACTTCATTATTTTATACTGGATTGTATAATATTGTTGATTGTCGTTGACTGTTATAATGATGAAAAATCTAATAAAAAAAAGAATTTGAAAAAAAGACAAGTATTACATGTCACTTGAGGTTTTGCCCCCCCCCCCCAGTAGTCAAAATAGAACTCCTCTTAGTGATACTAACAAAAGTGTCCACAACGTCCTTCTAGAAATGAAAATGATGCCCACACTCTTCTCTCTACTTCCTCATCAGAGAAGGCCCCCCGAGTAGGCATAGCAGGCGTCCACCCCCCCCCCCTCCCGTTCCACTTCGCCAGTAGACAATAGTCCCTCTCCCTACCAACTTTGCCAAGTAGTGCCAGCCGGCTCAGTTCCCGTTTCAACATACCTATAGTAGGAGTTGCAGGCCAGAGAGAACAACAAAAAATTCTAATAATAAATAATAATCCATGAGAAGAAAACACTTTGGCGACAGCCGGGTAATGCACATGAGCCTGGTGTGGTTAACATTTGTCAGTCATTCATTTTAGTGGTAAACGTTATAGCAGATGTAACGACAATAGCTGTAGGTATATCTTACTAGAGATTTATAGGGGTGGAAGTACAACTGTGTATCAAATTACATACACATACAGTACACGAACCATGCATTAGATCTACAGCAGCAATATATGTCACAGTGTTTCACAAGCAAAAACACCAATGATACAAATGGCAAATACTGAAAAAGCAGCACATTGATCCAAGAAAAAAAAAAAAGGACCCCGACAATAGGAGTTTACAATCTAAGTGAGAATGAATAGATTAAGGAATTCTCAGTTAATAGAAAGGGGGTCCCGGATTTAGGACCCTCATTTATGAGCCCGAGCTATAAAGAACGTCTCACTCTGGAAGAACTAGCACGTCCATATCGATTTCAGTGATAATTGTGTAATGCTTCTTCACCTGCCCTGAAATGTGGGTGCTGCAAAGAAACTGAACACTAGCTGTAATCTATGGGGAAAATCAGCAGCTAATCACTGTAAGGCTATGTTCACATGGAGACATTATGAAGGCGGATTATGCCGCAAAATTCTGCCTCCCATTAATTTCAATGGGAGTTGGACGCTTCTTATTCCCGCTAGCTGATCATTTCAGCTAGCGGGAAAAAGAAGCATCCTGCTCGTTCTTTGGGCGGCTTCGGTCTGAACCTCCCATTGATGTCAATGGGAGGGAGGAATCTTCCTGCCATTGGCAGGAATAGTTCCGTGGCGGATTTTGCAGCGGGACCCGCCACGCAAAGTCCGCCGTGTGAACTGGCCCTAAGGGTGCAAGAACACGGAAAAGATGGTATGGAGATCAGATGTTGCGGAAGCAAAAACTTTACTGTGGCCGCTTTGCCCACACACTGAACACACTTTTTATGAGGTAAGCGCTGCCCCCAATGTGAGGATGCGGCATATCAACGCTGCGACGTCACCACACTGTTATGGCACAGCAGAAGTCTAACTAAAATTACTTCCGGTCTGTTTCTTCCAGTGCCAATGCAATTTAGATACAGTCAGAAAGCAAACCATAATTTACCTGTACCTGCCAAAGAAATAAAAACGTTACCGCGCAATGAACACAACATAAGGATATGCATATGTGTCTTCTGGACAATGTCTCCTCAGAGAAAAGAAGTCGTAACACAGCATTAAAAATATAGTGCAACAAACGATAATCACCATGCTTGGCAAAATAAACATTAACTCCTTAAAGGACTGGGGTTTATTCCCCACAATTTTCCAACAGGACCCTTTTGAATGGTTGACCACTTTAGACAATCCATTTTTGTTAAAACCGTGAATGTTAGGAGTAAATCTAAGGGTATGTGCACACGCTTACTAAAAACGTCTGAAAATACGGAGCTGTTTTCACGTTTTTTAAGCGTACTCTGATTTTTCGTGGCGTTTTTGGAGCTGTTTTTTCTATAGAGTCAATGAAAAACGGCTCAAGAAGTGACGTGCACTTCTTTTCAGTGGGCGTGTTTTTACACGGCCGTTTCTCAAAACGGCCACGTAAAAAAACGCCCCGTCGTAAGAGAATGCCGGATTTCCCATTGAAATCAATGGGCAGACGTTTGGAGGCGTTCTGCTTTCGATTTTTCAGCCGTTTGGAGGCCGTTTACAGACCGAAAATAAGCAGTGTGCACATACCCGAAGGCTGGGTTACGAGCATGTTACGTCTGTAAAAGACGGAACGTATTTCAGCCGCAAGTCCCGGACCGAACACACTGCAGGGAGCCGGGCTCCTAGCATCATAGTTATGTACGATGCTAGGAGTCCCTGCCTCTCCGTGGAACTACTGTCCCATACTGAAAACATGATTACAGTACGGGACAGTTGTCCTGCAGCGAGGCAGGGACTCCTAGCGTCGTACATAACTATGATGCTAGGAGCCCGGCTCCCTGCAGTGTGTTCGGTCCGGAACTTGTGGCCGAAATACGTTCCGTCCTTTATGGACGTAACAGGCTGGATTCACACAAGCATAATTGTCCAAGGCAAAGAGTTCCATAGCATAGGTGCAGCACAGGAGAAGTCTTTGGAGGCATAGGGGCGGATTAACCACTAACCATTAACTATCTGTTCCCTAGAGTAAGATGCAACTTTATAAATAGAACACCTTCTAATAAATCTTCAGCCTGGGCATGTGGCGCAATGACAGCGGCCGTGTGCCACAATTTTGGGCCTACCCCTTATACATAAAATCAAGATTAAGTATACTCACCACACGGCTCCTCTTCTCCCCTCAGCCTCCCTCAGGGTGCTGCATCACATAATGAGCTGCTGTATACTGAGAGAGCGGTGAGGTAAAATATATATATATATATATATATATACACACATATACATATACACACACACACACACACACACATATATATATTTATTTATTTTATTTAACTGTCCGAAGGAAAGGAAAGGGGGGGTTAGTCCGATCAATGGGGTAAGTAACAGAGCCTGGCGCTGTCTCTACCTTGATACTCCCCCAGAGTGAACTTTCCACTATAGTTAAAGCCATTGTGAAATTTCCAGTACAATTTACACCATTATAGTGGGAATCCACTAGATTTAGATTATAATTTGCTCCAGTTTTCTGGTTTAAATTATAATAAATATGTCGGGCCAATGTGGCTACGCCCATTCGGGAAACCAGGCTACAAAAATGGTAACGGCGGCATAAAGAGACCTTTTGCGACTTGTCTACACCAGAAAACCGGAGTAGAAAGGCTGATATATTACCCATAGACTTGTGGCATTGGTAGCTACTAAAGGTCAAGGACTGACCGATTAACCTGAGCCATGACATGTGGCGAGTGTTGGCTTACGGACCTTACGAATGGCTTTAGAGAAAGGCACTGTGCTCTGAATTTTAAAAAGAAGATGGACTAGGGGTTTAATCCAGATTTAGTTGACTTGACCCCGTGTGCTTACTAGTTATCAACAACCTGATATGGACATAATGCAATTAAGAGATTAGACATAAGATTGTCGTGTTCTTGTTGGATTTTCAAAAGTCTCCCCCTAGTGCTTGTCACCCACCTACACAACCACAGACGTTATTTATAGAGCGGTATGTCCTTGTATATCAATATGGCTCTTATAGCATGTACATTCTTGTGAGCACGCTTTATTTACAAGAATTATTGCCGGTCTACATTTATAATGTGACACTGAAACACTTCTTGTATTTCACAGCTCAAAATAGTCGTCAATAAATTTTTTAAGTGTCATGAAAACCTTTCCTTCGAGAAAGCCCTATTTAAAATAGGTCATCCTCATAATTTCCGGGTATATTGGTGAAATCCATTACAAACAGTAAATTGCCCTTTCTCGATAACATGACACTAAACATAGAAAAGGAACAAAAAAAACAGAAATATGTTCTTTCTTCATCTCCTCATTTCCTTTGATCCTATTTGTCTCATTTTACAATTAAAGCTGAGGAATATAAAGAAATCTCTGTGTGTTCCAGGAGCTCCTCCTCACTGTTTTGTGTCTTGCTGTAAGACAACTGGCTGCAGCAGGAGCCTCCCCATTCCCTGTCTGCAGTGGGACAAAAAGATGTTCAAGCCCTGACCCCTAAACCGTTCCCATGCTAAAAATTTAACAGATCAGCAGGAGACCAACCCCTGCTTTCCCTGCAGTATTTTTACAAGACCAGTTTTTTTTGTAGAAAATCCTGAATATTCACAAACAGTGAGTGTGTGCGTAATTTCTAGGTTTAGTGTACCAGTTTTCATGTCAATATGCATACATCTTCTGTTTATGTAATGCCACATTTTTAAAAAGGCCGTTAACATATGCATTCGGCATTTCATTGTTCTAATGTGTCAGAGGAGCAGTTCCACGAAAATGCCGGAAGCGCATGCTCCGTTGAACAACGGACACAACTGGCAACGCAAATGTGAACAGGGCCTTGTTCCACAAAACACACATTATCCCCATTTAGTTTACCTGTGCAACTTACATTTTTTTAACAAAATGTATTTGTGACTCACGATACTCACATTTCAAGTGCACACATGTAACCATAGTCACAACTATTCTGTATTATTGGCATTAATCATAGGCATTAATCATTAATCTGCTCAATTCCCAACAGCATTAATAAACAATAAAGATAGAGAATATGATTCGATGTAGGATTGCACCACATAGACTAGGTTTATATATCGCGATCAATAACCAGTTTTTTGCCACGATTCGCAGCAAAAAAACGTATTTGGACTGCGACATGTGAACCCAGCCATATGGGGCAGGTAATACGTAATTCAACTATCAGAAGAACTCAATATTGCACAAGGAGATTTCTGCCACTATATGGCCATCCTACTATGATTTACGTCCTGACGTGTAACAGTACATGTGCATTTGCATTGACCTATACCGACGGATAACAGTCACACAGCTGGGCCATGCCGCATCCTTTAGTAGGAAAAACATTTTGATCATCTTCAGAAACATCATGAAGTGGCCATGTGCTATAGAACTAATGCTGGTATTACCGACACCTCAGGCTGCATGACCCAAACTATTAGATGGACCATGGGCTTTGCTGCATAGACCAAACCAACTCCTCCACCCAATCTCACATGGGTCCCCCAGTAAGGAAGATGAAATCTGGAACTTACTAAAAAAATATGGCAAGTTGTGGTGATGGTTGTAGTAGTTTTCAGACCAGTCTGTTTACATCTTTAGTGTAATCGTGTCATCAAAGGGTTAAAAAAAACTTGATTGCAAAATCCATGCCATGTCTCACTGACTTTATGCCCTTTTGCAGAAGTGCACAAATGACATCCACACATGGCCTGGGGTGAGCTGGTTGTTAAGTGTGACAGTGTGTGTCCCCAAGTAAACACTGGCTACCGAGCAACACACAGACACGCAAACACAACACACAACACACAGCTTCCTGCTCGGGCTACAGAACAGGGAGGTGACTGTCGCCAGATTGAAATCCTGCCCGAGAGTTATTGACCATTACATACTTTATGAGTTCCCACTTCATCACGTGAGCCATAGATAAACAATCATTACATATATGGTATAATAGTGACTATATAAGGGAACTATGTGCATGTTCAGAAAAAAAGATGATAAATAGATAGAAGCTTCTCCCTAAAGCCCCTAAAACCCACCTAAACTGTATTAGGCCCTGTTCACACTGAGTTTTTTTTTGCAGGTGGAGAATTCCGCCTGTAAAATCTGCTCCAGGCGTTTTTTGCACAATGGTTAGACAAAAACGCGTCAAAACACGCGTCGAGGCGTTTTATTTCCGTCTCCCATTGATTGAAATGGGGGTTTTGGAGGTGGAAACCGCCTCAAGATAGGTCAGGCCGCTTTTTGCCGCGAGGCGTTTTTTTGCTCACGGGAAAAAAACGCCTCCGCCTCCCATTGAAATCAATGGGAGGCATTTTCGGAAGTTTTTGGGCGCGTTTTCCGACTCTGTTTCCGCGTAAAAAAAAACTCTGTGTGAACAGGGCCTTAACTCCTTAACGCCGAAGGACGGATATATCCGTCCTCAGCAGCTGCTAGTTCGCGCAGGAGGACGGATGTATCCATTCTGTGATGGCGCGGGTACTGAGACTGTACCCACGAGATCAGCGGCAGGAGCACGGCTGTTATACACAGCCTGGCTCCTGCTGCAACTGCCGGAATCGAAGCGCGCCGATTCCGGCAGTTTTGTTCACACAGAGTATTTTGGGGGAGGAATATCTGCCTCAAAATTCCGTTTGGAACTTTGAGGCAGATATTCCTCTCCCTGCACGCCGATTTTCGCGGCAATTATCGCGCCGTTTTTCGCCCGCGGCCATTGAGCGCCGCGGGCATAAAACAGCGAGATATACGCTTTCTCCTGCCTCCCATTGAAGTCAATGGGAGGTCGGAGGCGGAAGCGCCCGAAGATAGGGCATGTCGCTTCTTTTTCCCGCGAGGCAGTTTTACTGCTCGCGGGAAAAAGACACCGACGCCTCCCATTGAAATCAATGGGAGGCGTTCTCGGGCCGTTTCTGCCGAGTTTTGCGACGCGGTTTCCGCGTCAAAAAACTCGGCAAAATACCCCGTGTGAACATAGCCTAACCCATTAAATGCCGCTGTCAATAGTGACAGCGGCATTTAATGTGTTTGACAGAGGGGGGAGCTCCCTCTGTCACCCGATCGGCGCCCCCGCAAACAAATCGCGGGTCGCCGTCGAGTTTCCATGACAGCCGGCGGTCTAACAAAGACCCCCAGGTCTGCCTTCAGCATCTGCCTGTTAGGCGATGCCGGAGGCATGACCTAACAGGTTGCCTGTCAGTTTTACACTGACAGGCAATAATACCAAAGCATTATACCAGTATTATACCAGTATACCAAAGCATTATATATGCGATCGGCACATCGCATAGTGAAGTCCCCTGGTGGGACTAAAAAAAAAAAATGTAAAACAGTTAAAGTTTGTGAAAAAAATAAATAAATAATTACAGTCAAAGTCAAATAAAACTACTTTTTTGGCCCAAAAAGTGCTTTTATTTAGTAAAACGGTCAAAACAAATCACACATACACATATATGGTATCCCCGCGATCGTAACAACTTGACCAATAAAATGAACATATTAATTAAACCGCCGGATGAACGGCGTCCAAAGAAAACGCAAAAAACAACGTCAAAATTCTCTCTTTTCTCCCATTCCCCCCATAAAAAATAAAATAAAAATGAATCTATAAGTCCTATGTACCCCAAAATAGTACTAATAAAAACTACACATTGTCCCGCAAAAATCAAGCCCACGTACGGCCACATCGACGGAAAAATAAAAACTTTACGGCTCTTGGAATGCGGCGATGCAAAAACAAGTAATTTTTTTCTAAAAGGCTTTTTATTGTGCAAACGTAGAAAAAACATATAAAACCTTTACATATTTGGTATCCCCGTATTCGTGCCGACCCATAGAATAAAGTTAACATGTTATTTACGCTGCATAGTAAACGGCGTAAATTTATAAACGTGAAAATTAATGCTGGAATAGCTGCTTATTTTCAATTCTCTCCTAAAATAAAGTTAATAAAAGTTAATCAATATATTATAAGCACCTAAAAATGGTACAATTACAAAATACAACTCGTCCCGCAAAAAACAAGCCCTTATACGGCTATGTCGACGGAATAAAAAAAGAGTTACGACTCTTGAAATGCGACCGTGAAAAAACAAAAAATAATCCTTGGTCATTAACGTGCAAAATGGCCCGGTCATTAAGGGGTTAAGGATAATTCCCAGAAGTAGCATAAATACTGCTGATTTTCTGCAACGGATTTTGTTGCTGAAAATCCGCAGCTTATTACAGTAGCAGCAGAGTGGATTGGATTTGAACAAATCTCATCCACACGCTACATAAATGATAAGCGGAAAAAAAATGCTCAGAAGTTGACATGCGGCGCGTTTTTTTTAATCCGCAAAATTTCAATTGTATTTGCATAATCGCTGCTTTTTTGTTGCAGGTTTTCCCCCATTGAATTGAATGGGGAGGAAAACCAGCAACAAATAGCAGATGCTGCGATTTTTGCGGTGGAAAAGCTGCGATTAGATGCGGTAAAAATCGCAACGCATCGCCATGGCTACAGGTTAGTATGAGAAACTTTTTTTTCCGTAGCCGACATTCCGGCAAAAAACTGCACAATTTGGTGTGGTTTTTCGGCCTGAATTTCCTACGGCGACCAGGGCGGATACGCGGTGTGCTTTTACGCTGCGTATCCGCTCCAGAATATACATACCCTGATAAGAACATTACAGGCACCTCTATTCTGTGACAGGAGAGCAGAGGGCTGTTGTAATGTGCTGATGGCCAACAACGCATGTTCATATGAACTATTAGTGGATACAGACATCATAGAGAGGGTCCTGTGCTCAGGACCCCCACTCTATAAGCCAGGGCAGCATAGAACAGGAAAGCATAATATGATGAAAGAATATGCCATTACTTACTGATCAGTGGGGGGGGGTGCATCTGACTAGACTCCCCCCAATCCCTAGAACGAAGGAATTTTCCTGCGCAGCAGGTGGCCTTGCGAAAGCATAAAAGGACCTTAGTCCTTGGGGTTGTCAGGGGTCACAGATGTCGGAGCCCAACTGATCAGAACGTTATGACATATCCTAGCAATATTATTGACAAAAAGTTAACCATCTAATAATACAACATATAAAAAAATATATACATACACACACTAGTCCTTCGCAATGAATTTGAATATCAAAAAGTTAATTTATTTCAGTAAATTCAAATAGTGAAACTCATATTATACAAATTCATTACACTGTGTGATCTACTTCCAGCATTTTTTTCTTTTCAGGGTATGTGCACACACACTAATTACGTCCGTAATTGACGGACGTATTTCGGCCGCAAGTACCGGACCGAACACAGTGCAGGGAGCCGGGCTCCTAGCATTATAGTTATGTACGACGCTAGGAGTCCCTGCCTCGCTGCAGGACAACTGTCCCGTACTGAAAACATGATTACAGTACGTGACAGTTGTCCTGCAGCGAGGCAGGGACTCCTAGCATCGTACATAAGTATGATGCTAGGAGCCCGGCTCCCTGCACTGAGTTCGGTCCGGGACTTGCGGCCGAAATACGTCCGTCCATTACGGACGTAATTAGTGTGTGTGCACATACCCTAATAGTGATGATTATGGTAACATGATTTGGTCTCCAAAAATTAGAAAGTTACGCCTCATTCACACGACAGGGTCCGAGTGTCGGCCGATAAAATCAGCCGTTTTTCCCGGCCGGTTTGCATCCGTTTTGCATCCGTTCAGATTCCGTTTTTTTCCCTGTCCGTTTTAAAAATCGGATGAATTTCATTTAAATTTGTTGCCACACCCAGCTCTCTGTAGATAATGCCACCCAGCCCCCTGCAGGTGATGCCACCCAGCCCCCTGCAGGTGATGCCACCCAGCCCCCTGCAGGTGATGCCACCCAGCCCCCTCCCCTTCCAGGATAAGTCACTGACTTCAATGTCCATATATGGACAGTTTAGTCACTGACTTCTCCTGGAGAGGAATCCCCGGCCACAGGGTCGGGGATTGCGCTTCTGAAGTGAGTGACGTCACTGTGTCCATATATGGACTGTGTAGTCACTCACTTCTCCTGTAGCGGAATCCCCGGCCATAGAGTCGGGGATTCCGCTTCTGAAGTGAGTGACGTCACTGTGTCCATATATGGACAGTGTAGTCACTCACTTCTCCTGTAGCAGAATCCCCAATCCCCGGCCGGGGATTGGGGATTCCGACTCATACAGGGAACAAAAAAAGACCCTCCTCCTCCTCACATGCACTCTGCACTGTGAGGAGGAGGAGAGAGCGCGAGAGCGACGGAATACATGGCCATCACTCGGGACACATTCCGGTGATGGCCGTGTATTACTCGGCCCCATAGACTTCTATGGGAGCCGGGCGGCCGGGTAAACGGCCGAAAATAGGGCATGTCCCATTTTTTGACGGCCAGGTTTCCCGGGCCGTCAAAAAAAATTGGTCGCGTGAATAGCCCCATTAGGGGTCTATTGTTCCTACTGCAGCCGGGTGACGGCCTATTTATGAACGGCCGTCACCCGGCCGGGAAACCCTGTCGTGTGAATAAAGGCTTAGCATATTATATAAGCCCAATTTCAAAAATGATTTTTAATACCAAAATGTTGGCCTACTGAAAAGTATGTACAGTATATGCTCTCAGTACTTGGTCGGGGCTCCTTTTGCATTAATTACTGCATCAATGCGGCGTGGCATGGAGGCGATCAGCCTGTGGCACTGCTGAGGTGTTATGGAAGCCCAGGTTGCTTGGATAGCGGCCTTCAGCTTGTCTGCATTGTTGGGTCTGGTGTCTAATCTTCCTCTTGACAATACCCTATAGATTCTATATGGGGTTTAGGTCAGGCGAGTTGCTGGCCAATCGAGCGCAGTGATAGTGTGGTTATTAAACCAGTTATTGATACTTTTGGCAGTGTGGGCAGGTGCCAAGTCCTGCTGGAAAATGAAATCAGCATCTCCATAAAGCTTGTCAGCAGAGGGAAGCATGAAGTGCTCGAAAATTTCCTGCTAGACGGTGCGCTGACTTATAACACAGTGGACCAACACCAGCAGATGACATGATCCCCAAACCATCACTGACTGCGGAAACATCACACTGGACCACAAGCAACTTGGATTGATGCCTCTCCACTCTTCCTCCAGACTCTGGGACCGAGATTTCCAAATTAAATGCAAAATTTACTTTCATCTGAAAACAGGATTTTAGACACTGAGCAGCAGACCGATCCTTTCAGGCCTCCCACACACAAGCGTGTTCGGTCCGTAAGTCGGCTGCATTTCCCAGACTGAACACACTGCAGGGAGCCGGGCTCTTATACTCATAGTTATCTATGACGCTAGGAGTCCCTGCCTCGCTGCGGGACAACTGTCCCATACTGTAATCATGTTTTCAGTATGGGACAGTTGTTCCGCGGAGAGGCAGGGACACCTAGCGTCAAAGATAACTATGACTATAAGAGCCCCGCTCCCTGCAGTGTGTTCGGTCCGGGAAACGCGGCCGATATACAGACCGTATATTACGGACCAAACACACTTGTGTGAATCCGGCCTTAAAGGCTTAGGAAACCTTTTGCAGGTTTTTGTGTTGATTCGCTGATTAGAGTGTCACACCACGAGGCTGCAATCTTCAACTTTTACCCAATATTCTAATTTTCTGAGAGACAAAATTTTGGGTTGTCATTCACTGTTACCATAATCATCGACATTAAAAGAAAAAAAAAAATCTGGAAATAGATTACTCTGTGTGTAATGAATCTATATAATATATGAGCTTCACTTTTTGAAATGAATTACCGAAGTAAATTAACTTTTTGATGATATTCGAATTCATTGAGAAGGACTGAAGGACTAATTGACTAATTTTATATATATATATATATATATATATATATATATATATATAAAGGAGAAAACAGCAGCACTCACAGAATAAAAATGTGAATCGGGTGCCAGCAAAAAACGTCCCGATCCAGGAGAAACAGAGGAAGGAAGAACCCGCTTCCAGAAATTGACATACCAGAAGGGACAGAAACCGGTACAGGACAGCAACAAAAGGACACTACCCAAATAGTGGTAAATATTTCCAGTTATCCATTGTCTGATATGCAATTACAATTATTGTCCAAAGGGTTATCTTTCTGCCCTAATCAACATGTTGATTGGTTCCAGATAGAATTGGATGTATTTAGATTCATTAGAGCCATCAAATTGAAGGTTTGGTTTGAGATACAACCTACTAATACGGTAGATCAGGATACTCGTCCAGAGCTGTCATTGAAGAAATTGGGTTTATTTAATAAAAGTTTGTTTCAACCACCTATAACTTCTCATGCAATAGAAACTTTTAGAGAATTGGTACAGAAAGACATTAACACACTTAGGACTCAGACAGGGGAACATACGTTTAAACAACCTAATATGACCACTTCGGACATTACAGCATTGGATGAGTTGATCCATAACCACGATCTCACGATAAAACCGGCTGACAAAGGCGGAGCAATCGTGGTTATGGATACAGACTTATATATGACAGAATGTAACAGACAACTATCAGATAGCAATGTGTATAGAATGTTAAAATGTGACCCTAGACAGGATATCAACAACAGAATTACTTCACTCATTAATACAGCATTGAATGATGGCATTATAGATCAGATGTTACATAAATTCCTTATTGTAGAATTTCCTGTCACTCCTTGCCTGTATTTATTGCCTAAGATACATAAAAATCTTACTAATCCTCCGGGTCGCCCTATCGTTTCCGGTAGAGGTTCATTGATGAGCAACATTTCAATCTTTGTTGATAAGGTGTTGAGAGATTTTGCTATCAATGCTAAATCCTATATCAGAGACACCACTGATTTTTTACAAAAAATTAAAGCAATTACTTTACCAGAGGGAGCCATTTTGGTCTCCTTCGATGTTACCTCTCTCTATACATCAATCAGTCATAACAATGGGCTTGATGCCATAAGACGTAAATTAATTACTTCAAATTATGACACTACTTCATGCGAATTCATTATGTCCCTAGTGGAACTTATCTTGACTTCCAATTATTTTTTATTCAATGATAGTTATTATATCCAATTAAAAGGAACAGCCATGGGGTCCAACATGGCTCCAACCTACGCCAATATTTTTATGGACACCATGGAGGAGATGTCAATATATGTATCCCACCACTTCTCACATGTGTTGAGGTGGTGGCGATACATTGATGACATTTTCCTCATTTGGACTGGTTCCAGTACTGCATTGACTGAGTTTCACCAATTTCTTAATTCATTGGACGCTGATATCCAATTTACCATGACATATTCAATGGATAATATCCAATTTTTGGATGTCACAGTATTGATAGACAATAATACACTAATATCTAAAATGTATACCAAGGAGACTGATCGTAATACTCTATTAAGGTTTGATAGTTGTCATCCAAAAAATATGGTTAGATCTTTACCATATAGCCAAATGATCAGAGCTAAGCGAAATACTGACAAACAAGAAGATTTGGACATTTCCTTAGATATCATGACTAGGAATTTTCTACAAAGGGGTTACCCCAAATCACTATTGTTGACACATAAGAACAAGATTCAAAATACTGCAAGAGATAGTTTGTTTCAATCAAGCAAATCTCGGTTACATAAAAAACAGAAACGTATTCCTTTTATCTCAACATTTAATGATGTAAGTGGAGATCTTTCAAGGATTATGAACAAACATTGGCCAATTATTAGGAATAGTTTTGGTCACATTGAAGTATTAAACAACAACCCTTTAATGTCCTATAGACGCTCACAGAATCTACGTGACAGATTGGTAAAAACTAGGGTGTCAGGTGGAAGAAAAGGATCACAATCCATGCTTAAACCACTGAAACCTGGTAATGTCCCGTGTCATAGGTGTGTCAATTGTTCCCTGATGTGTAGGGGTAACACTTTCACCCATCCATTAACTGGACAACAGTTTAAGATTAGATATAATCTCACTTGTGACTCGGATTGGGTCATCTATGCCCTATGGTGTCCCTGTGGCCTTTTATATGTGGGGGAGACTACTTGTGCCTTTAAAACCCGTTTAAACAATCATCGCTTTTCAATTCGTAAAAAGAAACTGGATTTACCAGTTGCTAAACATTTTTCAGAACATGGCCATAATGAAAGGGATTTAACATTCATGATCTTGGATCATGTCCCACCATTACAATATGGTGGTGATCGACATAGGGTTTTACATAAAAAAGAGTTGAGATGGATATTCTTATTGAACACACTGAGACCATTTGGTCTTAATATAGAATTTGGTATAGATAGAATTGTAACGTGAGATACACGTATTCTCCGCTCTGTACTTTTGGTTTTTCTGACATTCTCTTCTCTGAAAATACTAATGACACATATATGTTCATTTTTTTTTTTTTTTTTTTTTTTTTTTTTAAATATTCTTTTTTGTGTAAAGAAATGTTTGCTGAATATTATGATTCTCACTCTTCTTTTGTATTTCTTTAGATCAAAATACCACTTCCAACAGAACTTCAGGATCTTGGATATTTGCTTCCAATAATAATAATATATGACAAAAAATGTTTTTCATCGCTATATTATGTCTTCTTTGGTCCTGAGATGTATCAATAAAGTACTTATATATAAATATTATCCTAAATGAATTATTTCTAGTCTCCTTTCTAGTTTCAGGTGATGTTGAGATATCACTACATTATTTATATTATGAAGATTTAATGTCGTTAATAAGATACTATTGGTCCGTTACACGTGAGTGGTTATCGGGATTGCCTGTGCACGTGAAAACGTTGCCAGGGAGTTCTGAAATCCTTGGGAACAAGGTCGCTCTGAACACGTAATTGTGGACAGGGGCCTTTTGTACCCACGTGTGGATCTTTAAACTGCTACCATAAAGTTGAAAATTGTTTGTAACGCTACTTTTTATCACCATATGATATCTCCATTACCACTAGTAGTAGCACCTATTTGCATATTACTTATATGCTTCTGGTATATCTTGGACCTCTTTGGGCTATATTTAGCTTTGTTATTTCGATAATGTCACTGGTTCCTGTGATCAAGGATTTGTTGATAGGTTGCTTGGCAACCTAAGATACTGCCGTTCACATGACCATAGCAGTGGAACGCACTGGAACGCAATACATCATCATTGCGCTCCGTGTGCGTCCTGCTGCTTAGCAACTCCTTACTTCCGCCTCTGGGCATTACATCCTGATTATCACGAGTGATACAGCTGAACAACATGCTGTATGCCTAAGGTTCTACATACCAATGTTACTCCTGAAGTTTTGATTGGTGAGTGGACATATGACGATATATTTCAACACTTCTGTTTGCATAAATGATTATGGCCTAATCAGTTGTTTTTAACCAGGGTTATATTATTTATTTTGATGCACGTTACTGTATATGCACTAATACACTTTATGTATCATTTTATTGTCTATTTTTGATACCTTAAACTATTTACAATACATGTTTTCAGACACGTATCACTGTAACTCATGATAATGAGATCAATTAAGTTAAATGGGCTTTACCCTATATATATTTTGAGTATTAGATGTGTCACTAGGCTTGAGAAAGATCCTAATGTAGGATTGAAACGTTGCTATTATATTTGGATTGAATAAACCACCATTTTTTCAACTTGGAGTGCCGCAAAGTTTTCTTTCTTCTATATATATATATATACACACACACACACACACACACACACACACACACACTGGAAGCAGCAAGTTATATAGAAGAAGTGGCCAAATACTTCAAAGTCACATAAAATGTAAAACATTCATTGCGCTGTACCAGCTCCACGTGAAGAGAAATATAGTAATATTCCTTCCCCTGTAATTCAAGGAACGAGAACAATCCCCACCAGCTGGTTGCTGCGTTTTCAATGTGCCATCAAATCTGCACTGTGTGAATAAGGTCTAATGGACAGATTTGTACCTCTTCCGTGTTTTATACCCACTCTTAATCTTGGCTTACAAATACTGTTGCAAAATACTGCACAGGAAAGCACCCTAATGGTCCATACTCACCTCCCATGGCGTTGCCATAGTGACACGTCTCGTTTCTCATGTCCGATGGTTATGCAGCTTGCCTTCTGTGATGACACTGTGTCCCATGTGACCGCTGCAGCAGTCACATGCATACCTCCCAAATTTCAAGCATTGTAAAGAGGGACAACCGATGCGAAGCCACGCCACTAACCCCGCCCATACACACCCAGTTCAACCCACACAGTACTACCCTCATAGTAGCCCCCATGCAGTATAATGTCCCCATAGTGCCTCCCCACACTGTATAATGCCCTCATAGAGCCCCACACACACACTGTATAATGCCCCCACACCCAGTAGAATGCGCCCACAGCTGCCCCCCACACCCAGTAGAATGCACCCACAGCTGCCCCCCACACCCAGTAGAATGCGCCCACAGCTGCCCCCCACACCCAGTAGAATGCGCCCACAGCTGCCCCCACACCCAGTAGAACGCCCCTACGGCTGCCCCCACACCCAGCAGAATGCCCCCACACAGTATAATGCCTCCATAGCTGCGCCCCACACAGTATAATGCCCTAATAGCTGCCCCCACACAGTATAAGGCCCCGCAGTGCCTAAAAATAAATACAAAAAAATACTCAAACAGGTGTGATGTTGTCACTGCATCGAGCCTGTCTGCGCCAAACCACTAACAGCTGGCTCTGCGAAGTGAACGGTAGAGCAAGGAGCTGACAGCTCCCTGCCTCACCATGAAATTCAACCGTATCTGCGTCCTGATTCAGATGCAGCTGCCCCCGAGACATACCATCGGCCACCCGGTACAACAGGACACCGCCCAAAATCCGGGACTGTCCTGCTGGAACCAGGACGGTTGGGATGTATGGTCACATGGGACTCAGCGTCATCACAGGAGGCCGACAGCATGGAAAACAGCTGAGGATACCAAGAGCTGTCTCTATGTCAACACCAGAGAAGAAGAATAGGGACGTTTTTTCTATTTTAAACAGGATCTATTTTGTTGTTTTTTTCTTACTACTTGTGTTTTTCACAATTTGTCGTGAACTTTCAGTTTGCCACTAAACTCAATGGGAGAAAATCCGCAACAAAAATCCAAAGATTCCCAGGCATAAATTGACATGCTGGGGAATGAAAACCTGTACTGTAAGTTAATTTGAGCATTTTCTCTGCTAATTTATTTCTGCAGCATGTCGATGTGATTTATTAAAATCTCATCCACTTTGCTGCTACGCTGCTTGTTTTCTGTCCCCAAATCTGAACATAAAATCTGCAGCGAATTCGCTACGTATGAACATAGCCTATGGCTTCCTTCACACACTACTTTTTGTGTGGTGCTTTCTTTTTAGGGATAAAAAAAACCTTTATTTTATGGCATTTTTGAAAACAGTGTGTTTTAGTACCTGCGTGGTTTTTATTTTATATGTCGGTTTGCACATCGCAAATCATGTGATTCAAAAATCATGTGATACAAAGATTCCTTTTTTGCTAAACATTATTTATTCTGAAAAACACCACAAAAACTTAACCCACATTGACACTTGCATTTTTTTTTGGAGAGGAAAAATCTATGGAGGTCTATGGGAGAAAAACGAAACTAAATGCTGGAAAAAGTGCCAAGCCCTGCCTTGCTGCGGTTTTGTAAACAAGAGAAGAAAAACGGCACCTAAAAAAAGGCGCCATGTTTGTAGTGCGTTTTATATTTCCCCATTGACTTCAAGTTAAAATCTGGCCGCAGCTTTTTTTCACAGAAAAAGTTTAGTGGAAATTATGGCACCTTTTTCAGATTTTGGACACGCAGTTTAGTGTCTGTATTATGAGAGTATCGGACTGACAACGGGTCTAATGACCCAACCTAATGGTTGGCCCGTAAATTTTGGCTATAAAACAACCGCATTATGGCTTTCTGAATGAGGCCTTCAATTCAAAGGCCTCCAGCACTGAAAAAGTAGAGCCGTTGCTCATAACAACCAATCCGATTCTAGCTGTCATACTTCTAAAGCAGATTGAAAAACAAAAGACGTAATGTGATTGGTTGCTACAAGCAACAGCTCTCATATATATATATATATATATAAATGCATGTACCCTTCGTGGCTTGTGCTGTGGGCCGTGCACGCTTGCCCTGTGCAAGTGAATAAAAGGAGAGCACATATGCGCGGTCACACCGCACCGTTTATTTTGGAT
Organism: Rhinoderma darwinii; assembly: GCF_050947455.1. Taxonomy (NCBI): domain Eukaryota; kingdom Metazoa; phylum Chordata; class Amphibia; order Anura; family Rhinodermatidae; genus Rhinoderma; species Rhinoderma darwinii. The sequence goes on from NC_134695.1 coordinate 41,532,010, forward strand.
AAACGATAAAATATTTGCAAACATTGTTTATTTCAGAAATGGGGTACAATGAGCCAGGTATATGACCCTGCGAATACCCATGTGCAAATTTGATTTGATTTTCTGCCTGTCAGAGGGTTCAATTTACACCAAATTTTAATGAATTTGGCGCAAATCGCTCCAATTACCTCCTTTACTTAGACTGGTGTATATGTGTTCAAACCAACACTATATTTATGAAGCCCCCAACACATTTGCTTGCTGACCGCCAGTAAAAGGGCTATGGATTTTCTTTTGCACTGAAGGTCACTGATTTATAATAGATTTGCACCACTTTTCTGTCATACACGTGTATACTGGGGGATATGGAGGGCACTACAATAGAGAATTACACTTACTGCATTACCATAGTACGAATAGCAGTCAGCACATAAACATGGCTGCTGCCTCAGGTGTAAATCAACAACAAAGCAGTAATATAAAACATGACATCTCTAGCGCTACTCACCTGAAAGACGTGTGGAGACTGGGAGATGCATCTTTCCAGGAATCTGGTGCGCGCCATAATATGTTCTCCAGAAACACTCTCCTTGTGATAGTTGTTCCTGCTCCTCTTGGAATTGTCTATTACACACAGGAATAAAGTTGTTCCCCCCCTAGGTAGTAATATTCCTCATGCTCAACTAATAATGAAGACGCTTGTATCCTCCAGCATTCGGAAATAAAAGTGGTACAACAACCCCCTGCCTCCTCGGGGGAGAAAGAAAGGGCACACCAATGCGGAACCCAGCAAATTCCACAGCAATAAGTTATACGTGGCATGTAATGCACCTCTTACATTTTTTGTTTCTTTTTATATTGGTCTCAAAGCCAAAGCATATTTACTAATATAGGCGTACTGCCAGGTAGCAGCAATGTTACGGTATGCCATTTTTCCATGGCACATGTCTATCGCTACTGAGCGGTTTCAGGTTGTACCTGCGGTCGCTCATCACCTCTTTTATGTGCAGAAAAGTAGCAAAAATCTTTAATAAATGAGTCGCACAGTATGCAACTTGCAAGAGACACTACTGTTTTCTTGATAGGTTGCCTAAGGCTGTGTTCACACATTGCGCTAGTGTGCCACACGGCCAAAACACACACGGCAAGACCTCATGTTTTAGGCTGGGTTCACACGACCATGTTACGTCCGTAATGTACGGAACGTATTTCGGCCGGAAGACCCGGACCAAACACACTGCAGGGGGCCGGGCTCCTAGCATCATAGTGATGTACGACGCTAGGAGTCCCTGCCTCTGCGTGGAACTACTGTCCCGTACTGTAATCATGATTACAGTACGGGACAGTTGTCCTGCAGCGAGGCAGGGACTCCTAGCGTCGTACATCACTATGATGCTAGGAGCCCGGCTCCCTGCACTGTGTTCGGTCCGGGTCTTCCGGCCGAAATACGTTCCGTACTTTACGGACGTAACATGGTCGTGTGAACCCAGCCTAACACTAATTTTTTTAACATGTTTCACCTGTAAAAACCTTGGCCAATTACTGCATTGCAAAACCGTGGGAAAACACGTGCTTTTGCCGCACATCACACAACCACAACGTGTGAACATAGCTTAAAGCTATGTTCACACAGGCAAATTGCAGGCGTATTTCGTAGGTAATACACCTCAAAATACACTTGCTAAAAACAGCTCCCAAAAACGGGCATTTTTGAGGCAGATTTGCCAATGCTTCAAGAAGTGACATGCCACTTTTTTTTTACGCTCCATATTTGAATCCAGTGGCGTAAAAATACAACTAGTTTGAACTAAACGGCGTATTTCCCATTGAGTTCAGTGCTAGCTGTTTCTAGGCGTACTGAGTGTATTTCGAGGTGTTTTTCGTGTTAAAATATGCCCGCAATCTGTCCATGTGAACTTAGCATTAGGAGGAAGAACTTGAACTGATGAGCTTTGGGTTGAGGGTGCATTTAGATTGCAGCACGGAAAAAAAACGCTTCAAAAAGCACACAGTTTTAGGCCTCGTTTACACGAGCATGATATACGTCCATGCGACGCGCGTGCTTTTCACGCGTGTCGTACGGACCTATGTAAGTCTATGGGGGCATGCAGACAGTCCGTGAGTTTTGCTCAGCGTGGGTCCGCTGAAAAAAACTCACGACATGTCCTATATTTGTGCGCTGTTCGCACATCAGGCACCCATTGAAGTCAATGGGTGCGTGAACATCACGCAGGTCGCACGGAAGCACTTCAGTGCGAACAGCGTGATTCGCGCAACAGCTGTCAAACTCTGAGGGTATGTTCACACGAGGTCATTACGTCCGTAATTGACGGACGTATTTCGGCCGCAAGTACCGGACCGAACACAGTGCAGGGAGCCGGGCTCCCAGCATCATACTTATGTACGACGCTAGGAGTCCCTGCCTCGCTGCCGGACAACTGTCACGTACTGTAGTCATGTTTTCAGTACGAGACAGTTGTCCTGCACTGTGTTCGGTCCGGTACTTGCGGCCGAAATACGTCCGTCAATTACGGACGTAATGACCTCGTGTGAACATAGCCTGAATGTAAACAGAAAAGCACAAAGTGCTTTTCTGTTTACAAACATCCAAACGGAGTGTCATAATGATGGCGGCTGCGCGAAAATCTCGCAGCTGCGCATCATACGCTGATGACACACAGAGCTGTTAAGTGCCTTTTGCGCACGCAAAACGCCGCATTTTTGCGTGCGCAAATGCACACGCTCGTGTAAACCAGGCCTTACTGTGATTTGTAACTGTTTCTGAAGCTTTTTTTGCCTGTGCAGTTTTTAAAGGTGAAACTTGTAAAATAAATGTGTTTCACCTGTAAAAACCGCACAGGCGAAAAACACATCGCAAACCGTGTCATTTTGTGATAAAACCACGTGTGTTTTTTGCCTTGAGTTTTGATGCATTTTGTACCGTATTAAATACGCCCTTTAAGGGCGGATTTACACGAGCGTGTGCTATTTTGCGCAGGCAAAAAATGCGGCATTTTGCGTGCGCAAAAGGCACTTAACAGCTCCGTGCGTCATGTTCATATGGTGCGCGGCTGCGTGCTTTTCACGCAGCCGCCATCATTATGACACTCCGTTTGGATGTTTGTAAACAGAAAAGCACGTGGTGCTTTTCTGTTTACATTCATTTTTTTACTACTGTTGTGCGAATAACACTCGTCCCACGGAAGTGCTTCCGTGTGGCGTGCGTGCTTTTCACGCACCCATTGACTTCAATGGGTGCGTGATGCGTGAAAAACGCTGAAATATAGAACTTGTCGTGAGTTTTACGCAGCGGACTCACGCTGCGCAAAAATCACGGACAGTCTGCACTGCCCCATAGACTAGCATAGGTCCGTGCGACCCGCGTAAAAATCGCACGTACGTAAATCATGTTCGTGTAAATCCGCCCTAAGTCTCAAGCTCACGACAAACCCATGGGATTGTAGGCTGTATGGGCCTCATATGCGACACAGCTTTCAACGTCCTGAGTGCTGCATCCCCTACAATGTCCTGACGCTGCTTTTTATGAGCTGTGAGAGCCTGAGAGGATAAGGGGTGGAGAAACAGTGAGGTGAGTACATATTTTTTTTTATTTTTATTAATCTATTTTATTGTCTGATCAGGGCAGGAGGCGTGTGGCCCGGCACAGGCATCTGCCTTGTTACGCCCAACAGGGTCAAATCTACACCGGCTGGGAGCTGTCTTATATAGATATGTTTTATGGGATGACGGTGGCCTCGCCTCTTTTCACTAAACCCCACCCACTTTTTTCAAAAGTGCTTTGAGAGCCCAAAAGTCACAATTTTCCCCACAAATTGTGACTTTTGGCCCTTTTGCGAGTTGTCTACACCAGAAAACTGGCGTAGAAAGGTTTATAAATTCCCACCAATATGTTTCTTCTCACTTTGTCAGGGTGTCTGGGGTCAACAACCCCGGCACATGTTAATTTAAAGTTTTGTGTTCAATCCCATGTTATATATGAATGTGGTAAGCTGTAGAAATCTAGGCCAGTGTTTCCCAACCTTTTCAAGCCAAGTACCCCCTAAGTTCCAAACGATTACCCCTAAGGAAGCGATCAGTTCTAAATGTTAAAAAATGAAGGCTATGCTTACACTGCTTAAGGCTGGATTCACACGAGCGTGTGCCTTTTGCGCATGCAAAAAACGCGGCGTTTTTCCTGCGCAAAAGGCACTTGACAGCTCCGTGTGGCCTCAGCATATGATGCGCGGCTGCGTGCTTTTCGCGCAGCCGCCATCATTATGACACTCCATTTGGATGTTTGTAAACAGAAAAGCACGTGGTGCTTTTCTGTTTTGATTCATCCTTTTGACAGCTGTTGCGCGAATCACGCTGTTCGCACGGAAGTGCTTCCGAGTGACATGCGTGGTTTTCACGCACCCATTGACTTCAATGGGTGCGTGATGCGCGAAAAATGCTCAAAGAACGGACATGTCGTGAATTTTACGCAGCGGACCAACGCTGCGTAAAAATCACGCACATGTCTGCACGGCCCCACAGACTAATATAGGTCCGTGCGACGCGCGTGAAAATCATGCGCGTTGCACGGACGTATATCCTGTTCGTCTGAATAAGCCCTAAGGCTTAGTTTTGAGTCTACGTCAACAGTTCCTTCAGATCTGCCAAAATAACGAAGCATGCAGCACTATTAAATCGATAGACACGATGTTGGAGTCCCGATGGGTCCCATTTCAAGTTAATGGAGCCCCATTGGGCACCATTGGCCTCTGTTGTGTGACGGATCTGGCACTGTGTCATAACTTTTGTTTAAAAAAAAAAAAAAAGGGTAGAAAAACGTTGAACATACCATGCTGCACATATTTTTTTCATTATGCCCCACCCATTTATATAAAAGAAGCCACTAGTCGGCTTCATTTTAATCACAAGTAGTACAAATTACCCCCTTCACCTGACCCCAAAATGAATACAGACCACACACACGGCACCTCCTAAATAAAGATATAGATTCCCTTTTATACAGATCCCAGTCTGGGTCTGGGGGTCTATATCTTTATGTCTGTTTATTAAATTATATCTCTTTTGGTATAATACTACTGTATGTCTAGCTGGTGTATATACAGACCTTCGCTCAGTCCCCGCTTGTATATCATGAACCCAGAGCAGCCCCTTTTGTATAAACAAACCCAAGACCAGCCGCCAGTTGTATACAGAGACTCCTCTGAAAATTACAGACTCCCTAAAAATTACAGTCCCCAGACCAGTCCCCTCTGTATATACAATCCCCCTAAAAATTACAGACCCCAGACCAGCCCCTATGTATATAGAGATCCCCTAAAATGAGACCCTAGACTAGTCCTCCCTTGTATATACAGACCCCAGACCAAGCCCCCCTTGAATATACAGACCACCCTAAAATCATAGACGCCCAGATCAGACTGCCTAAAAACAGTCTCTACTACTCCTGTCAGGGAGGAGGTGGTGACTACGACGCACAGCGATGGGGGTGGCCAGCAACTGCATATGTGGCAAGTGTCGACAGCGGGAGATACAGCAAGAGAAGCTTTAGGAGCTGACGTGCTTCGGCGCACTTTTCAGATAGCCTAGCAACCTGAAAAGAAACCAAATAAAAAAGTTTTCCTGTAAAAAAAACAAGCCTTCATAAAACTCAGTTGACGATAAAGTAAAAATATTTTAGTTCTTGGAATGTAGCTAAACAAAAATAAAATAATTTTTTAAAAAATAAATATTTTTGTGCAAAAGTGGTTAAGCATTAAAAAAACTATATAAATTTGGTATCGCCATAATTGCAACGACCCGCAGAATAAAGTTAACATTATTTATACTGCATAGTAGGAAGTGTGTGTGTGAAGGTTAATGTATAGAACATTGTGTGCTGAGGATGTATAGGCCAAGGCGGCTCCTATAGCTTATCAGCCCCTCCTCTTTATGTACTGACCGTAGTCAAGATCTAGATAGAGCTGGATCTCACAGCACGTACACGTCCCCCCACCTGTGTTGTTTTGGAAGGTGATGGAATGTACATGAAGGGGAGCGTGATGTCTACATATGGCAAGCAGCGGTTGAGGAGATCATTATCATATCTGCTTTACATATAGGATTCTATTTAAGGCACTTTTCCCCTAAAGTACTAATAATAATAATAATAATAATAATAATAGAAAAGTTGGGTTAAAAAGACCATTACCACTATTACTTAGCTTTCCAAGGATCCTGAAGTGCACGATTTCCTGATTATGCAGCAATATAAGAGTGGGGACTGAATGGCTATATAACTAGTCAGACTTATCATTCATGGGAATAAGAAAGTTGAATGTCAACCATTAGGGTATGTTCACACGGCCTATTTACGGACGTAATTCGGGCGTTTTTGCCCCGAATTACGTCTGAAAATAGCGCCTCAATAGCGTTGACAAACATCTGCCCATTGAAAGCAATGGGCAGACGTTTGTCTGTTCACACGAGGCGTATATTTACGCGCCGCTGTCAAATGACGGCGCGTAAATAGACGCCCGCGTCAAAGAAGTGACCTGTCACTTCTTTGGGCGTAATTGGAGCCGTTATTCATTGACTCCAATGAATAGCAGCGCCAATTACGTCCGTAATGGACGCGGCGTTCAAGCGCCTGCACATGCCGTTACGGCTGAAATTACGGGGATGTTTTCAGGCTGAAACATCCCCGTAATTTCAGCCGTTACGGACGCCCTCGTGTGCACATACCCTTAGGGTATGTGCACACACACTAATTACGTCCGTAATTGACGGACGTATTTCGGCCGCAAGTACCGGACCGAACACAGTGCAGGGAGCCGGGCTCCTAGCATCATACTTATGTACGATGCTAGGAGTCCCTGCCTCGCTGCAGGACAACTGTCCCGTACTGAAAACATGATTACAGTACGGGACAATTGTCCTGCAACGAGGCAGGGACTCCTAGCATCGTACATAAGTATGATGCTAGGAGCCCGGCTCCCTGCACTGTGTTCGGTCCGGTACTTGCGGCCGAAATACGTCCGTCAAATACGGACGTAATTAGTGTGTGTGCACATACCCTTAAAGCTGCTATTACAGCTCCCACTGGGGTAGTGACCCGGAATTACCATGTTCCTTAATAAAATCAGTCCTACAGTGGAGGGGGGTGCATCATAAATCTTTTACATCTACTAACCTGCAAACTTTCCACACTCTAAGAAATATCTTTGTTTTTGGAAGAATTGAAGGGGCCCCATAGCAAAGATAAAAATGGGGCCCCTTTCTGATTGACCCCACCATAGCCCTAACCACCCGGGACATAGGGTCTTTGTATTTGTTTTTCCCCTACCTGCCCCTAAAGATCCTGTACAGTAAAGGTAAGTTCACACGTAGCGTAAATACTGCAGATTTTCCGCAACAGATTCAGTTGCAGAAAATCCACAGTATAAGGCCGGATTTACACGAGCGTGTGCATTTTGCGCGTGCAAAAAATGCGCCGTTTTGCACGCGCAAAAGGTACTTAACAGCTCTGTGTGTCAGCCCCGTATGATGCGCGGCTGCGTGATTTTCGCGTAGCCGCCATCATTATGACACTCTGTATGTTTGTAAACAGAAAAGCACGTGGTGCTTTTCTGTTTTCATTCATACTTTTAACTGCTGTTGCACAAATCACGCGCGTCACACGTAAGTGCTTCCGTGTGCTGCGCGTGATTTTCATGCACCCATTGACTTCAATGGGTGCGTGATGTGCGAACAATGCATAAATATAGGACATGTCGTGAGTTTTACGCAGTGGACACACGCTGCGTAAAAAATCATGGACAGTCTGCACGGCCCCATAGACTAATATAGGTCCGTGCGAGGCGCGTGAAAATCACGCGCGTTGCACGGACGTATTACACGTTCTTCTAAATAAGCCCTAATATAGTAGCAGTAAAGTAGATGACCTTTGATCAAATCTCATCCACAAGCTGTGTAACTGATGGGCGGAAAAAACGCTCAGAAATTGACATGCGTTGCGTTTCTTTAATCCTCAGCATGTCAATTGTATTTTCGTAATCGCTGCTTTTATGTTGTGGGTTTTTCCCATTAAATTCAATGGGGAGGTAAAACCCGCAACAAATAGCAGATATTGTGATTTTTGTAGCGAAAAAGCTGTGGTCGCAAAAAAATAAATCTTATACTTACCCAGAATTCTGTGCTTCTTCATCCAGGACGGACTCCTGGGATGACGTTTCATCCCATGTGACCGCTGCAGTCTGGGATGAAGCGTCACATGCGATGAACGTCATTCCAGGAGCCCGGCCTGCAGTACGGCAGAGGGGCGCGTCGCCATGGTTACGTACGTATCAAACTATTGCAGGACAATGACGAGCGAAGATGGACGTTGGTGACTTCTCACAACCCAAAATCTTATATAACTGACGCTGATTTATCTCTTTTACCAAGATGCTTCCTTTACATTATTAGGAATCTGCTGATGATTTTATAATTTCACCTATCATTGAACATGCTATTATAAGATAAGATGAAGCTGGCCGGCTGTTAGCGATCTGGGTTCCATTGTTCTTATACAGAGCTCCAAACCCCCTGCATAAATGTGTAGTTACATGATAAAATTCTGTCTGCCTGCTGACAACATTAGGGTGACATGAGCAGTTTATTGAAGATCTTTATATGTTCAATGGAGGACATTTAACCTCTTCATTACCAGAGTATTTTAGCCCTGTTGGTAACCAAACACAGTAGAGTATTTTTAATACATGCGAGTTTGCCGCTTACTATATTATGTACAGCGCTCATTGAAAGCAGAGATGGTAATAAACCTTCCTTCTTTCTCAACCAGGAGAGATAGAAATCAATACATGTGGAAAGCTTCATTACTTTTATCCGATCTGTGACTAATTATTTTTTTGGGGTTACAGCTTGTGATATGGATTGTACAGTTCAGGACAGGTACAGCATGGGAGCGCGCCGCAGTTTTCACGTGGTCAGTAGCTTCATTGTATTGTTTTTTTTCATTCCCTGTGATGGACAAGTAGCAGCAGACTTGGATCCAGGAGGAGGTGTCCATTTGGTTGACTGTCCCCTCCAGGGGCGGATTATAATGAGGGCAATATGGGCAAGTGCCCAGGGCCCGAGGCTGGAAGGGGGCCCAGTTCGCCCTGGTTCTCCCTTACCGGCTGTTAAAATTACAGCCGGTTCAGAGAACCGAAGTGAAGCGGGACCGCTCACCCAACCAGTGGCGTAGCTATAGGGGCCGCACTACACAGTAGAAAGTTACTATAGTAACGGGAGCCGCGGACCCGTTACTATAGTAACTACAGTACTTATCTTCCTGTTTCCGGTGCGCAGCGCATGACGTCACCACCATCCTGTAGTTCAGAGTCAGGACATCTGCCACGGCTGAAGAGCAGGGTAAGTTTCATATCCCTGCCTGCTTAAAACTGATTGGCGGGGTCCGACTCCCAGGACCCCCACCAATCACCTGTTTTGAAGGGGACGCAGCGCTCGTACGAGAGCTGGTGCTTCCCCTTCATTCCGGTCCATGTCGGCGATTCACAGTGTGAGCGAGTAAGTGAAATGAAGGGGAAGCAGCTGTCGTAACAGCGCTGCGACCCCTTCAAAACAGGTGAGTGGCGGGGGTCCTGGGAGACGGACCCCAAGCTATCAGCTATTGATGGCCTATCCTGAGGATAGGCCATCAATGTTTAGGGACTGGACAATCCCTTTTAAGCCTACGATGTTGCAGGCTTAGAGGGCCCATGAGACAGGATCACAGATTGTGTGATGCTGTCTGCTGGACCCTGTATCTAAGCCAATCACATGGTAGGCTTAGATACTAGGCCCATGTGTGATCCTGTCTGCTGGGCCCTGTATCTAAGCATCTTACATAAGCACATAGTAGGCTTAGATACATGGCCCATATTTGACCCTGTCTGATGGGCCCTGTATATAAGCCTACCACATGTACTGTATAAGATTACTGTCTGCTGGACCCTGTATCTTGACAGACAGTATCACTCATGGGCCCTGTACCTAAGCCTACCACATGTAGCCAGTTTAGAACTGTGTCCCCAGAAAGAGAATTCTTCTCCTGTCTGCCAACGAACAAAAGTCCTCCCCGGAGTGATGTCTCTAACCTGCGGAGGATTAGCAGTGACGATGAAGGACGAGTCTATGATAGTCTGAAGGGACTCCACCGTGTCTTCCGTTTCGGACGATCTGGACAGGGAATCGGTCCTTACTTTCTTGTCTGCGGGACGGTAGTGGAGCACAAACTGGAAGCGGGTGAAGAACAGCGACCACCTGGCTTGACGGGGATTCAGTCGTTGAGCAGACTGAAGGTAGGTAAGGTTTTTGTAGTCGGTGAAGATCAGGATGGGGTGAGCAGCGCCCTCTAGAAGATGTCTCCACTCCTCCAGAGCCAATTTGATGGCCAGTAGCTCCCGATCTCCAATAGAGTAATTGCGCTCAGCAGAAGAAAAAGTCTAGAATAGTAGCCACATACTACTGCCTTTCCTTTGGCGCTTCTCTGGAACAGAAGTGCACCTGCACCAACAGAGGAAGCGTCCACTTCCAGTGAGAACTGTCGAGATACATCAGGATGATGGAGGATCGAAGCTGAAGTGAAGGCTCTCTTGAGGCTAATAAATGCAGACTCTGCCTCTGGAGTCCACACCTTGGCGTTCACACCCTTCTTGGTAAGGGTAGAGATGGGAGCCGTCAGAGATGAGAAGTTTGGAATAAACTGCCAGTATAAATTGGCGAATCCCAGGAACCGCTGTATGGCCATTAAGCCTTGAGGACGTGGCCACTCCAGGACAGCTTTCACTTTCTCAGGATCCATCTTGAGACCTTGATCCGAGATGATGTAGCCCAGGAAGGGCAGAGAACTCTTCTCAAAGACGCACTTCTCCAGCTTGGCGTATAAATGATTCTCCTTTAATCGTAGTAGAACCTGACGGACATGCCTCCGATGAGTCGTCGGATCTGGGTAGAAAATCAAAATATCATCGCGATAAACAACAACACAGACATAGAGGAGATCTCAGAAGATATCATTAAAAAACTCCTGAAACACTGCCGGAGCGTTACACAGTCCAAAGGGCATCACTAGGTATTCGTAGTGCCCGTCCCGGGTGTTAAATGCCATCTTCCATTCATCACCCCGGCGAATCCGGACTAGATTGTAAGCACCCCGTAGGTCTAGCTTAGAAAAAATGTTGGCTCCTCGTATGCGATCAAACAGCTCAGATATAAGTGGCAACGGGTATTTGTTCTTGACCGTGATCTGGTTGGGACCACAGTAGTCAATGCAGGGTCGAAGGGATCCGTCCTTCTTTTTAACGAAGAAGAATCCAGCCCCAGCCGGGGAGGAAGACTTTCGTATGAAACCCTTTTCCAGACTCTCCTTGATATAGGCCGATATGGATAGAGACTCTGGCAAGGAGAGAGGATATACTCGATCACGGGGGAGAGAGGCATTAGGAACCAGTTCAATGGGGCAGTCATAAATCCGTTGTGGAGGCAGCGTCTCAGCCTCCCTTTTGCTGAAAACTTCTGCATACTGAGCAAACTGGGGAGGCAGTCCTGCCAATCACTGAGGCAGAGGAGGCTTTACAGGATGGATCTGCAACAGACAACGACCAAGGCACTTGCCCCATTGGAGAACCTCTCCAGAATTCCAGTCCAGGACTGGGGCATGTACTCGAAGCCACGGCAGACCCAGCAGAACAGGGTTGATGGCCTTGGACAAAACAAGGAAAGAAATCAGTTCAAAATGATGGATTCCAACCTGGAGCTTCAACGGCTTGGTTTTAGAAACAATGGGATCAGGCAGAGGCAGTCCATTAACTGAGGCAACGGCCAAAGACGTCTCTAGGGGAACTGTGGGCAACTGAAGATGATCCACTAGCTCTTTCTGGATGAAGTTTGCAGCAGAACCAGAGTCAATATAGGCAGAAACTAGATGCGTCCTCTCGCCGGATACTAGGGTCACAGGAATAGTCAACTTGGAACAGAATGCTTTATTAGGTACCGTTCCATCTAGGGTTGTCTCTCCAATCAATCCTAGGCAATGGGGTCTTTCTGGCCTCTGGGGACACAGACGTACAATATGGCTTCCAAGGCCGCAATACAAACAAAGTCCAGAAGTGCGTCTGCGTTATTTCTCCTGGGTAGACAATTTGACATAGTTACTCTGCATAGGATCCTCTGGTGGGACGACTGAGGAGGATTACTGAAAAGTAGAATCCAGCCTAGGAAGTTCTCTCTCCCGGAGAACCTCTTGGGAATGCTCCCGGATCCTCATGTCCCCGGGTGGCGAGTAGGATAAGATCGTCCAGGGTAGATGGCAGATGATGAAGGCATTCCTGACATGTAGTCTGAAGTGGATCAGGCACTGATTCAAAAATCCCCTGCAGGTTCTCGGGTCTCCGTCATAGCGTGGAGGTAGCGGCAAGAAGCACAGGGGATTGGTACCGGTACAGACAGGAAGTGTAGCAGGAGGAACAGCAGGAATGAGTGCGGTGACGACTGTGGTAGGAGCAAGCAGCCAATGGGCTATGGCGTTCACCGACAGGAGGAGTTGGTCTTGACGTGACTGGAGATCCTCCATCTCGGCCAGCATGGCTTGTGTCGTCAAGGTCTCAGGTTGACCAGCGAGGGGTCCATGGCCTGAGCGTACTGTCACGAAGCGGGTTAGTGGACCCACTAGGCCGTACCGCCGTAGCAATGTACCGCACAAGGGTACCTGGATTGTCCAGACAGTCGCAGCAGCTCTGGTACAGATGGAGATGGGTGCAGCAGGTAACGCCAAACGTGGCGGATGACACTGGTGCCGCAGGTTGCGCCAGACGTGGTGAATTCCTCCAGACGTGGCAGATGACACAGGACGCGGCGGATTCCTCCGGACGTGGCAGATGACACAGGACGTGACAGATTCCTCCGGACGTGGCAGGTGACACAAGACGTGACACGACTCTGACACTAATAGGCACAAGAACAAGAACAGCATGGAATACAGAGACAGGTAACAAAGCACGGGTAACAACTGGAATGGGAAACACTAAGGGACCATTTGCAAGACAGACTGGGAAAACTAACACCGCTCAGGCAAGGATCAGAATGCCTGGAGCCTTCCTATAGACCAGGAAACCGTGGCAGCTGATGATGATGACGATTTCCTTTGTGTTGGCCCTTTAAGGCCGGGCACGAGTGTGCGCACGCACCCTTTGGGTCACAGCAGACCGGAGCGGAAGTGAGCGCTGGCATCTCCTAGGAAGGAGATGGGGACCAGTGCTCACGGATCCATGGCTGCGGGCGTCTGGAGGTGAGCAAACCTGACAGCCCGTGGCCATAAACGCTACACCTTGACTATAAAAAATGTTTTATCTGAAGTATATATTTTAACTGATCTGAAAATACAGTGAAATTCCGTTAATTTATAATTTGTTAATCCAAATAGTCTAATAATCGAGCACTAGATTCCAGTCTCATGATCCAGCACCAGATCCCATTGATGGTTGGTTACAGGAATTTTGCTGTATTTGAGTGTGCAGTATTACCTTGGGAGCCACAGCAATCAGTGTAATCTGTTGGGGAAACCAGCAGAAAGTGCTAAATTCCCCTGCAGCACCACCCAGGAAAGACTAAGCATTACACAGTGCCTATTGGCTTTGTATATTTAGAACACTGAGTGTTGTGATGGTTTTTGGACATTTCATGATTGATTCCATTATCTGGTTGTGTTCTCTCTTCAGCTTACCCCAGCACTACGGAGGAGAGAAATATACAACGTCTCATCTACTTCATGAAATTTCTCCCGTCAGCAATCTTCAAGATGGGGTCAGCTATCATACTGTCTATTATCATGTCTTTTAAAAACATTGATCAATGTTCTATCTATAGATGTAAAGTTATTAGAAGAATATCTTAATAGACAATTGACTGATTCTTTTCTTGTCCTTGCGCCCAGGGTTGTAGGATTAATCGCCTTTTCCTGGGGTCAAGAAGGAATTTTCCCCTGTGGCATGAATTGGTCGTATGTGTCCAGGGTATTTCGCATTCTTCTGGATAAACAACTTTAAAGGGGTTTCCCGACATCGTTTTTTAAATTTAATAAACATTTATATCTGTTACTTCTGTTCAACCTATGTTCTGCCACCTGTTTTTATGGCTCAATTTCTTCATTCTACTCTCCCTGAGGATATTTTCCAGTTTGTTTACACCGCATTTTGCTGTGACCGGCCGTTTCCTGTTGTGAATAAAGACTACAAATCCCATGGATCAAAGCGCCTGTTTCCTCCCCACTGAAGATCCTGTGTCTCCCCCTGTGTTCAGCACCGCAGCATACAACAGCGCTGAACACAGGGAAAGCATGTCAGAGTGTCTCCCTGCTCTGCCACGGTGTCGCTCTGCCCCCGAGTCTCTCCCTGTGTTCAGCGCCACAGCATACAACGGCGCTGAACACAGGGAGAGCATGCCAGAGTGTCTACTCGGTCTGCCACTGTGTCGCTCTGCCCCTTTGTCTACCTGCTCTGCCCCCGAGTCTCTCCCTGTGTTCAGCGCCGAAGCATACAACGGCGCTGAACACAGGGAGAGCACGCCAGAGTGTCTCCCCGCTCTGCCACTGTGTCGCTCTGCCCCTTTGCCTCCCTGCTCTGCCCTAGAGTCTCTCCCTGTCTTCAGCGCCGCAGCATACAACGGCGCTGAACACAGGGACAGCGTGCCGGGTGCCGGAGTTTACTGAACCCTGGGATAGTGCATCCGTGTTGGACACTAAGTGTGTATTAACCACGCATGCTCTGAATAGGAGTAAGAAAACATTAACATTAACACAGTGTATAGTTACGTCATTTATGACGTGACCGTACACTCAGACTGCCGGAAAACGGAAGTTCGAGCTCATGGACGGGGCTGAGGCGGAAGTTAGGATTTCAGGTTAGCGAGGCATCACGTGATAGAATATGAGATACACCACTAGGAACATCTTTTCAAACGCAAGTACATTGCAAAAAGCTTAGGTTTGACATATTTAGTTTAACAGGATTGGATTAATTGGTTCCGGAAAACCCCTTTAATTATAGGAAGTGCCAGAGTAGTGATAGTAATAATAAGAATAATATAATAAGGGTAATGATAATAATTGTTAGAAATAAATGATCAATTATAGTTATAACTTTGTGTCGTCTCCTTTAATTACTCAAAATATCCACATATTTGTTATAATCCTCATTTCCACTGGTTCAAGATCCATATCCCCTGTATAGACCTAAATGATACAATTCTGACTGCCTTCAGCCACCACTAGGTGGAACTTACTTTCTATGAATTTATACAATTCCCATTGAACTCAATAATAAATACATTTGTAGTAAACTCTTATGCCTCATGCACACGACAGTTGTGCCACTTGCGACGTTTTTGACAGCATCCGAGTGGCACCCGATAGTCCTATCTTTCCTTGGATCACTGACGGGACTCGGACGGCACACACGGTCACGTGCATGAGGCGTTAAAGAGGCTCTGTCACCAGATTTTGCAACCCCTATCTGCTATTGCAGCAGATAGGCGCTGCAATGTAGATTACAGTAACGTTTTTATTTTTAAAAAACGAGCATTTTTGGCCAAGTTATGACCATTTTTGTAGTTATGCAAATGAGGCTTGCAAAAGTCCAAGTGGGTGTGTTTAAAAGTAAAAGTCCAACTGGGCGTGTATTAGGTGCGTACATCGGGGCGTTTTTAATACTTTTACTAGCTGGGCGCTCTGACGAGAAGTATCATCCACTTCTCTTCAGAACGCCCAGCTTCTGCCAGATCACGCTGTGACGTCACTCACAGGTCCTGCATCGTGTCAGACGAGCGAGGACACATCGGCACCAGAGGCTTCAGTTGATTCTGCAGCAGCATCGGCGTTAGCAAGTAAGTCGATGTAAGTCAAAAACAATCCCCTCTCCCAATGTAACCCTGGATATTCAGATGCTGAAACCCTATATAATCATCTACAATCAGTACAGGAATCTCTCTTTGCATCTTCTATAGATATAATAGGAGTTTTGCAGCAGACCCTCTCATATTGTATACTGAGGATTCCATGCTGCATTATTCCAGGAAAGAGGCAAAACAAGTTTATGAATTATATTAATAAATATCAATACTGGTTCAGTCCTGCATAATACTCATTTCTAGATATTACTGGACATATATTATAAAGGTGTTCTATACTGGCTTGACTTGTGGCTGCAATAAATGAGCGTGCCCTTCAGGGTTTCATATAGGGGGCTCCTTGAATGAACTATGCAGAAAGAAGAGAAGTCAATTAGTACAGGATATAGGAGTGTTTAGACAGAATACCCCCTTCCACTAGTGATGTCACACCATAAGCCACACCTCTTACACATATAAAAACATATATAAATGTATGTTATTGTCCAAGAACCATCAGAGCTACATCACATGTATCTTTAAGAAAGAAAATAAAAAACCACGGCGCCACATGGTGCAGATCACAAGGATAATATAGGTGGATGAACAGTGGTAGTGCTTGTGCTCACCTATTAAAGAGGCTCTGTCACCAGATTTTGCAACCCCTATCTGCTATTGCAGCAGATAGGCGCTGCAATGTAGATTACAGTAACGTTTTTATTTTGGCCAAGTTATGACCATTTTTGTATTTATGCAAATGAGGCTTGCAAAAGTCCAAGTGGGCGTGTTTAAAGTAAAAGTCCAAGTGGGCGTGTATTATGTGCGTACATCGGGGCGTTTTTACTACTTTTACTAGCTGGGCGTTCTGACGAGAAGTATCATCCACTTCTCTTCAGAACGCCCAGCTTCTGGCAGTGCAGACACAGCCGTGTTCTCGAGAGATCACGCTGTGTCGTCACTCACAGGTCCTGCATCGTGTCGGACGAGCGAGGACACATCGGCACCAGAGGCTACAGTTGATTCTGCAGCAGCATCGGCGTTTGCAGGTAAGTCGATGTAACTACTTACCTGCAAACGCTGATGCTGCTATGAAATGAAATGTATGAAATGAAGACTACTGCACCAACTCACTTTGCATGAAATATAGGCTGATCCTTCCCCCCCAAGGAGCAGCCTCCCCTACACACTGGACTCTTGTGTCTAATAGAGAATCTAGCCCTGCATCTACCCCATACATGTAAGCTACCTCAACTGTAGAGATGTTTTAAATAATAATGGAATTAATAAATTAGAAAATGAAAAATAACTGATGTGATTATATCCTATGCAGAAAGAAAAAGGTTCCACAAGAAGTTCTTTTGTTGCAAGTAACACTGAAAAGTGATACTGGTATTACATGTGCACTAAGTGGTTATTTTACGCCTCTTGTTTGATGTTTTTTTTAAAGGAACAATGAACCTAGAACTGAATAATAAAGGTTAACGGTAGAAAAGGCCACAGTGTTTGTCAGTCCTGAAGCAAACAGAAATGTAGAAATGTTACAGAGAAGACGAGTTCATTTCCTAATGATCTCGTCCATTTTTGGCTGAGATGTAGGGCTTATTATGACGTGTGTGTGTGTGTGTGTTTGTTTGTGTGTGTCTGTGTGTGTGTGTGTGTGTGTGTGTGTGTGTGTGTTCCTTCTGCAGCCAGTTGCCTTGTAGCCAGAGATAGGTCTAGTTCACATACGGAAGATTCTTTATAAATTTCTCATAGTTTGGATTCTCATATGAGACAGAACAGGATAAAAGGTGGGTTAATAAAGGGTTTGTCTCACAAAACAACCTATTTTCAGATTAAAGTTCCAGCTTCTCACACCACAGCAAACAGCTGTCATTGCCAGCGGAAGTTACTATCAGATATACTTTTGTAGAATCAAATGAATAGATACGGTAAAATATAGTACATTGCCTACTCAAGTTTGCCAGAGCTAGAACCTGTATTTGTTAGCAGCTTACGCCTATGGATCATAGAGGGCCTCAACAGTGATGCTGCAGGAGAACGCTGAGGCCAGGGATTGGCTCCACACATCATCACTGCAGGACAAGATAACGAAGACTGTATGCCATACAGAGGGATATGTTTTCACCTTCTGTTAGAGGCATACGTTGGGAGTCCTCCCAACGTTTACCTCAGACAGAAGGCCAAAACGCGATGTGAAGAGGGCCTTATTTACTATTCAGGCTGGCAAGATGACTGGCTTGTTCAGATGTGACCGGCGGAATTTGGGCCAAGGACCCCTCCTTGATACAAGGGCTATTCTGCCTTGGGTCAGGTAGGCCTCAAGATGGTGACTGCTACTGAGTGCTCTGGGCTACCTTGTGTTGGTGGTTGCTGACATTATAAGCCTCCATGTGGACTAACTTTCCCCATAGTCATATACTATTCTGGCCACTATCGGTCACCTCTTATAGCTGTCTTGGGCCACCCTTCTTTTATGTTCCCGTACTTGACCACCCAGCCGAACTATCAGTACAGTTGGACCGCACACAACACCCTGCTCGATCTTCACGACCTGTTGCCACCCCATGTCCAACGATGTGATATTGTCCTCACGAGTCAAACTCTTGCTCCGCAGTTCCAGGTCCTCAATAGTTGGTGATACAATTAATCTTTCCAACTCCACAGCAGCGGTTATCTCTTTCCCTCTCACAACAGCACCTCTCCTCTCTATAGCACGCATTAGTTCTGGTCACTCCAAGCTTCCTACTAACATATACATTATAGATAAAGCAACGTTTTTTACTTTAATCGCTGCCCCCAGGTGTGATGACGCATGCTACTTCACCTTTTATTTTTGGAATTCTGTCCCCAGATGTTATAGATACACAACCTGATGTTCAGTTTTGCTTAAATGCTTTAGCAATATCATATTTAGTGAAAACTATGAGGGGAAATTAATTGGGTTAGGCTTATTGGCCATGACATTGAGTTCTGTATTTAGTCGGGTATCATGAAAACATTTCCGTTGATTTTTAATAATTGTCCGACTTTAGTATAAATATTTCCAGATGTCCTAAAGCTCTTGTTGTGTATATCCCAACAGGTTTTCTGCTGTAGAAAGTAGGCATAATATATATCTTATCTGAAAATAAGACATTTCAACCATTGAAATATATGGACACCGGTTCCGATGTAGCTAATCGCAATGTTTTAGAGGCAGTGAAGCAAATTTCAATGTTATAAAGTAAGGTTACACACCCAGTGCACAGAATTCCAATTGGATGTTGAGGAGTGGCTTTTGTCTAAGGTGTATTGAAAGATGTTTCCTTTCGACTCCCTCATACGAAAAACTCCTTCAATAACAAAATCCTCATTGTCCCAACCAAACCAAAGTATTCTATAAATAACTCTATATGCATGAAACTGAGCTACTATCTATCCATCCATCCATCCATCCATCCATACCTATCATCTATTATCTATCTAATCTATCCACATGAATCCGACATGGTTCTACTCAAAAATAAGAATTCAAAAGAAAAAGTTAGTCAGCACCTCCTAAGTAATTGACAGGTGCAAATCTGCTGTAAATGAAATGCAATAGAAAATAAACATAAATATGCACTCTGGTGCAACAATGAGAATAGATGCCATGTCAATCATAAGCTTTCCATATTCTAAATTCACTTGTGTAATGGGAGTCAGATTCCAATTTCTTCTATGGGGGCCCCATTGTTTCTTGTTACACCTCTGCTCTGCATTACCTATAAATCATAAAAATCACCATCATTCTTAGTGACATATAAGAGATAAACCATGATAAACTAGCAGATGGAATTTAAAGTTGATAAATGTAGGTATGGCTCTCAGTTCGCAGTTCCATCATATTTAATGGTAAGAATAGCACAGCCACAGTGGAACCCAATAGACCCCATTATAAGTCAATGGGATCCATCAGGCGCTGTTGGTGTTCGTCATGTGACGGCTCCGGCTTGAGAAAGACGCTGCACACACAATGGGTCGAAACGTTGCTGTTTTTTTACTTGACGTTTGATGAATAAGTAAACCTTTATTTGACATCGGAGATGTGTGCGGTTGTCCGACCATTGGTGAGAGGATCCGACACTCCATCGTTTTCGGTTTTCTGCTTCTATGATGAAGCAGAAAAGCGGAAATCTTGATGGTAGTGTGAACTCAGCCTTATGTAGTTTAGCTGTAATGATAGCATTGCCTCTGTCTTCTCTAGAGTAGAAAAAAAGGCAGTTTATAAAATATAAGTATTGTCAAAATTGCCTTTATCATCCCCTGTTGTTTGTCATGTTAAGCTTCACAAATTTGGATAACAATTGTAAGTGCATTAAGACCATGGAAAACAAAGCAGCAATTTCAAATGACAAAATATTGGCCGTACATAAATTACTTGTAAGACCATGCCTTGAAGAAGGGGTACAGTTTTGTCCTTCATGCTACAAGAAGATTTAAATTGTTTAAAGCCAGGCATATGTGCACAAAGCCAACCCAAAGCAAGAAGCAAAATCTGAAAACACATGGTGACTAGAGGCCCCAAGTGAACAACAAAATGGTTTTTAAAATTTAAATAATATTAAAGGTAGTCATGTTGTTGCCAGAAGCGTAACTTGAGGCCACAATGTGAAATCTGTAACAGGACCCCCGTCCCATCTACAATGAACCACTTAACACACTGGTGTCTTCCTTGGGCACACTTGGGCACATGGGCCAAGTGTGACTGCTACCACTGCACCTCCTATATTTACACCCCTGGATACTGTCAATTAAACAGACCACTAATCACATCTGTGAATCACCAAGAACTACGCTGAAATCTGTGACACAAACATAAAAATAGAATTTTGTCACATTCGAGAAACATGCTCAATATGAAGTCCAAGGGATCTTGGCTGCAATAGTTTCCAAAACTTTTAATCCACTCAAATGTTAGAGAGCGCTATTCAATAGCAACCAATCATTAAACAGTATTTATCCTGAGGAATACTGACAACAAGGCACCAATCCAAGCTTTCACTGTCTATTCAGAACTGTTTGTGAGAAATCCGAAGCTTGGAAAATTTTTCCAAAAAAATAAGTCATTGCTGGCATTTCTTACTGGAATTTCATAATTCAAGGAAATGACAAAATAAATTTGATAAATCTAGGTGGTTGAGATTATGTTTTTTTTTAATCTTTAAAAACTATGAAATGTGTCATAGTCTAGCTCAATTGCTTCAAGCATTGATCACAGAGTTGTGACAATCAATGTGACGAGATTTCAGCAATTGCTCTCAGAGTACAGGTAACACAACATTAAAAGGGAGGTCTACTTTCACAGTCAATTTGTTGCCGATTCTCTGGCATATATGGACAGTAACATCAGGAGCTTCCATGGGCACAGTGCTTCAGTTAGCGCTCTGCCCGGGAACTCAGGCGACGTATTACACTGTATGTCTATACAGTGGGATACGTCGCTACCTTCCATTAGGCGTATACATTGGGACTCCTCCCAATGTATACCTCCGACAGATGGAAAAAATGCTATGCTAACCAGGCCTTAGAAGGGTCCCTGGACAATAAGCTGATCACAAAGTGTCCCCATTCTGGGGCGCCAAGCAATTAGATGTAATTCATGGGGCAACCTGGCAGTAAGTGTTTAATTAACCTGCAGTGCCACCACAGGGGAAATTAAGCATTGCACAGCTGAACAGCGTGCTGGCGTGGTCTTTTGGCTGCATAGCTGCCAACCCACCGATGCCCCTTGAGGTTTTACCCTGAAAGCTGTAGAATGACTCTAAAGAGCTGTATATCTGTGTGTCAACATGACCAAGACAGATTTATATCTGTTGGAAGTAAATTATAAAAGTTCCTATGGAATTACAGCAAGCAGAGATCTTGAAAACTGTGAGGAATAATTGCGGAAAGTATATAAAATATACATAACTTGTATAACTTTTTATTATAAAAAGGAGTAAGATTTATTTGCTGAAACCGTAATAAACGTTAACATTTTAAAGTCTGACACAGCAGCTTTGTTCATATCTGCATTGGAGGCTCCGTTAGGGGCCTCCTTCACAGATTCTGTAATTTTTGTTCGGGAAACGGACGAACACCAAGACAGAAATGGGATGGAACCCATTATGGTCAGTTCACACTAATTTTGACGTGGAAACCGGTTCGGAATCAGAGTAAAAAAATGCTCCAAATTACAGGCGCATTTTTTTGCCCAGCCTGCTTTTAGCTGTTCGCGGAATCAAAAGTGGCATGCTCTTTCTTCGAGCGGTTTCCGCCTCTGACCTCGCATTAAAATCAATGGGAGGCAGAAAAAGCCTGCGGTGCGTGCTCCTTGTGAGCATTTTTTGCAGTGATTTTTGCTTGCGGTCTTTGCTTTAGATTCAACAGCCACAGGCAAAAAAAACGCTGCAAAAAACACGGAAAAGAGTCCAAAAATGCTGGCAATTAAAGTCTGCCTCAAAATGAATTTTGAGGCAGATTCTTTCTGCCTGTCAAAAATCTCGGTGTGAAGTAGGCCTTAAAGTCAATGCGACGGATCCAGCAGCTTCAGTTTCTCCGCTCCTATGGCGGAGCAGAACAATGCAGATGTGAACATAGCCTATAGGGAATTGTTTCTTATGCAATTTTCTCTAATATATTTATGTAATTTTTACATATTATAATATAATGTAGTCCTTAAAACAGTACTTATGCTTTATTACTTTTTTTCTTGCTTGAAAATAGCTTTTTAAACTTTTACAATTTTCTTAATCTTCTCTAAATGCAGTCACAATGAGGCACTTTGAGTCCAGCAATCATAAATATTAGTTAGGATGACCCAATGGCTTTCCCTACTGTAAGTCGGTGATAAGTCCTTTAGCTGTATGGTTGTATGGCACTTGTTTAATATTCATTCATTCTATTTTCATTCTAATACATGGTAATTGTAGCTATCTCCCAGTTACATTTGCACTTTTTTCAACCTGAAATAGGACAGACAACCAGTCCTGCTACTTGCCTCTTGATCTGGGTGGGGTAAGGATAATGCAGGGACATGAACATGATGAAGGCCTTGTCAGTTCAGGGTCATGAAAAGTGGAGTTGAGACTTTTTTGTCATGGCAACCCAAATACAGTCGAATACACTGAAAACACCTGGTAGTAACAATCTTCATGTTTTTGTTACCAAAACATGGGGCCTCATGGCAACGCTTGTATGTTCTAAAAATTAACTGCTGTGCTGCCAGATGCCATGACTATTGAGAGTTCCTGGGCCGTCAGCTACGGGGCATGGCACCAGACATCAGTCCTTTTTGAGGTTTTTTTTGTATTTTTGTTTATCACTAGATACTTTGAGTAAATACAAAAATGCAATGATGTAACAAAAAAGATATATTTTATTGCAGAAAAGGATTTGTTCGTACACATATATATATATTTATATAGACAGAAAGACATTTTAATACATTAACCATTTACTTTCAGAAGGGGGTAATAATATACAACCAAATATTGCGCTCTCTGCAGTGTGAAAAGAGGGTTAGATTCATTAGTGTGAACGGTTATGAAATAAGTTAAGTCTTAGCAACACCAGATGACACGAGCTGCCTGTAACAATTGTATTGACCATTGACATTGCCTTCTAAATAAATAATTATTTTATCATTAATCTAGTAACGATTAAAAATTAGATATAATGGAAACATTTGCTTGTACTGTTACTACCACCAATATAACTGTATGTGTTGTGAACAATACATTAAATTGAGGTTTCAATATCATTTTTAAAAAACATTTTGGGATTATATAGTTATTGTTACATTTTTGGTTTAGCATTTTTATATATTTTTTTTTTTATTCCTTGCCAGTAGGAGTCACTGTTACAGGATGAACCTCTGACTAACAGTGACAGGTTCTAATAGCCAAGCACTAAATCTAGCCCAAACTATGTAAGTTCTGCTTAAAGCTATATATCAATTGATGGGATGGAGGACAGGATTTCACCTGTTGACCCACAGCCCGATGATGTCACTACCAGGGGACAACATGATGTCAGTTTTGACCCCACACCAGCTACAGCATGACTAATAGGCTCAAATGCTTATCATCTGCTTTCGTATACACTCATTGGGGAAGATTGACTAAGGCTGTCTAAGATTTAGACGGCATAAACTTAGACCAGGGAGTCAGAGGATACGCCAAATTTATCACAGTGGAGCACACTGTATGGTAAATTTGGCGTATCTTACTAGACACTTTTCTCTTCCTTATACCACCTCTTGTTTGGCTTAGTTTACATTAAGTTAGTTGCGCCAAATTTTGGCGCACGTGGGTGCATTTTAAGCCAGGCCCCTTCCCGGCAAGCCCCACCCCTTTTCCTAGACACTTTTAAAAAGTGAGTCACAAACATCTGCAATAGAAGTTGGTAATTTGGATAGACATTGAGATACAGTAGTAAATATCCTAATGTTTTCTAAGGCATTACTGACATTGCATGTGCTGGACTTTATACATTACATTGTAGAGTATGGGGAACTCTTATATCATGAGGCAAATTTATAGGCACCATTAGGCGACAGAATTTTACATACTGGACAACGTAATATAAATATAAGTGGAATTATTATACACATAGATACACTGCATTGGTCATGGTTGTTTTATGAATTTTGTTATGCTCTATGTTTGGAACCAGTTTCTCTCTCTCTCGCCTCGGTGATGGCATACTAATCTCCTCTTTGTGCCAAAAATGATTTAACAGCTGTGCAACGGCTCAATTGTTTTACATATTTGGCCAATATTTGTATTGCCAAAAAATTTGCAATTGAGGGACAGGAAGATGATCTCAAATGGACTTTTTGCAGAAATTATGTCATCTCGCTACTTACTATTCCAGGAGACATCTAATCTTTTTACTAAGCCTTTATATTTGTTTGTTATAGTGGTAAATTGGTACATATGAGTACGAGGAACATATAGGATAAACAACAAGAACTTAACACATATTTAAGACATCCATCATTTGAATTGTTGACATTTTTTACATTTACGCTTAATCGCATGAATTCTTCCGTTTGTGTAGAAGGATGGGAAGACAGATTTTGAGATTAAAAACAGTGTAACAGTGTGGAATACATACAAAAAAATCCCTGATACCTCTATACTTCATCCATTCAACATATATTATTGATTTATTGCTCCTTGTTAAGTGTACCTTATAACATGTCTTGTTATATGCCAAAATACTACTGTTCCCATGGCCAATGGAGTAAATGGATTTTATGCTGAATAAATCATTTATATTTTACATGTGAAACATGTCACCTAAAGATTATGGTAGCAAGAGATGTAGTTGAACCTCCGGGGCCTGGCAAAAAAAGTTATACCTGTTCCCATCAAAGACATTTCATGTCATCATAACATGAAAACATAACATCACACTAAATCTGCACATACTCCATCATTGTACAATTTACATGATACAGTATGGTATTTCTTTTTGTGTCCACACTGGCTACCATCTACCATCTACTAATGTTGGGCCTGCTTGAAGAGGTTGTCTCATTAAGACAACCTATTTTAAGACTAAAGCCAGCTGGAGATTAGCTGATCGCTATGGGTCTGGCTTTAGAAACCCTCCGGCACTTGGCTGTTATCACCGAGGGAAGCTTCGGCCAACCACACATTTCCCCATGTTTAGTGTAGTATTCACGTAGTATGAATAGCTGTCTATGTAATACATAGATGCGTCAGGTCTGCCAGGGCAAATAAGGGAAAACTTGCTAATAGGGGGTCCTGAGTGGGGGCTGACATCCTAATATGGCATTTGGAAAGGGGTTGTCTAGATGAGACAGCGCTTTTAATGGATTACAATATATTAATAATCCTTGTTGTCATGTTTGATGGCAAGATTTTTACTATAAATCTTTTACAGTAAGGGAAAAACATCTAAACAATCATGACAACAGTAAGAAGGAGCTCCAACATAAACAGCAGCATCGATTAGACCATATGCACCATTCATAATCTCACATTCCAGGTCAATATACTGTAACTAGGATTCTTTCGACAAAACTTTGAAGGCCATGCGAGGCTTTCTCATAGACCTGGTTGGTAACATTTAACATTCAATATAGAAGGACATTTTAAAGGCACTGTGAACCAGAACTAAGTTATTACAGCGGGTTTGATGGTGCTTGAAATAATAGAGAGTTACTTTTTTTTTTTTTACAGCAGCTTGTAAGGTGTATAGGTTAATGTCTAAATAGAGTACACAGATTAGGAGATACATGCACAGTAACCATCATCAGGACATGCTCGCCAACAAAATGTAGCTGAGAATTGCATTTTGCCAGAGTTATTTTTGTATGAAGGCGATAATAATATTATACTGCAGTAATCATCCACTTTTTTTTTTTTTTTATTTTTTTTTTTAATCTTCATGTCTACCAGAATGGACTACCTTACTTCACTGGGAACACAGAAGGTAATAATGTCTGCAGGAGCTAATGAAGGTTAGGTTGTACCCTCTTATGAGGTTTATTTCTTCACTTTAGCATCGTAGGTGCCTGCATGTTTATACGAGCCCACGTAGCCAGTGTTTTCTACAATGGTTTCGCGACCACTTTTCCCTTTCCCCTTCCCACTGTCATCAAAGCGTTCCTTGTGGGATCCGGTGTACTTGGATGTATCTGTTAAACGCTCCACTGCTCCTGTCGCTGCAGCTTTCTGTAAGATGGAAAGATGGTACATGATTTGCTGCTGTACAACATTTATATATACAAAAATGCAGAAAACATTAAGTAACTGGCAAAGTATCTTATATGGAGACTCATTAGTTTATATCCCATGTGCAATATTTAGAAGTAATGCATTTTGGATTATTCTTCTTTCCAGATTACAGTTTGTACAACTATGGACTTCTGTTTGTATTGTAAAGCCGAAGGTACAAAATAAAACCAGCGTGCACTTCATTGTAATGTTTATAAAATGGTACAGGACATTTGTAAAGATTTGGCAGACTCCTACCTTAAAGGGTTCCTATTGTATCATAGTGACATGTCAGAAGTTTAAATTGATGGCCGGTCCGAGTGCCAAGACACCCACCAACTGATTCGACAAAGGGCAGAATCATTCAGCTGAGCACTGTGCCCCTAAACCTGTGATCCACTTTAATCGAGCAAGGCAGGGTATAGGCTTATAAAAGTCCATGAGTCCGTACACCGCTAACTTTGCCTCTTCAAGTATCAATCGAATAAGCACAGTGCTCAGCTGAGCGTTAATGCCCCTTTGTTCCAGTGAACAATAATGGTCTTGGCACCCGGATACCCTCCGAACAAAGCTTTTGACATGTCACTATGACTTCTCAGAAGTTTTAGTTTAAACACATATGCCGTCGCCCACTTACACCCAACGCGTTTCGCCACCAGGCTTCGTCATCCTTTCCCCCCTGACGAAGCCTGGTGGCGAAAAGCGTTGGGTGTAAGTGGGCTCCTGGCACATCGCTACTCTTTAACCCATTGTATATGTGCATGGTCTGTCAACTTTTCTTTCATTCTTTTTTTGGCTAGCTTGCCAGTTCTGTCTATCGATTCTGATGGTCTATTTCACAGTTGTTTATTTTTGTTATGTGACTTACCATGGCTGTTTATTTACAATGTACTTCTGTATGGTATAGATGTTATGGCCAGTAGCCCACTCAGTACTTTCTTTACTGTGAGGACTTATATTTGAATCCATTTTTGATGCTATTATCTGTATTTTGTATTTTTATCATGTCTCAATAAAAACTATTTTATTTTGAAAATGTTTGGGTCATTTAACACAGATTGTCTGCATATGTGTTTAAACTATGACTTTGGTATTTGATCAAATTATTCTATTGAGGCACTTTTTTGGTGTTATCTCAGAAGTTTTGTAAAAGGATATCGACACTATGGCTATAGACGTAATGTTTTTGTAACAAATTATATAGTAGTTGCACAGTTCAAAATGTCCATTAACGTGGACAACCCCTTCTCAGATCTTGCCAAGAAAAGCTGCTTGCAGTCACTCATTTTACCTGCAGCAGACAACGTAGTGTTCCATGGCACCAATTGAAATTAATGAGTGGCCATGCAATAAATAAAAATAAATCCCAGTGTGCTCAGTTGGGAGTAATCGTCATAGTAAAAAATCAACATATATTATATATATATATATATATATATATATATATATAAATTATAGTAATATAACATGATGTTAAATAATAATATCACAAATAATATCTAAAAATAAGAATAATAGTTTATTAGTGAATTTACCACAATACAGTAAATGTTATAGTGGTTTCAATTTAAACATGGATGCAATCATCATCCATCTATGAATACATTGGGGGTTAAAAAAAAAAAATTGTATGATCCCAAAATTCTATTTTGCAGGGTGGTGCTGGTTTTAGCTTAGGTGCCGTTGAATTTTTTTTCTATTATTGACAAAAAAAGTGCACAAAGTACACAACATTTCCACTAGATGTGTCCGGCTTGGGCAAAAGAGGACTGGCCAGATACAACGGATATACGTTGTATGGTCACTTACCGTGACTCCAGCGCTTACAGGTTCTCTTCCAGACACAAGTTTGTAGATAGAGTCATACGCTTCTTCATTACTCTTTCCTTTAAACCTTTTTGCTGATAATTCCTCTAGTGCCTTCTTAAATTCTTCATAGTTGATAACCCTTGCTGACTTTGCTCTGAAAAACAAAAAATTTAGTTTTCTTGTAAAAACAAAATTCTACGACTTCTACATTGTTGTGTTTGTATCTGCTGCCAGTTGAGGACTTATTTTTCTGCTATGTCTTTCCTTAGACCTTTTTAATAGTATAACAGTATATACCGGGACACATTTATGAATAGGGTCATAAAAATGAAACTTTACAAAGACTAATGAGACACTTTTTGTCGCAAATAGTGCTACATTTATCATTGTGGAACACGCTATATAACATATTTAGCTTAACTCACGACATACTAGACACGTTTGCCAGTATTGGCATAACTATCGCAAGTTGTTTAGCCAAATTTATTAAACATGTTGCACATTGAGAACAAAACTTTTATACTAATATAGACATAAGTATATAAGGATTTCACGTACTTTACTTTAGAGAAGACAATGTCAACATCTGTTCCGGTCACATTTTTTCCATCAATGACTTTGCATTCTTTACAAAGCTTGGCCCAGTTTTTGCCAGTCATTTCTTGACCTGTTGCCTTTGTATCCCCATAGATAGCAAACTTTTTGAAACTTTCTTCTAGAGAAGCAAGGTCAGCGTTTTCAGCCATGGTCTTCCTGTAAAACAAGCAAAAAAAGCATGACATTACACACTTGATGAACCATTACTAGAATTTCATATTAATTAAACACCAGGTTAAGTACTTCTGAGGCCTAGATAATGACAACTTTAGGTTTCTGGTTAATCCTATTTACCTAATTCCACTGAAAATGTTTCTGAACATGCAGCTGGTATGGTGCATAAGAAGAAGGGGACCCCAGGTCAGGTTTACCCTATTCACATTGAAGATGTGACCCTGCATAGGGATGGTCATGTCACAAACACAGCATTGTTGGCAAACAAGGGAAGTGGAACTTGCCTTCTACAAGTAATGGGAAGGGACAGTATGGTGGTACAATCTAGTACTGTGAGGGGCCTCAGACTTCATATGCCATTGTTAAATAAAATATATAAAAAAAAACTACGCAATTTTAAACTGAAATAGTAATAATTATTATAATACAACCCCCCCCCCCCCCACACACACACACTTACACTACTTTAGTTAGTTAATTGCACCATGGTACTTTATTTTAGTTAAATGGGTTCTCTAGTTCAGAAAACCCATTTTTATATAGCCGATAAGAAAATTCGGGTCCCCTGTTCAGGATCCTCATCCCCTGGCCAGAGTGGAGAGCAGTTACCAAGACCGTCTGTTGCTCTGGAGGATCTGTCCTCTTACACTTTACACACACAATTTATTGATATGAATGGGCACTCTGTAATGCTTAATTTCACCTGTGGTGGTGCTGCAGGGAAAATGAAAACTTTCTGCCAGGTTAGCCCACGGATTATAGCTGATCACAAGCGTTTATAGTAAAGGGACCCTTCTAACAAGTAGGGATTGTTAAAAGCGCATAAGCCCTTTAATAAGCTTAACACTTAATACTTTAACAAGCATGCAGTAAAACTGACAATGAACCATTACCACTGTACATGAATTACAAAATAAATTACATGATTTAGTAATAGCTTTTAATACGAGGCCTTTTCTTTTCATGCTCTTTTGTAGCATATGTCTGTTGCATGCATCATTTGCCCTCTTGATGTCCTTTGTCTTATTGACATCAGCAGATCTGAACAGAGTCCAACACATTGTGGTGTCATACAGAATAAGGAAGAATTTTTATTTTCTGCATGAGGAGAAGGTTTTTGTTTTGCAGTGTATTTGGTAGCAACAAGTAGTTGCTATTTGGCATCCAACATAAAGTTTACAGCTTTGTATTTGTACCTACACCTTGTTGCTATGTAGCTTCTCTGTATATTAATTTATACTGGGAAAGGTTCCTGCTATGTGCTAATACTGTAATTCATGTTTTCTTTGCAGGCTTTACTCTCACAGTGTGGGAATTGGACTTCTGGCTTGGAAATATAAGTGAAACTGAATTAGTGGGAGATGGAAAATTTCCAATGGGAAAATTATTCTTTGAAATTAAAGGGGTTGTCCCAAGATTAAAGTTATCTCCTAACCATAGGATAGGTGATAACATGCTGATCGGTGGGGGTCTGATCACTGGGACCCCCACCGATTACGAGAACAGGATCCTCCGAATGAATAGAGCAGCAGGTCGGGCCTGCTCACAGCTACTCTATTCATTCTCTATGGCACCTCCGGCGATAGAGTGCTGTACTCGGCTATCTCCAGCAGTCCCATAGACAGTGAATGGAGCGGCAGTGCACATGCGCGACATGTCGCTCCATTCATTCAGAGGATACCGTTCTTGCGATGGGTGGGGGTCCCAGCAGTCGGACCCCCACCGATCAACATGTTATTCTATATCCTATTGCTAGGAGATAACTTTTAATCTTGGGACAACCCCTTTAAAAAAGTGTTTTCTCATTGCCAGGTTTAAAGACTCCTTCGCAACCATTCCTACTGCTCCAATGCACCTAAATAAATAAAGAAATTACTTTGCAAATAGTCTTCATAAAACATTTTCTATTGTTTTGCGTTTACAGTTCCTATGCAGAGCTATGTGTCTCAATGGTAACAGACTACAACTAGATGGTGGATAGTTTAACTGCAGAATTAGACTACACAGAGATGTACATGGTCTTTAAATCAGTGCATCTATAGGATTCCCTAATAAAACTAAACTACAGGGTGCTGTTTCATCCACTATACCCTTAAAATGCCAAATAGAAGCAATACAAGGGAGTGGCAGAGTAACAGTCACACCAGGACCCTGGTGCCCAAGGAGACCCAAAAGCCCATCTGGAAAATAAGACGATACCAGTAATAGAAATGGCACATGGTAGGGAGGTAGCCCTGTTACAGATTTATTATTGGGGCCTAGGATCTCCAAGTTACGCCTGGATAATCCCTATAAATGAATATTCTGTCCTATGTGTAAGTCAAAATTTTCCAAAGGGCCTATGTGTCATGTCGCAAACTAGAAATACTTTATGTTGGACATTTATTGAGCATGTAAACTACATAGGTACTATCATTATTGTTCTATTCGTAGTATTATTGCTTCACAATTTCTTATGCTGAGCGACAAAAGTATAACATTTGTCTGCATTTTTTCTAACAATACCTTTGCATGTCTTTGTCAGTTTAAAAACGTTTCTCTCCAGGGATGCTCATATAGTCCATCAATGAGTAGCCTATAGTAGATTTATCACTAATAAATACATAGTTGTCTACGGTCTCTTGATCAGGGCTACTACGTGCAAAATTATTTTTACAGAACGCTTGTTCCCGATCATTGCTCTGTGTGAACACTTATCGTTGTCCTGTTTATCGGCTGATTGTATCGTTTATGCTGCAAGAAATATTATCGTTACTGGCAGCACATCTCCCTGTGTAAACAGGGAGCTGTGCTGCCGACATGATGGAAATGCATGGGGATGAGCGATCAGAGTAGCGACCACTCGTCCCTATACATAACTGATCATAGCTCCTTGTGAAAGAAGCAAACGAGCCCTGTTCAAGGACAGGCCGTGCAATAGGACCTTTAGCTATAGTGACATATAGGTGTCTGTAGGAATGGGCTGCCCGGATTTGTCACCAGTTTATAACTGCCGTATCTCCTACCTAATCTAATAGATGCTTTAATGTAGATAACTACTGTTTTGTTTTTAAAATGTTTATTTTTGACCAAGTTATGAACATTTTAAGATTTATGCAAATTTGGTCTTCATTCCCAACTGGGCGTTTCTTTACTTTTCACCAAGTGGGCATTGTAAAGAAAAGTGTATGATACTTGACCAATCAGCTTTATACACTTCTCTTTATACCAGCCCAGCTTGATCCACAGCAAAGTGATCTCGCGAGATCGTGCTGTGACGTCACTTCATCCGGCAAGTCCTTGACCGGAACGATGGAAGACTGAACAGACATCGCCTCCAGCCGCTGCAGAATCGGATAAACGTCTCGGCATGGCTGGAGGCGATGTCTGTTCACACTTCCGTCGCTCCGGTGAAGGACCTGCGGTAAAAAGTGACGTCACAGCGTGATCTCTCGAGATCACGCTGTGCTGTGGATCAAGCTGGGCTGGAATGAAGAGAAGTGTATGACGCTGATTGGTCAGCGTCATACACTTTACTTTACAATGCCCACTTGGTGAAAAGTAAAAAAACGCCCATTTCGGCATTAAGGCCAAATTTGCATAAATCTTAAAATGTTCATAACCTGGTCAAAAATAAAAGTAAAAAAAAAAACCCACAAAAAACAGTAGTTATCTACATTAAAGCGCCTATTAGATTAGGTAGGAGATAGGGCAGTTCTGAACTGGTGACAGAGTCTCTTTAAAGGTAATGTACTAATGCATGTAATGCTTAGCGCTCACTTCTCTATGGGTCCTTTTACACAGACAGATTTCCTGTCGAGCAACGAGCGCCGATCGATGAGTTCAGCTTGTCAATCGGCACTTATTTGCTCCATTTACATAGAGCAATTGATCGCAAGTATCGGGTACACGATAGTTCGTCCTTATACATTTTGTACATTTTCAGCAGCACATCCCCTGTTTACACGGGGAGATGCACAATTGTCAAGTGACTAGGTCTGTAATAGAGGCGGTGGCACCCCATTTTAAAGTAAGATACATTTTTAGGACAACTGGTTTGAAAAATGTTAATTTTAGAAGAATTACTTAGTAGCTCTTATGAATTATCTCTTGAAAAATAAGTATTTGCCCCTTTAGTTACTATACTGTTATTCCATCTATGAGTGTACACACTAAACTGGCATTATGACTGCTGTACAAGCCAAAGCAAAATACTATTTACTTAATGCCTTCTAAACTGGCAAGCAGTTTTATCACTAGATATAAAGACTGAATGACTGTACAAATGAGACAATGTTTAGGATAGCAAATGATTTTGAAGTATCACTATCTGCTTGTATGTCAATCATTTTTTACACATATATTTTGGCAATGAGTTAATTTCGTACACAGACAAACTCAACCCATAACCTGTTTATAGTCACAATTCCATCTTCTGCAGTCTAAATTGGTTTAGTAAAATAAAGCCATATTTTGTAATGACACCCTACTTTGGGTAATGATTGGTGGAGTTTCACTTATTGTGCATGACTTATATATTAAAGGTAGCAGTACTGCTAGGAACAGTCCCTTATTTATTACCAAGGATGAAGCAATCTCCTTGGATAGGCGCCACAATACTTAATTCTTTGAAGGAGCTTAGTGACTGTGTGATCCTTCTTGGGCACTGCAGGGCAATTAATAAATGCCCTAATTTAAAGAGGACTTGTTCCCTGACAGGTCCTTTTTCAAGGGCATCTTTCAAATATCAATAATGACAGGTGTATTTTAAGTGCATTTACAGAGGACCTGTCACCAGGTCATAAAGGTTGAAGTAGTTAACTAACCTGAAAAGCGCTGTTTCACTGATTCCAGCGATGTTTTCCTTTTTTTCCCTGGACACCCCCATTCCAGAAATATGGCCCACTGTTGTGTTGGCCTCCTATATGCTAATTTGTTGTAGTTATCCAATGGGGTGGAGCTAGCTTTCCTGCCCCTGATGCTGACCAATAATTGCGAGGCAGCATTAGGGCAGTTTACGCCCTGTTGGATAACTACAGCAAAATGGCATAGAGGGAGCCAACACAACAGTGGGCCATATCTCTGGAACGGGGGGGGGGGGGGGGCCGTGGTTCATGAAAAAAGAAAATCAGCTCTGGAATCAGCGCTATCCAGGTCAATTGACCAGTTCAACTTATATGACCTAGTGACAGGTCCTCTTTAAAGGGGTGGTCACGCAAAGAGGTCAACCTGGCAGTTGTGTGATCGCTGCAGGTCTGGTTTCTCCAAACCTCGGCAATGAGCTGTTGTTGCTGAGGAAACTCACGTCTACCAATATATTTACCCTGAACCGTTCAAATAAACAGCTGCCCATGTAATGCATGGATGCACCGAGTCTGCCAGTGCAGCTTTCCGTTCTGGCTCATAGTTGGGGTCCAGAGTGGGGGACCGCCATCTATGATGTCCATATGCCCTAATACAGAGGTCCCCAACTTTTTCTGGCTCACAAGCCACTTTCAAATATGATTGGTGGTGTTGTGCCACACTGGGTATTAAAAGGTATACATTTTATTAAAGATACTACTGAGTCTGGTATTAACTGGCAATGATACGGTTTTGACCCTGGTGCCCAACTTTAGTAATATTATGACATCCCTGGTGTCACTAGGGCACAATAGTATTTAGAGCTGCCCCAAGCAGGGGGCCCGAGAGCCATGTGTGGATCCCAGGTCACTGGTTGGAATACACTGCTCTAATAGATGATAGCGGTTATCCTTGTGAGACAACCCCATTAAGTATAACAAGACCAGGAATAGGTAGGGCTGGCGGGGGATGTGCCCGAGTGCTATTGCCAGGGAGCATGAGAAAGCCACTCTGCTTTTGCGTTTATATAGGGCAGCAAATTTAATTAATAAACGCCAGAATGTCTTGAGAGAAATAAAAAGCAATTATTTTAGCAAATTGATGGACAGGATCATGT
Organism: Rhinoderma darwinii; assembly: GCF_050947455.1. Taxonomy (NCBI): domain Eukaryota; kingdom Metazoa; phylum Chordata; class Amphibia; order Anura; family Rhinodermatidae; genus Rhinoderma; species Rhinoderma darwinii. The sequence goes on from NC_134695.1 coordinate 41,567,176, forward strand.
TTAAAGAGGCTCTGTCACCAGATTTTGGAACCCCTATCTGCTATTGCAGCAGATTGGCGCTGCAATGTAGATTACAGTTACGTTTTTATTTTTTAAAAACGAGCATTTTTGGTCAAGTTATGACCATTTTTGTATTTATGCAAATGAGGCTTGCAAAAGTCCAAGTGGGCGTGTATTATGTGCGTACATCGGGGCGTTTTTACTACTTTTACTAGCTGGGCGTTCTGACGAGAAGTATCATCCACTTCTCTTCAGAACGCCCAGCTTCTGACAGTGCAGACACAGCCGTGTTCTCGAGAGATCACGCTGTGTCGTCACTCACAGGTCCTGCATCGTGTCGGACGAGCGAGGACACATCGGCACCAGAGGCTACAGATGATTCTGCAGCAGCATCGGCATTTGCAGGTAAGTCGATGTAGCTACTTACCTGCAAACGCTGATGCTGCTGCAGAATCAAATGTAGCCTCTGGTGCCGATGTGTCCTCGCTCGTCCGACACGATGCAGGACCTGTGAGTGACGACACAGCGTGATCTCTCGAGAACACGGCTGTGTCTGCACTGCCAGAAGCTGGGCGTTCTGAAGAGAAGTGGATGATACTTCTCGTCAGAACGCCCAGCTAGTAAAAGTAGTAAAAACGCCCGATGTACGCACATAATACACGCCCACTTGGACTTTTGCAAGCCTCATTTGCATAAATACAAAAATGGTCATAACTTGGCCAAAAATGCTCGTTTTTTAAAAATAAAAATGTTACTGTAATCTACATTGCAGCGCCTATCTGCTGCAATAGCAGATAGGGGCTGCAAAATCTGGTGACAGAGCCTCTTTAAGCACAGCATACCAGAGGTCAAACTGGGCCTTAAGCACCTTCACTTCTATCGAGAGTAAAAGAACTTCAAATAAACACACTGGCATAAACAATTTTATGAGTCTGCATAGGAAAGATGTGTTCCACTGTCGCGTAGCTAATATAACAATGAAATCATTCAAATACAGATCAGATGGACTCTTGTGCGCAGTACTGAAAAGCAATTCACTATGTATTTGCGTCTTTGCACAGAATACACAAACATCACTACACATATTCATTCCAGAAATGGTAATTCTGTGATGTCATATGATATGTCCAAACTGTTTAATACAGTGTGGCAGAAAAATAAAGGACTTATTGACGATCATTATTGACCTGCATAGATTTATAGAAATATAACTTTCTGGTTAACCAATTTGAAAGCATAATAATTGTATGATTTGGGTATTGCGTTATCGCAGAAAAATACGTATTAGGCTTCATTACATACCATCTAAGTATCCATGACCTGCATTATAATTTCTCAAAAATTAGAGTAAATGATCTTCTGATATGTTATAGATACATGTGAGAAGATCAGGATGGTGGAGTCTGTAATCTCAGAACACCACTGTTTTCTACAACAAGGGGATTTAAGGGGTGGTTAAAGGGGTTGTCCACGCACGGACAACTGATGACCTATCCACAGGTCAGTATATGGTCGGTGAGGATCCGACACCCGGACCCTGCACCAATCAGCTGCTCCGGCTGTTTCTGAGATATTATGCAGGGTATGCAGTATTTCGAGCCGGAAGCAGATGGCTCCGGTCACGGAATAGCAGCCGAGCTGCAGTACTTCAGCTCTGCTCCTCTTCAAGTGAATAGGAGCAGAGTTGCGGTCCAGAAGAGGCTGGACGCAGCTGCAGGCTTGAGGGAAGCCGACATGACCGTCCTGGTAGGGAAAGGGTTAATGTTAAGAGGTGAGGGAAAGGTGAAGAAGCTGAAGGAGGGACGGGGAGGAGCTAGGGGGGACGGGGGGGCCGTTACTGCGCTTCCCGCTGTTTCTCGGCATTGAGCCGGAAGCAGCGGGAGGAGTAGTACACAAGAAGCAAAGCTCCCCGTTGCCCGGTTTTGTTAGTATGGCAGAGGCCCTGATTTTAGAGCGGCTGCGTGCCGCTGCTGTGCACCACGGTCCCGGATGGCTGGAGGAGACCGTGGCTGCATTAACGCGGATCCCGGACGCCGTTTCGCCACGTCGGGCACGGCGTTCGGGGTCTGTTGTAAGGGACAGGCTCCCCTCCCCCGGCCCCCCTACGAGCATGGCTATGGCGGCGGGGGGGGAGTCGGGAACAACCGCTCCTGCGCTGGGCAGGCAGAGAGCGGTAGCAGGGGTGACGGCGATGCAGGCTGTGTCGACCCGTCCCTCTCGGCGGTCCCGACCTCCAGAGCGCCTGAGTCCGGAGGTAGTCCCGCGGACACGGCGTCGCAGAGGGAGCCCGATCCCGGACGCTGCAGGCCAGGCAGCTGGGAGGACCGCCCCTTCCCAGGCCCTGCGTCCTGGCAGGAATCCCAGGCCGCGACGGGGTCCGGCGGTAAGCAGGGAGTCGCAGGCCGGGCTCCCTGTCACCCCTCCCCCATCAGATGGAAGATGTCAAGAGCAAGGTACGGCCGCCCCGCATGGTGATGTTCCGGCCAGGGGGCAGGCTTCGTCAGGATCGTCTAGACGGACGACTAGATCTGCAGCGACGTCGAGGCAACAGGTCCGGTCGGAAGTCTGGGTCCCGGCGGTCGGGCGGCAGGTTGCCGGCCCATCGGTCAGCGCGTCCTCATCCCCTTTCCGAAGAGGTCGTTGGGAGGGACAGTCGTCGGCGAGAGAAGAACTGGAGGAAGGTGAACTGGACGTCTATCGTCGAGGTCAGGATGGTCCGGCTGACGGGAACACAGCGCCTGTGCAGCCCGGTGAGTGTATAACTCCTTTATTGTCTTATCCAGCGATTTTTATGTCGGGTGTCGGCGGGGGGGCTGCTAGCATAGCATCGGGGGCCGGTAGTGGCGCGGGCGGACGCGACGGAGCGGGTTTGGCAGATTTAGTGGGTTGCTTACGGGAGCTGGTGGGGCGCCTGGATAGGGCCGCGGCGCCGGTAGTAACGGAAGTGTCCCCTGCGGTAGTTTGGGAAGGCCCCAGGGAAGTGGGATCGTTGCAGGCGCGTCCTGTGGTGGCGGTTAGAGAGGCGGTCGCGGTGTCGGTGCAGACTGAGGCACAGAAGGACGGCGATCGAGTGCGCATGGACGATCGTGCTCGGGGGGAGGTGTATGTTTGTTTTGAGGGTCCGTTGGGGGCGCATTTAAAGCAGGAGGTGCGTGATCGGATCTGGAAAGATGAATATGTTGAAATTTTTTCTCTTTTGCCGCTGGCTAAATTCAATTTGGATAAGAGCAAGCGGGATGAGAGTAAAAAGGACGAGGAGGAACGGCGGCGGTATAGGCTTATCCCGCAGACGTTCGTTAATTGGTCGCAGGCGTTCGCCATATTGGCTAGTGTGATAGGGGAAAAGGCGCCGGAAAATTGTTCGGCGTTATTTTGTTATTTTGATGCTATTGGGGAGGCTCATAGGGCGTATGGGGGTCAGGCGTGGCTGCGATATGATGAGCAATTCCGTCAGCGGAAGGCGGTTCGGCCGGCGATTCGGTGGGACCAGAAGGATATTGCTCTCTGGTTACGGGTTACGGTTCCGGTTAGGCAGCCCTTTCCCGGGAGCGGTGGCCAGGGAGGCCAGACTAGTCAGAGTGGACCAAGCGGCGGGGGAAAGGCGGGGTTTTGCTGGCAATTCAATGAAGGCCAGTGTAAGTTCGGGGCCACGTGCAAGTTCAAGCACGTGTGCTCCGAGTGTAATGGTGCATCACACGGGGCGGCAAAATGTCTGCGTAAAAAGAGGTCCGGGAACCAGCACGGGGCTGGTCAAGGGGGTGTCGCCGGTGAGGGTGGAAAGGATGGCCCCTTATCTAAATGAGTATCCGGATAGGGCGGCGGCTAAGTTGCTTTATGAAGGGTTTAGTGTTGGTTTTGTTATTCCTCCGCCTCCTTATGAGGTTCCGGTTACGCGGAGAAATTTAAAATCGGCTTACGTGCATGCGGAAGTCGTGTCGGAAAAGTTGTTAAAAGAAGTTTCGTTGGGGCGCATGTCGGGGCCATTTGTGGAGTCGCCGGTGAAAGATTTAGTTGTGTCCCCTTTGGGTATTGTCCCTAAACGCGAGCCCGGAAAGTTTCGTTTGATTCAACATTTATCGTATCCCAAAGGTTCGTCGGTAAACGACGGGATTGATCACGAGTTGTGTTCCGTAGTTTATACCTCATTCGATAAGGCGGTGGGGTTAGTGCGGGCTGCGGGTCCGGGGGCGCTGCTAGCAAAAACCGACATCGAGGCGGCGTTCAGGTTGTTGCCGGTGCATCCAGAAAGCCAACGGCTGTTGGGCTGTTTTTGGAATGGGGCCTTTTACGTGGATCGGTGCCTTCCGATGGGGTGTTCTCTTTCTTGTGCATACTTCGAGGCGTTTAGTAGCTTCGTGGAGTGGGTAACGAGGGGAGTATCCGGGGTCGATTCATTGATCCATTACTTAGATGATTTTTTGTGCGTTGGCCCGGGGGGTTCGCCGGTTTGCGGTAACTTGCTTCATGCCCTGCAGAAGGTGGCGAGGGATTTTGGGATCCCTTTGGCGCCGGAAAAAACGGAGGGCCCGGTAGCGACGATTTGTTTCTTGGGAATCGAAATTGACTCGGTGGCAATGGAGTGTCGGCTCCCGGCGGATAAGCTGGGTGCTTTGAGGCTGGAGGTGCGACGGGCTTGTAGAAGGAAGAAAATGTCGTTGAGGGAGCTTCAGTCGCTGCTGGGGAAGTTGAATTTCGCCTGCCGGATTATGCCGATGGGGAGGGTGTTTGGTAGAAGGTTGGCGGCGGCAACGGCGGGAGTGCGGGCGCCGCATCATTTTGTGAGGCTCAAGGAGGAGCACCGAGCTGATCTTCAGGTTTGGGATGACTTCTTGGGCCAGTACAATGGTCGCTCGCTATGGATGGCCCCAGCGCAGGATACGAGTGATCTGAATATTTTCACGGATGCGGCTGGGGCGGGTGGCTTTGGAGCTTACGGGGGAGGTCCGTGGTGCGCAGGTCAATGGCCGGCTAGCTGGGTGTCCAGTGGATTGACGCGGAATCTGGCCCTGCTCGAGCTGTTTCCCATCGTGGTGGCGGCTACCATTTGGGGGGACAGGCTCAGGGATAAGAAGGTCCGTTTTTACTGCGACAACATGGGTGTGGTGCTTGCCATTAATAACATCACGGCGTCCTCTCCTCCGGTAGTTCAATTGTTGCGACATTTAGTGTTGGTGTGTTTGTCGCTGAACGCGTGGGTGGTGGCGGTGCATGTCCCGGGTGTACGGAATTGTGTTGCTGATGCTCTTTCTCGCTCGCAGTGGGACCGGTTTCGGCAATTGGCTCCGGGAGCGGAACGTATTGGTTTGGCGTGTCCGGATCATCTATGGGATCTGGTATCGGTCCCGTAGAGCAGCTGTTACAAAGGTCTTTGGCGGGCACGACGTGGAGGGCTTATGCTGCTTGTTGGAGGCAGTGGGAGGAGTGGGTAAGAGAGTTGGGTGATGTCAATACGGATAGAGACAGGTTGGTGGCACTTTTGTATTGGTTAGGGGATGCCTGGGAGGCGGGGTTTTCAGTAGCGAAGGTGAACCGGTTTATATCCGCGGTGGCGTTTGGGCTTAAGTTGCGGGGCTTGCGGGATGTATCGAAGGAATTTCTGGTATCGCAGGCTTTGAAGGGGTTGCGCAGAGGTAGGGTGGAGGCGGACAGTAGAAGGCCGGTGTCGTTTGCTTTGCTGGGCTTGTTGGGTGGTTCATTGGCATCGGTATGTCGTTCTTCAGATGAAATGGATTTGTTTCGGTTGGCTTTCTCGTTGGCGTTCTTCGGAGCATTTAGAATAGGTGAGTTGGTGTCGCCAAGTACTAAACAGGCAGGGGGGCTGAGATCTGGGGAGGTGAGCCTTTTTGCAGATCGGTTGGAGGTATGGTTGCGTAGATCAAAAACTGACCAATTAGGGAAGGGAAAACTGATAGTTTTGTTCGCTCTCCCGGGGTCGGTCATGTGCCCAGTAGAGTGCATGCATGGTTTTACAAAAAACAGGGGGTCTCCAGATTTGCCTTTGTTATGTCATGTGGACGGGTCGTTCTTGTCCAGGTTTCAGTTTGGAGCTGTTTTTAAAAAATGTTTGACGGCGGTTGGGGTTGCAGCAGGCTCATATTCATCTCATTCCTTCCGGATTGGCGCAGCAACGGAAGCAGGGCGCTGGGGGTTGGATGATGAGGGGGTGAGGCGTATTGGTCGTTGGGAGTCTAAAAGGTTTAAGTCCTATGTCCGCCCCCATATGTTGTAATTTTGTTGTTTATGCTTGCAAATGTATATGGTGGTGCCTAACTGTGTTTTCCGTTTCAGATTCGCCTCCTTGTCTGGTGTGGTTGATGGGTCATTCGTACGTGCACTGGGGGGCTTTGAGGGCGGACGTCCGCCCGGATGGTCGCCAGTTGCGCATTCCGCGACAGGATGCGGTTGTGCATTGGCTGGGGTTTAGAGGTATGTCGTGGAACAGGGTGTTGGCGGAATTCCAGACATATGTGCGGCTTGATAGGGTTCCGGAGGTTTTAGTGTTGCACGTGGGTGGGAATGACTTAGGAGTCCGCCCTTTTCGTGAGTTGGTGCGGGATATCAAACATGATTTGTTGTGTTTGTGGGTATCTTATCCCAAGTTGGTGGTAGTGTGGTCGGACATAGTCCCAAGGAAGCATTGGCGGTTAGCTAGATCGGTGGAGAGAGTCAATAAGGCTCGGATAAAAGTTAACCGGGCGGTGTCCCGTTTTGTGGCAAAGAACGGGGGCATTTGCGTGAGGCATAGGGATTTGGAGTCAGGATTGGGGAATTTCTGGAGGAGTGACGGGGTTCATCTGACCGAGGTTGGCATTGATATTTGGAGCTTGGCTATAGCAGAAGGCATAGAAAGGGCGGTGGTGGTGTGGAGGAACTCACAGGCTTAAGGTGGTCAAGGCCTGTTTCGCGGTGGCGGGGGGAGTCCTTGAGGCCAGTCAGTACAAAATGGTGGGGGGGTCGCATCGGGGGTATGCGTCCCCCAAAAAAGGTACATGGTTGAAGACTTCATCGGGTGTTATCCCTTTGAAGTGGTCTTCTGGTAGAAGGTATGTCACTTGAAGGCTTCATCGGGTGTTATCCCTTTGAAGTGGACTTCTAGTGGTCGGTATATCACTTGAGGGCTTCAACGGGTGTTATCCCCTTGAAGTGGACTTCTAGTGGGTGGAGCCATCTGCAGAGGTGAACGGTGCTTCCGAGCTGGTTTACGGCTGGAGGTAATTAGTGGTTTGCAGATGGCTAATTCGGTGTGTTCTTGAAAGGAACATCTGAAGGGGCTTCAAGGACTTCCTCTGCTCGGGTTAATGTTAACGTTTAATGGTTATTTATGATTCTGACCCATGTTGGGTCATGTGAATTATTAGGAGGAATTCTCTGGTGGATTCCTAACTAGTTATCCGAATGTTTCGGATTTAAATTGTTTTTATAAAACTGTGAAATTAATAAACGGCTGCTGTGGCCATTTCACATCCAACCTCGGTGTCATGTGTCGTTACTAAATGGGGGTGGGGGATAGTATGGTTTAAGGTTAACACACGACTCTACCTAGGCAGGTCAAGAAGAGGCTGGACGCAGCTGCAGGCTTGAGGGAAGCCGACATGACCGTCCTGGTAGGGAAAGGGTTAATGTTAAGAGGTGAGGGAAAGGTGAAGAAGCTGAAGGAGGGACGGGGAGGAGCTAGGGGGGACGGGGGGGCCGTTACTGCGCTTCCCGCTGTTTCTCGGCATTGAGCCGGAAGCAGCGGGAGGAGTAGTACACAAGAAGCAAAGCTCCCACCCTCCCACCCTTGTTTTGTTACTCCTTAGGTCTTCTGTACGTCCGTATATGAGCGTTGTGTTTTATTTTGTGTGTTTATTTAACATGTTTTTCTTTTTTCCGGAGTAGGTTCTGTTGTCATGGCAGCTGGCGGGGGGAGTCCTTGAGGCCAGTCAGTACAAAATGGTGGGGGGGTCGCATCGGGGGTATGCGTCCCCCAAAAAAGGTACATGGTTGAAGACTTCATCGGGTGTTATCCCTTTGAAGTGGTCTTCTGGTAGAAGGTATGTCACTTGAAGGCTTCATCGGGTGTTATCCCTTTGAAGTGGACTTCTAGTGGTCGGTATATCACTTGAGGGCTTCAACGGGTGTTATCCCCTTGAAGTGGACTTCTAGTGGGTGGAGCCATCTGCAGAGGTGAACGGTGCTTCCGAGCTGGTTTACGGCTGGAGGTAATTAGTGGTTTGCAGATGGCTAATTCGGTGTGTTCTTGAAAGGAACATCTGAAGGGGCTTCAAGGACTTCCTCTGCTCGGGTTAATGTTAACGTTTAATGGTTATTTATGATTCTGACCCATGTTGGGTCATGTGAATTATTAGGAGGAATTCTCTGGTGGATTCCTAACTAGTTATCCGAATGTTTCGGATTTAAATTGTTTTTATAAAACTGTGAAATTAATAAACGGCTGCTGTGGCCATTTCACATCCAACCTCGGTGTCATGTGTCGTTACTAAATGGGGGTGGGGGATAGTATGGTTTAAGGTTAACACACGACTCTACCTAGGCAGGTCATGCAGCACGGCCGCTATGCAGTAGTCGGAGCCTGTGGATTATCCTGTGGATAAGTCATCAGCTGTCCGTGTGTGGACAACCTCTTTAAGCCCCTTTGGCACTGCTCAGAGACTTCTGTCATAGGTCCATTAAAATTAATAGCTATTTGCTTAGAATGACCACATATAATGCTTCTACTGTTGTGTTATACAGAATAGGGGACCTATGGACCCCCAAGAGTAGATGCCTGATTAAAGCAGCAATATCAGTACTCCAATAGCTATTCCATTGCTTATGTCTTCACTAGACATAGAAGTAATCTGTTTATTGGGGTTATTACTATTTCCAAGCAATGGAAATATAATCCATCCATTTCATACATTATTGCACTTATTTTAAATATACTGTCAGCAGATGCTTTATAGTAAAATGGCATAAGTCAAATACCTAGTATTTCTGCATGTAAATGATCAGAATTACTTTTACAAAAACAGCCTAAAATACAAAAAGATACAATATCCTTAGTGCAAAATCTATGTGTCTATAGTCATTCTGAAACCCGAAAGCTGAGTGGAGATGCTCTTCTTACTTCATGGATAGTTTGATTCTAAGGCCCCATGCACACGAACGTGCTTTTGCGGCCGCAATTCCCCCGAAAATCCACGGGAGAATTGTGGCCCCATTCATTCCTATGGGGCCATGCACACGACTGTCGTTTTCACGGTCCGTGCACGGCCCGGGATCCTGGACCGCAGAAAGAACGGCTTATTGAAAATAATTGACGCGGCCATGTGCATGGCCCACGATTTGCGGGCGGCTTGCAGCTGACAGTTCGCTGCCGGCCGACCCGAAAATCACGGCCGTGCACATGGATACGGTCGTGTGCATAAGGTTTTAGCTTCCTTCCACCCATTATTACGTAGCCTATAGTAATTTCCTTCAAAATCCTCCTCTGTAGCTTTCTACACACAAAATCTCGCTGTGGCATAGCAATTGAGACGGTATCTTCCACTAGGTTTCTCGGCCCAGAAGAACCAAATCTTGAAGTGGGTCCAACAGCAAGCTAAGAGTAGCCAAAGGCCTCATACATGCACACGGCATGGTACTCTGTTGGGTGCTCTATGCAGAATTTCATCAAGAGGAGAATAGCTCGGGCATGCGACAGAGCATGCCCCAATTTTTTGATGTTCCATATGAATTCGGAAGCATGCAGAATTACCTCTATAGGTGCCCTCTTAGTAATACGGTCGTGTGCATGAGGCCTTACTCAATATATTTTTTTGCTCGTCCTGTCTCTCCTGACTGTACAATCCTATTTTCTGCTCTATGAGGCAAGCTGCCTGCACAGTGCAAACACTTCCCTTACTAATATTCACAGTGACAAACAGCTGCAGCCAATGAACAAAGTATTTGATTCCCTTGTGGTATTTTAGTCCCCCTTATGATACACCGAAACACTTGTCATAAGTGTGAAAATGTTTTCATAGAAGTAAAGGATCAGTTACTACACGCTTGCATGACATGCAGATCAACTCTTCCCATAGAATAAATTTATATTGCATGTGGTCTGAGGGGATATTTTATTTTACATAAGCAATTACACAGAAATAGTATACAGCCATGCAGAGCTGAATTTGTCATTGCTTTCTTTAGGGGTGCAAAATTTGAGAATTATCATTACTTGCCCCTGCTGGGACACCCCGACTGGTGGAACCATAAAATAAAGATAAACACTTCACCCTTTTAGATCAATAGGCATGTGATACTTGGATCTGGATGATAGAGGAGGTCCTACTGGGGAAACAGCTTTTAGTACCTCAACATGCCCTAAGATACTTATGTTCAGGGTCAGACTGGCCAACCAAAATACCAGAAGATCCTTCGGTGGGCGCAGATTCTGACCCAATAATGGGAAAAAAGGTCTAGCAGAAGACAAACCCATTTGGAGCAGATTTGGAAGCCAAGCACTTGCCACTAGGATCAATTTCTTATGGGTGATTCATAAATAACCTATCAGACCTTATTGATAATATGTCCTATGTGTTCAATGATAACAGGTGGATGTGCACATATTCTGTAGAGATAGCGGGTGGGCCCCCAGAATCATTCTCTCTGATGGGCCCAAGGGACGCTAGTCCAACGCTGGTTATGTTGATATACCAGACAAAACCTTTGGTTTTTTCCAACCAGCTTTCCCTAGAACTCTGGGGCTTCTTGGAAACTTTTTAGGGGTTCCCCAAAACACAGTAGCAAGACCTGTCACTTTCACAGTAGCGATGGCACACGGATTTCAAGCTGCTCAAATATGCTTGACAAAGCAGTCAACATATCTCATCCTAAGTAAAGTGCTGGACAAGAAAAATAGGATGCTTTACATGTCCCTACACCAAGCTTCATAGATGTCGGAATAGAGGCAGGGAAAAAAATAGCAGGGGCTCCCCTTTGGTAATATGGTTGGGAATCACTGCTTTAGGCCCAATGCACATGACCGTAGATTTCGTCCGTAAATGCGGACCGTATATTTGCGGGAGGGTGTCCGGGCCGTAGAAAGCCTCCGCAAAAGATAGGACATGTCCTATCGTTTGCTTTTTACGGACCGTGCTCCCATACTTTATATGGGAGCATGGGCCGAAAATTCGGGTGGCTGTCCGCGGCCGCCAGTGGCAGGCCGTGCCCGTAATTACGGACCGTGATTACGGACACGGCCGTGTGCATGAGGCCTTAGGAAGTCAAGTAAGTTACTTGGTGTTCTATGTTAGACTCCTGATGACAAACTCAGATCTACATCTGTATACTTGTATATTTGAGACGTCACTAAGACGTCACTAAAGGATCTAAACCTTTTGCTTATGTACGCCAGCTCAGAGCAGTTGTAAATGTGTGCCATCCATCGATCTGTTTAGAGGAGACGCCATTGCATCTCATTTATTGACATAGATTAGGCAGTACTGTATCTAAGAGCAGCATTCAGACACCCATCATGTGCCTTTATGTTGACGCATGCCTTGTATTGTTTTAGGGGGGCTATGAGAATTGTATACTATGAGTATGAGCTTTTTCCACAAGGACAGCAGATGTATGTGATCACTCTCTCCTGGTATATGGTGACTGTATTATAGGACTTGTACTGGGTACTAGGACTGTGTATTGTATTACATTATATAACTGATGAATTATAGATCTATGGATATTTCTCACTGTAGACATCTAAGCAGTAAACCTAACATTCGGCTTCGCTGGTACATGTTTTAGCTGCAGATCCACCACCCTTCTCAGTCTCCCTGAGGGCCCTGCAGGCAGATCATGTCACTGCTATTTCTCATCCCACGGATCACCATGACAACCGTCTGTAATGGTGTAAGCAAAGCGTAACAGAGAAAGCAATGGGTGGGAGGCAGCGGGCCGCTTCTCACAGTGATTGGATCAAAATGGTGTAATTCACTGCGTGTTCTCATTAGGAGTCATTAATTCATTATTGTCCTAGGGGACAGCAAGTCCAAAGATTCAACATATCTAGTGCTGCTTTTTCAGAGTCCCCTATCAAGCATCGACAGGGTCTCTAGGGACAAGGACGGCGACAGCAGATGTTTTTGTATAAAATCGATACTCCCTTTGGACAACTGTATTTTAGTTGCTCGTATGAACCTCTTCTATGTTGCAGATCCTCCCAGTATTGCTTTGTTGTTTTATTCTATTGTGGTAATTTTTAGATTTTGCTAATTTGATTTTATGCAAATTTGTACAATGTTCAAAATGAAGAAATGTATCCAGAGTGCGGAGTAACATAATGGAAAGAATTGCTGTATAATATTTATGTATTACGGGCACAATGCAGGTCTAATATATTTACTACGTGTTTAGGCTTCCTTCACATCTGGGATGGGTCTCCGTGCATGGGTTCCTTCGGAGCTTTCCGTCAGGGGAACCAATGAACAGAATCCAAAACTAAAACAAACCGTAGCCGTTTGCATCACCATTGATTTCAACGGTGACGGATACGGTGCAAATGGTTTCCGTTTGTCACCGTTGTGCAAGGGTTTCGTCATTTTGACGGAATGAATAGCGCAGTCGATTACGATATTGATTACGTCAAAATTACAGAACCCTTAAACAACGATGACAAACGGAAACCATTTGCACCGGATCCATCACCATTGAAATCAATGGTGATGCAAACGGAAACCTATGGTTTCAGTTTGGATTCCGTTCATAGGTTCCCCTGACGGAAAGTGCAGACGGAACCCATGAACAGAGTCCCGATGCAGATGTGAACGAAGCCTTAGTGTTCATGTTTCTATTACATGTTTTGGGGGTCTATGTTATTTATTGATTATTTGGATATAGAACCTGCATATTGCAGTTTTGTATCCAGCTTGTAATCACTCTCATCATTCCCCACCACTAGGGTCCCTAATGTTGGGACCAATTTCCCAGGAAGGCAATTGAGATCTTAGTATATTTTGGAGTGTGCAAGGAAACCAGAATACCTATCCCCCTAAATTAAGCTTTATGGGCGGAAAGCCACACATTATAGAGATTTGCAAAGAATCTGCTATTTGGTACAACCCTACAGCTTTTAACAATTGCTTTTAGCATTTTTTTGCCTGTAGGAGCAGATACAATTTTCACTGCATCATATACTCTATTCCTTTTCGTCTCAAGGTCCTAGCACACTCATTTTCATTGCTTTGCGGTATTTGTGCCTTTGTATGGCAAGAAGTAATTCAAGAGTCTGCTTACATTTAAGAGTTTAGGTTAAGCAGAATTACGCAGTCCCTCTATTGGGATTTGAAGCCAGAGAACCTCTGATACATAGACCTAAGCCCATACTACATGCTTTCATACATGTACCAGTCATGATTACCTGGCTAACAAACCTCTGGAGGCACTCATATACATACTAGTGTAGTAGAGCTGAGTTTGTCATTTGGTTTAATGCATATTGATATTATAGTTTTACACAGGGCAGTTAAACCTTTAATTGTAACTTAGGGAGTCCTAAATAATTACATAACCAATTTGGCTCTGCTACATCTGTATGAAACATACACACTATTGCTGCAGAAAACTACCTTTCTAGTATAGTGTTGTTTGTTGCACTTCCTTACTATGATCCGCAACAGTAACACAATAAACAAAATAATAATATACAAATAAATACCACTCATAGCACATACACAGTATTTAAGGTTCATAAATATGTAATATTTTTTATATTTTCTTAAATCTGTTCATCGGTCTGTCCGTCCTTCCCCATCTCTAGATAGAGCACAACTGAGTTTGTCAATGGTATATATACACTATGCAGTTTAAAGTATAACGCGTATAATGAAATCACTAGACACATTTGCAGAACATAATGAGTGAAAACAAGTAGGTTTACCTGCAGTCCTATGTAAAACCATATCTAACATATTACATTAAAAATGACAAACTTGGCTCTGCAGCATAAAGATGAATCCATTGATACTCTAGTGACAGTACATAGTATCTAGTATCATGAAAAATTCCCAAAAACCATAAAACTCTTCCTTGTAAAATGATGAGAATTGTAACAAAAAAAATACCAGGAGCTTATGAACATCCATGTCAGTATTTTCCCAGCCTCCATGAACAGATGTAATGCACAGTAGCGCAGATAAAAATACTACACAGAGGGGAGAGACTGAGGCAGTGTTTATAACACTACATGCCTGGAGCAGCATGCATGACTATATTCAGCCGCAGGACAGCAGAATACATTGCAGCACTAAAACCAAGGAGGATTTCATGCCAGACTGGAAAAGGTTCATTGCATAAATGAAAGAAATGTATTCTTTTCATTCTATTCTTTATTTTTATTTTTACAATACACCTGCAGCCAAGGGTAAAGTAGCAGAAAGAGAGGAAAATGGATTGTATAATGTTTAGTGCAAAGCACTAAAAAAAAAAAAAGGAATATTGGGTTTTTATTATGGGAGGAAAGAGGTTGTGTTGAGTTATGTGCAGAGTGTCATAGCCAGAATCCTGTTCTTACCTCCTGATTCCCTCTGTTCTGCTATAGACGCCTCCTCTCCCCGCCTGGCCCTGTAGAATGAAATGCTGCTTTAAAGACTGTAGGGCTATTATCTTGTGTTTATTCCTGTATCCATAGAGACATCCTGTAAAACATCAAGGGAGTGTAACATAAATATAAGTGACCAAGGTCATTTGCAGGCGTAAGAGATGTACCCTCCTTGCTTGTAGCAGACAAGATTTAACTTGGTAGAGATCTCCAATGCAATCACTAGGGGTTCTGTTCTGTTCCAGAGGGGTGTGTCGTAGCAGAACAAAGACACACAATAAATCAGGGAGATTCATTCATTAGCTGGCTAGCCTTTTCAGAACCGGGCTACTAGAACTGGCTGGGTGCTATTGATTTTGCAGACGTTTAATGCCCTAATAACATTTAATCGAATCATTTTCTAGATTAATAATTGACACTGACAATTTTTACAGGGTGGGGTTTGCATGGCAGAGCCTTTGCACCTAATGTATATAAAATCAAATCAATTAAAATGGTCAATTATTATCTTTAGGACATTTTCAAGAATATATTAGGAAATTTAATTCCTAAATGTAATGTAATTTAAAGGCCTTTATGCCTAGTTATTTACGAATAGCATTGAGGGTTATAGTTAATCAAGCAATGAATGACGGGTAATTTATTCAGAAAGGTTGAACCTGATGGACCTATGTGTTTTTTCAATCTATGTAACTATGTACACCTTTGAAATCTTTTTATTGAATAAAAATGTCTATCAGTGTGGTTGGTGCAACATTTTAACTTTTTGATATACAGCTGCTTTTGATCCTTTATACAGATCAGCTGTATCTAGCTCTGTCTTGCGCTGAGACCTGAATCCGTCAGGTCAGCGGTACTGACGGGTTCAGTGACAGCTGGTCCTACGAGTCTCTGACACGCAGGAAACACCTGTTATCGATCACATCTAAGTTCTGAACTTAAGGGTATGTTCACACGCAGTGACCAAAAACGTCTGAAAATACGGAGCTGTTTTCGGGTATGTTCACACGGCCTATTTACGGACGTAATTCGGGCGTTTTTGCCCCGAATTACGTCCGAAAATAGCGCCTCAATAGCGCTGACAAACATCTGCCCATTGAAAGCAATGGGCAGACGTTTGTCTGTTCACACGAGGCGTAATTTACGCGCCGCTGTCAAATGACGGCGCGTAAATAGACGCCCGCGTCAAAGAAGTGACCTGTCACTTCTTTGGCCGTAATTGGAGCCGTTATTCATGGACTCCAATTTTCAGGCTGAAACAACGAAAAACGGCTCCAAAAACGTCCCAAGAAGGGACATGCACTTCTTTTTTACACGCCGTATTTTGACAGTGACGCGTAAAATAACACCTCGTGGGAACAGAACACTGTAAAACCCATTGAAAGCAATGGGCAGATGTTTGTAGGCGCAATAGAGCCGTTTTTTTCATGCGTAATTCGAGACGTAAAATGCCCGAATTACGTATGAAAACAGTGCGTGTGAACATACCCTTAATGTGATCGGTAATAGCTCGATCCTGCGTGTCAGAGACACACAGGACTCGCTGACACTAAACCCATTAGTACCACTGACCTGACACATTCAGGTTCAGTGCAAGATACAGCTGTTCTGTATACAGGATACAAAGTAGCTGTATCTCAAAAAGTAAAAATAATTTTCAATAAAAAGTATTTAGAAAGTTGCACAAAACACAATGATCATTATTAGGAAAAACAAAACAAAAACAATTTCAAAGTTGTACATAGCTTTTAAGGATGGTTTCACATAGGGCGAGATACATTCACATTTTAGGATCTGTATTACGGCAGGACCACCTTTTTTCGTTTCTTTTGTCTGATTCTGATCTAAGTTAGGCTCAATTGAACCCCGCTGGGGGAGACTAGGTCTTGTGGTTATAATGCATGCCATAAAATGCAGCTGTAATACCTACATAAGGTAACTTATACACAGGTGAAATTTCAGACTAACGGCTGCTTGTCTGCTGCAGGTTGTACATGTATAAATAGTTGTAAAACAGGTAAAACATAGTGTCTTTCTGCCGTGTTTGAAGTCCCCCACATCCTCGCATACCCATGTCATTCTTTGGAATTACATGATCTTGAATAGAACGAAATCAATAGTTACCAGTGTCTGACTGGAGTACCTTGGGCCCACAAGAGGAAATTATTATTAGAGCCTACCCTTCAGCTATATCGAAATAATGCAACCACTCTTAATTGTGTAGTAAAACAAAGACCAATATTACCACTATACATTGACCATATAGTGGTGGATACCAGTTCTTCACAGGCGCTCGGCAGACCATATAAGTGATTACAATACAGTGAAATCCAGAGACTCACTGGTGACGTCTTCTCAGATTGGAGTCGTTCACTGTCCCTTTTCTTCTTGATCTGGCCCAGAACACGAATCCCCTCTGCAGAATTTGCGACACAAACGACTGTGGCGGCCCGCTTTTCCAACACCCTCCCACCTATTCCCCACCCTCTACAAAAGCTCACCATTTATAGTGCCCCAGATGAAAATAATGCTCTCTCTAGGTGCCACACACTATAATGGTGATAGTGCTCCTCAGTACCCTTTGCAGTAATAGTGCTCCTTAAACAGAAATAATGCCCCCTTAAGGCCTCACACAGTAATACTGCCCCAAACACTAATAGTGCCCCCTTTAGGCCTCACTCAGTAATAGTGCTCATTTGTACTCCCTACAAAGGAATGCCTCCGTATATGCTCCCACACAGTAGCAATGTCCCCCTCTTTGCCCCCATACAGTAGTTATGTCCTCCTTTGTGTTCACATATAATAGTTAAGACCATTTTGTGCCCCCATATAGTAGTTAGGTCCATCTTTCTGTCTCAATATAGTAGTTAGGTAATCCTTTGTGTCCCCATATAGTAGTTAGGTCCTCCTATGTGCTCCTATAGTAGTTAGTTCCCCTTTGTGTCCCAATATAGTAGTTAAGACCCTCTTGGTGCCCCAATATAGAAGTCAGGCCCTATTGGGACCCCATATAGTAGTTAGGTCCCTCTTTGTGCCCCCTATATAGCAGTTAAGTCCACTTTGTGCCCCTATATAGTAGTTTAGCTCCCTTTATGCCCCTATATAGTAGTTAGGCCCCCCTTTGCGCCATCCATATAGTAGTTAGGTCCCCTTTGTGCCCTAATATAATAGTTAGGTCCCCCTATGTGCCCCCAGATAGTAGTTAGGCTCACTTTGCTCCCACCATATAGTAGTTAGATCCCCTTTGTGCCCCTATATAATAGTTTGGTCCCCCTTTGTACTCCTATATAGTAGTTAGGTACCCCTTTGTACCACTCCTATTGTAGTTAGGCCCCTATTGTAGTTAGGCCCCCTATATAGTAGTTAGTCCTCTTTGTACCCCCATATAGTAGTTAGGTCTCCCTTGTGCTGTCCCAACAGTAGTTTGGCGCCCTTTGTGCCCCCATATAGTAGTTAGGTTCCCCTTTTTGCCACCCCTATAGTAGTTAGGCCCCCTTTGTGTCCCTATATAGTTGTTAGGCCCTCTTTGTGACACCAATATTTGTTGAGCCCTCCTCTCCTCATTAAGTTTGGATAGGTCTTCTGCCTGCTGCTCATGACCCAGCGCAGAAACGTCATCACGTCACTTGTGCCTTATGCAACCTGTGGCCTACAAGAGTAAGTGGCATTGCAGGGAGACAATGTCTCTCTGCTCTGCAATTGGAGAGAAGCAGCTCGGTGCCTGGGCCCACCAAAGGACAGTCCAGTCCTCCGCTGGGCCAGTCTGACGTTGATAATTGTATATTAGGGAGTCGATCTTTAATCAGATCCATCAGATGTAGATATTCACTATGATTGCATTTGTGACTTGTTAGGATGCCCATACCAAAACTTAGCCAAACCCACTGAATTTGCGCGATCTAATATGTATGGGTGCCAACCCACTATCCCCTAACAGCAGATGAACATGCCCAACCCTTTGTAGTGGGGTATGGTAGCGGGCTTATTTCCCTCACCCAATTGAAATGAACATGCACACTCAGCCGATAAATGCATGATCGCTGGGGGCCCCCCAACTGGGTCAAAATCTGCCTCAAAGTTCCAGAAGATTTTTTCTGCTTGCAAAATACTCCGTGTGCACAAGGCCTTACACAAATTATGCCTACTCATATATTCATATATTAAATAGGTTTGGCTGTTATTTTATCCCCTATTTTCATATGCACTAATTTGTTTATTTTTTTTATACTTTTTAATAAGTTGAACTGACATCCTGGGTAAATTATAGGTCATTCATACTGCAAACAAAGTTACCACAGTTCAAGTAGTCATCTGTCATCCTAATACCTATGGATTTCCAGCATTTCCAGCACTTGAGGAAAATGTGGAATCCATCACTGATTATTACAAGAAGGAAGCTTTTAAGTGTTGAAGCATTTAACAAGGGCTAGATGTTCTACTATTTCCTAATAACTAATGGTGTTCTACCTAATGTGCATTTCCACCGAAAATGAAACAAAATAACCGGTATATAAATTATACAATGTTGTCTTCATGTGCGAAAATCTTTATATACTTTTCAGCAATTTCCAAGTTATCTTGGTATAAAAGTTGCTTTCCACAGACCCTGAATAGAATAAAAATGTGAATTATGTTCTTCCTCCCCTGTTTCCTTATTCTTCCTACTGTTATATAAAGATAGAGTAAGGTATTGTGGTCTTGGTGCAGTGCATTTGCCACCCACATACAGTATATGGGAAGGGATACAGTAAGGTTATGTTCACACTGCAGATTTGTTGCAGAAATTTCAGCGACTGTTTCATACAGTATATCTCAATGGGGCTTGCAGAAATCCATGCACATGCTGCAGAAACAACCACACTCAGGTATGAAATGGATTTTTTTTAATGCTGAATAAATCTGCCGCATGCGAATATAACCTAAATAAAGATATTAAGGAAAGCAGGGGCTTCCCCCGTTTCCCCCAGCCGAAAGAAAGCGCCTAGGAAGTGTTTAAATGAAGCGGAGGCCGGGCATAGGTGGTTCTGCTTCATTTAATGACTATGGGGCTAACGGAAATAGCCAGATAGACTTAGAATGGAACAGGACTGCACATGCCCGGCCTCCGCTCCATTTAAACTCCTCCTAGCCGCTGTCTTGCGGCTGAAGGAAACAGAGTCCCCCGTACTGGCAATCGGCGGGGGACGCAGTGGTCGGACCCCCACTGATCTGGTATTTTTCATCTAGTCAGTGGATAAGTGAAAAATGTTGAAGGCTGGAATACCCCTTTAAGGTAAGCTTTGTATTGCAACAGCCAGTGTGTGACCGCAGACTACGGTTTGCCGCACACAATAGTTATTAGCCGAACACTCATTTCTCTCAATTTCCTTATAAACATATGCATGCATGTTTATTTCAGTGGAGAGAATGTATAAGATGCTGCCAGGAAACTCTAACTCACCCAATTTTTTTTTTTTTTAAATGTCTGCAGAGGGGTGGGCAGGAGGCTGGAAGGTGGCACATTAAATCCCATACTTTGGAGTTCCAGGAAATTAAAGTGCTGTGATACCGGGCTCTGCCGGATGCTGTGTGTCTGAGATATTCTCACCTAGAAGTAATTACTCTAGGGGTGAATAGCTCTGTAATCCAGCATGAAGCATGGCACCATTTTTTTTGGTTGAATTAGTGCGGTATCAAACCGCAAAAACACCTGTGTATGAAATTGAAGGAAGGCATATGGAGGTATAGTAGAGGACTCCATGCATCTCTATAGGTGCCCTACTATGGCTCTGTATGGCCCTGTAATATTGCCATGTGCATGAAACATTATAATTATGAGTAGGAAGCTCAAGATCAACATTGCTAAATGTCCAACTTGGACCGAAAGCTGCTGCTGTGCATGGGATTGTGGGATTCATATAAAAATGTAAAGTTCAACGATATTATAATTTTTTATTAAAATATAAATATCACTCATGAATAAACTTGTACATCTTGAAATTTTTACAATTGGAAAAATCTCAACAATATACCCTATATTATTACATTATAATTCACCACTGCTTTCTGAACAAACCCATTATTAGTTATTAGGTAATGTTTTTATTAAAGGATTATAGGGTTTTATAATTTTCCCACCGTATGACATGTCACTCAGAAATTACTTTTGGGAGGTGTCCGTGAGCTGGTAGCCCCACCGATGCCCTGAGCTATCAGGGTCTTCCCACTCTAGATGGCTTTGCGTCAGTTCAATATAAATGGGATAATATAATTGCAATATTCCAGAGACAGATCTTCATGGCTGTAATAATATCAGGGGCTCTCACAATGTGGGTTGTTTATGACACTCAATGACTTATCTGTGATCACAGTGGTAAACAAAAGCAGAATGAAGGAATATACAGGAAAGGTCTGGATGGAGATGGCACCATTCATGTACCATGCAATGACATTATTGTCACTTCTACAACAATGCATATGAACAAGTTGTCTGTTTATTCATTCTCTTCTTATGACACGCAGCCTCTTTGGCGTGATCCTGCTGTCATAATTTTGTCTGTGAATGGAGCTTTTCATTGTCTTGGCAGAACAGAGTCTTTCCATCCATTGTGTGCTCATTACGACCAATGTTACAAACCAATGTTTTTTGTATTATAAAGTCCAAAAGCTCTAATGTTATCAGTGAAGATTCACATGTAGCTACAGAGGAAAAATGATATATGCAGATGCATATTGTACAAAGACGAGAGGGGGTCTCAAGCTATAAACAGATAGGACCCCCTTCAGGTTCTGATTCATGCCTTCACACTTGCCAGAGGGGTCAACTGTTTGCTACCTCCTTTCCATAGATGGTAGAGAAGGGATCTCTGATATGACTAATGGGGGTTCCCTCATCACTTGTTGGGTTAGCTGATAGGGAAAGATCATCGCAAAGGCTCACGCCACCCAGCTTAACTGTAACCCAGCATGGCCGCTATACAGTGGTCGGAGTCTTCTGCTTCTAGCACTGACCACTACATAACGTACGGTGCAGCTGTAAGTTCAGGGGTGCACGTAGACCGCAGAGGGCCCCTGTGACAGAACAGGGTATGGGCCCCTTGCTCTTAATAGCATATCATAGAGAATCATGCACAAGTAATTGTGAGCCATAATATTAATTATTAAATGTCATCTAATAGACAGTAGGAAGCTACTATTAAGAAAATAACTCCACTATTTATTTTATTGCTCCCTCCATTCGTACATTGGTGTTTCAGTGGGGGGCTGTGCGCAGAAATACTTACCAATCCGTGCATCCAGGGGCGTAGCTAAAGGCTCGTGGGCCACGGTGCAAAAGTCCATCTTGGGCCCCCCCAAACTTTTTCTCATGGCCGACGGACCGCAGTGACCCAAAAAACGGTCGAAAACAGGTCGTGTGAACATACCCTAAATGGACATATTCTTCATATGTTTAGATTAGTCTTATATAAGTTTGCAGACTCCCTTGTCTTTATCACTAGTTGCATTACTTCCCCTGGACAATGTATCAAAAGAAACACAAAACACAGAAATTATTACCAATTTCCAGAAACTTTAGATGGCGAGCAAAATATTTCCACCAATGTCATAGAGATTGGAGCCATGATAGGTTTACATTATTCTGGGATAAAGACTGTAAACAGGAGTGATGGATTTGTAAGGCCTTGGTTGTAATTGAGCATTGAGTTCTAATCTAGATACTCTTTCTGTCCATATGAACGAGCAATTTCCTTTCTTCATCCATGAGAATAATGTCTGGGATGTGACCAGAGTGTTTGTAAGTTGTGGCACATAGTCCATTGTATTAACCGCATTGTTAAGCCTTATTCAGACGAACGTGGGGAAATTCGGACGTAAAAAACATCAGTTTGTCACGTCTGAGTTGCCCCCGTTCAGATCCCGTTTTCACGGATCCCCATAGACTTGAGTCTATGGAAGGATCCGTAAATACGGAAGAAAATAGGACATATTCTATTTTTCAACAGACCCTTTTGAAACACATGCGTCCAGGTGACGGTCGTTGTTTTAACGGCTGTCACACGGACGTATTCAATGTTCATGTGAATAAGCCCTTAAAGGAAGAAATTCTCGTCCACCACCAGTAACATAGGTGGTCCTTCTTATACTGACAGAACTTCTGGTGTCTCAATTTCTAGGCAATTTACACTCAGTTTGCACATGTGACATGTGACACTGTTCAGACTGGTAACATAGTAGTATCGCATCCTTGAGGACCATAATGTATATGTTTTACTATTGTATTTGAAAATGTATAGTATATGTAGGTGCTATTAATTGTTTACCACAGTCAAGATCTCTGCTTGCTTACAACAATTGACTGAATACCTATACAAACCTAGTACTTCTGACAGCTGAGGGTTTGCTACAGTGTACCCAGTCTGGGTAGTCTATAAAAACAGACAATCTCTTTAAATATTGAAGCTGCTGTGCTCCATAAAGGATTTTTAGCTTCCACCAAAATGTGAAAAAAACATAGTCCCTAGTATTTAGATTCACCAAGAGGCCGGCCTGTTATTTATTGTGAATGGCAGGTCAACTCTATTATTATGAAGTATAGAGGTTACATCTTATATTAAAAATCACAGGGGTAAAGTCATGATCAGCCTTGGCTCAAGCGCACATTATCTACAACCTTGCTTCACTTTGGCATCGTATCCGAGCTGCTTGTTCGGTGACTCCAATATGTTTCAGCTTTGACATTTATAAAGAAGCAGTTTTATCGTCTGCTTGTATCATTTATTGTAATAGGAGTCATTTCGTAAGGAGTTTATTTCAATGTCTGCCAGATGTAATGGAATATAGGTTTTTATGTGCCTAAACTTCTGCGCAAAAAGGTCACATATACTGATAACATAGCGATACGTTCTTCACTCGATGATATAGATACATTTCATAGTAAAATGATAGAAGCCAAAGAATTGTCTGAGGGACTTGTGAATTTATTACAAAATTATTTTAACATAGAGCCGGGCATGCCTCATTAGAAATTCTACCAGTTGGCCGGCTGTGGATTTGGATAGTCCCACTGCAAACAGGGCTAATTTTATTAGGTATTGCTGGCCCCACTTTTGTATTTGGCATATTTGTTAAAAATTTTCAATGCGAATTCAGTATTCTACAAAACTCCATTCATGCGTTGCATAGAAAATCTACACGGATTTGAGAACATAATGCAGATTTTCATTTCTGCCTTACATTTTGTGGATTTCTTTTGGATTTTTACCACAGTTTTTGCAATGCAAAGGGTAAAATTTGCAACAAATGTTTGATTTTATCGCAGATTCTCTACAGATTTCAAGGCCATTACCACAGAAAAGATTTTTGTTCTATGTGTAAACATGGCCTAAAAAGAATCTGTCGCAATGACAAATCTATTAAAATAAGGACGTCAATATGATACCCTAATAGAGTTTTACTTGTGGGTACAACTACACCCACTATACAGGTCCCCAAAGTGCCAAACAGGGGGAAGAAAATAAAGCACTTCCTGGTTCTATGGAGCACATGATGTATCACCTGATCTATCTCTGCCAGTTAGGGTCTACGATCATGTGATGTGAGTGGCTCCTGTTTAAGAGGATTCATGGAGTGTTTGTCGCATGATGATCCTTTTCCAGGATGCTGACTGGCTAAGAGGGATCATGTGATACACCTTGTGACTCCTCAAAACCAGGAAATGCTTTTTTCTCAGCCCCTCTGTTGGGAACTTTGGAGACTGTTTAGTGGATGCAATTTTACTCGCTAGTATAACTGTATTAGGGCATCACATTGATCCTGTAATGTAAACAGGTCTGTCATAGTGACAATTCTAGAGTATTTTCTCCAAATCAGAGCTACACTTTAAATGAACACTAACTTTTCATACAATGCTAAAGGGGTTTTCCCAGAATCATAAATTATCTCCTATCCACAGTATAGGTGATAATTTTCTGATCGCTGGGGCGCCCACCGATTGTGAGAACGGGGGTCTTGAACCCCCAGATCCTCCTCACTGCACCCCTTATAGTGAGGAGGAGCTTGAATGGAGCAGCGGTCGAGCAAGTCCCCGCCGAATGACGGAAACATCCGAGCACTGTACACTGCTGTTTTCTTAATTCCCATAAACTTTGAATGGAGCGGCAGTGCACATGCTCGACCACTGCTCCGTTCAATGTCTTCCTCAGGAACGGGGGGTGGGGGGTTCTGGACCTCTGTACTCACGATTAGTGGGGGTACCAGCAATCAGAAAATTATTACCTATCCTGTGGATATTTGATCACTTATGATTCTCGGAAAACCCCTTGGCAAATTTATATTATAGCTGATATCTAGGAACTTGAATTTACTTTCTTCAAAAAAAATTCTGTTTTATCAATTCAAAGTCTGAATGAAGTTATTGGCACTGGGTGTCTCCCTTCCTGTAATCTGCTGTCCACCCCCTGTTGTCATGCAAACTCTATCTCTAGTTACCGAGTGCAGGCACCCGAGGGGTTAACGAAAGGATGCCTTCTGACTGAGGGGGGCTAGGGAGGGGGGTATTTCATAATAGCGGGCTTTTGGCAATTTGCCATTGGGTCCACTTGTTAACCAGAGGTGGAGCTAAGTTAATAAAAGTTTGAACCCAACTAATTTTCCCTCACCCATTGTGTTCTGGCAAAAATCGGTCCTCCCACCCTCCCTTTAGAGTCTTGTTTATTTCCTTTATTATTGTGCAATGCAAATTTCGGTAGTAGGCACGTTGGCCTACTGTTTTTCTTGATCTTTTTGTACAGATGATGTTTATTGATATTTAATTTCTCTTTGTCACAGCTGGAGCGGAGAGAGCAGTTCTTTACAAAGAAGGGTCATCTGAGTCAAACATCAGTCATACATGTCCACCGCGAATAAGCGGCCGATATCCGAGATGACCACTTCAGATATTTATGCTCTCATTTGTTGTTTTATTAATAAAGCTGAGGCCTACACCACTTTTTCCATCAAGAAGTCTCTATTGTACTCCTTCCTAATATTTATGACTTACATACACTATTGGTGAATGGTGAAGCACGCTGGTAAGTGAAGCAGCTCCCCTCAGTCCAGAGGAGATAAACTGCAGGGGGGAAGGTTTCTCTGCCAAAGGTTCCTGTATCCATAGCCGGCCTGACTCTGCAAACTTTCTTTGCTCCTGGGACACCTGTGAGTTCTCTTCTTAGTACTGCTCTCTCGGTCTGCTATGTTATAACTATTTTTCGTTTCATCAAGGCAGCGTTCCCGTTTCCTAATCTATTTCATACATACCTTCCTCTGTCTCTCCAGTGTATCATTCTTAGAATCTATTTTACCACCATTTCTCTATTGCCTGTGATATCCCTGCATTTCTCTGACTCTATGTGCACTTTGCCCTATGTTGTCTAATGTTGGCTTCAAATATCTCTCAATAATAATAATAACTAAAAAGCAGCATGTAAGCGCCAATTCTGGGTTCTCACATTGCACTAAAAAAATGTTTTTTCCCGCAGATCGCAGCAAAACTGAATGAAAATTGTGTCAAGAGAACAAATTTTTAGCACAATGTAAGAACCCGGCATTAGAGCTTTCATCCAGCTTTTTAGTTATTATTGAGAGGTACTTGCATCCAGATACAGACAGGGAGACACAAGCAGTTACTGCAACGATTACATGAGAAAATAACTTACATGTCTCCCAGGAGCAATGAACTGGTTGTTTATATAAAGAGAGATTAGGAGTTTGGAAATGTGCTTTAAAAAAAATAAAAAAAAATATTAAGAAAAGAGAAAAATACATAATATATATATAATAAATATTCTACTGTTTAAAGGGGTTTTACCATCAGAGACATTTATAACATATCCACAGGATATGTCATAAATGTCGGATGGATGCGGGTCCCATCTCTGGGACCTGCACCTATCTCTAGAATGGGGCCCCCTAAACCCCGTTCTACTGCTCTGTGTTGTAGCTGAAGCGTGTGATTTCCGACCATGAATTACGAAAACAGCGTAGCTCGCTAAGCTACACTGTTTCCGTAACTCCCATAGTAGTGAATGGCAGTTACGGAAGCAGCGTAGCATGCGAGCCACGCTGTTTCTGTAACTACCATTCAGTTTGATGGGACTTACTGAAACAGCGTAGCTTCAGCCACAACACAGAGCAGTAGAACAGGGTTTCGAGGGCCCCGTTCTAGAGATAGGTGTGGCTCCCAGAGGTGGAGACCCTAGGTAGTCACCTGATGGCTATGGACCCTGACACTAGGGCCCAACTTATATGGAATTCTGCCATAAGTGCTGTATAGGCTGTAATTATATCTGCATTTATTCATAAAACATAGAGGAAAACTTATTTTGGGACACTAATTGATTGTCTGCCAAGAAACTCCCATTATCTCTGACCTTCTTTGTCCATGATGGATAAATGTAAGTATTGGCTACATAATATCATTAAACTTCCTGGAAGAAGCTGCAGGATACCAACCACAAATCATTTCTAATTTAATATCACTCTGCTAGATTGGATATCTTATGCGGAGGCCAAAGTAAACCTTTTAGGAGATGGGTTGCTTTCTGTCTGCATGTGTTCAGTAGAAACAGATTTATTGAATACATTTACATGACTTATGTTGCTTCTCAGTTATTGACCATATCACATGGAAACAGTTCATTTCCAACAGGGTACCATGGAAACAAAAATGCATCTGGTCGACATACTTCATTCTTTTGAGATGGGAATTCTAGTTACAATGTAACCATTATTTCAGAACGCATTCTGATCCTAAAGGGGTTGTTTGCTGTCAGATAAAAGGGTCTGTCTTTTTCCAGAAACAGTGACACTCTGGTCCATGGGCTGTGTGTGGTATTGCAGCTCATCCCTATTCAAGTGAATGAGGCTGACCCTTTTTGTAATCATGGGCAATGTTAAAAAGGTATTTTTTTTCCACATAAGCAAGTGACAGCATATTGCTCGGATATGCTATCACTCTCTGATTGTGGGGTTCCCTGTGGACAGACCAAGGCTGACGCGTTTTCTCTGCATAGCGCTGCTCCCATTACAGAAGAGTGCAACGCAGCCACTTTCAAGTGGCGCTCCAGCACGGTGCCCGTACAGGTGTGGTGCTATGCAGGGACCAATTTACAAGATCTGTGGGTGCCTTCTACAATCTAGCAATTCTAGCAAGTGTCGGCATATGCTAACAATATACATGCTGTGTAATGGGTAAAATAGCCATTGTCAATGGTGCATGTTTATGGTGCAATATCTGCAGTGCCTGTGGCTTTTTTCTTGACCTTTGGTAACATAGCTTTTGTGCCCTTTTTCACCTTTTGCTGTCGGCGTGGATCTTGGTATTCGGACGTACTGTAGGCCTGTGAGAACTTGCCCGTTGGCACAGGAGCACTGTCCATATATTTGTCCTAAGACTTTTCTGGCTAAAGCATGGAGATTAATTTCTTTGTACCCTAGAGCTTGGAGTAACGTTCGATTCACACAGAATTTTTGGGCGGAATCAGCGTCAAAAACCGTCTGAAACCCCCCCCCCCCCATCGATTTCAATGGCAGGCAGGGGTATTTTTTCCCCCAGGCAGCTTTTAGCCACTCGTAGGAAAAAAAAGCGGCATGTCCTTTCTTGACGCATTTTCTACCTCTGACCTCCCATTGAAATCAAGGTAGAGGGAGGCAGAAAAAATGCAAATACACTACCGTTCAAAAGTTTGGGGTCACCCAGACAATTTTGTGTTTTCCATGAAAACTCACACTTATATTTCTCAAATGAGTTGCAAAATGACTAGAAAATATAGTCAAGACATTGACAAGGTTAGAAATAATGATTTTTATTTGAAATAATAATTTTCTCCTTCAAACTTTGCTTTCGTCAAAGAATGCTCCATTTGCAGAAATTACAGCATTGCAGACCTTTGGCATTCTAGCTGTTAATTTGCTGAGTTAATCGGGAGAAATGTCACCCCATGCTTTCCGAAGCCCCTCCCACAAGTTGGATTGGCTTGATGGGCACTTCTTGCGTACCATACGGTCAAGCTGCTCCCACAACAGCTCTATGGGGTTTAGATCTGGTGACTGCGCTGCCCACTCCATTACAGATAGAATACCAGCTGCCTGCTTCTTCCCTAAATAGTTCTTGCATAATTTGGAGGTGTGCTTTGGGTCATTGTCCTGTTGTAGGATGAAATTGGCTCCAATCAAGCGCTGTCCACAGGGTATGGCATGGCGTTGTAAAATGGAGTGATAGCCTTCCTTATTCAAAATCCCTTTTACCTTGGACAAATTCCCACTTTACCAGCACCAAAGCAACGCCAGACCATCACATTACCTCCACCATGCTTGACAGATGGCGTCAGGCACTCTTCCAGCATCTTTTCAGTTGTTCTGCGTCTCACAAATGTTCTTCTGTGTGATCCAAACACCTCAAACTTCGATTCGTCTGTCCATAACACTTTTTTCCAATCTTCCTCTGTCCAATGTCTGTGTGCTTTTGCCCATATTAATCTTTTATTAGCCAGTCTCAGATATGGCTTTTTCTTTGCCACTCTGCCCTGAAGGCCAGCATCCCGGAGTCGCCTCTTCACTGTAGACGTTGACACTGGCGTTTTGCGGGTACTATTTCATGAAGCTGCCAGTTGAGGACCTGTGAGGCGTCTATTTCTCAAACTAGAGACTCTAATGTACTTGTCTTGTTGCTCAGTTGTGCAACGGGGCCTCCCACTTCTCTTTCTACTGTGGTTAGAGCCTGTTTGTGCTGTCCTCTGAAGGGAGTAGTACACACCGTTGTAGGAAATCTTCAGTTTCTTGGCAATTTCTCGCATGGAATAGCCTTCATTTCTAAGAACATGAATAGACTGTCGAGTTTCACATGAAAGCTCTCTTTTTCTAGCCATTTTGAGAGTTTAATCGAACCCACAAATGTAATGCTCCAGATTCTCAACTAGCTCAAAGGAAGGTCAGTTTTATAGCTCCTCTAAACAGCAAAACTGTTTACAGCGGTGCTAACATAATTGCACAAGGGTTTTCAAGTGTTTTCTAATCGTCCATTAGCCTTCTAACACAGTTAGCAAACACAATGTACCATTAGAACACTGGAGTGATGGTTGCTGGAAATGGGCCTCTATACACCTATGTAGATATTGCATTAAAAACCAGACGTTTGCAGCTAGAATAGTTATTTAGCACATTAACAATGTATAGAGTGTATTTCTGATTAATTTAATGTTATCTTAAATGAAAAAAAACTGTGCTTTTCTTTCAAAAATAAGGAAATTTCTAAGTGACCCTAAACTTTTGAACGGTAGTGTATCTTTTGGGGAAAAACCCTACACAAGGCAAATTATAGACCAGTTTGTAAACTGACCCATCATATGTCAAAAATACAGCACCAAAAGACCACCACCACAGGACCCTGACACGCGTTTCGCCGTCAGCCTTCTCAAGGGGTTCTGGCATGGTCATCAACCACGGTAAAGTCGCGTTTCGCCGTCAGCCTTCTCAAGGGGTTCTGGCATGGTCATCAACCACGGTAAAGTCTAAACATCACCATTTTCGACACCACAGTAGAAAATATTTAAGAAGTCCTAGATATTCAAAAAGCATACAATGAGTACAGGTAGAAAGGTCTAACCGACTAAATTATATTTAGAATGAGATTATTCTAAGGTCTGAAAACTTGTGTCTGAATTATGGAATACTAATAAGATGTATGTGAAAAAAATAGAAAAACATGGGGTTAATTCTATAATAATATCAAGGGTACAGGGCTACACTAGATTTTAGAGATCATTTCAAGAGTGAATGGCACTTCACTGAGTTCATTAAAGATTATATTGATTTTTTAAATTTTTAGAAAACCGGTTGACAGTTCTTTGATTCTCCATTGCCGATATGCACATGGATTATGAAAGAAACACATGGTATATAAAAAGGGGTGACCATTCAGCTCTAAAGTAGCTTAAAACTGGAAATGGATACACTCAGTATAGATGTATACATGTATGCACACATGCCAAAAAAGAACTAAAAAGAAAAGTCATGACATTATGCTTGCACATACTACTAACTCACATGGTGCAATATTATGTTACATATTGTTGCCATTACACAGCAGGTTGTTTCCGTGCTAATGTTATCTGAGATAACTAATTTTCTAATGTTACTGGTTACCGATCAACAGTGCCAATATCTGCAGTCCAGTCCTGATTCAGATGATGGGCATGGTATGTGCAGCTGGGGGGGGGGGTTGTCTAACTTTTCAGATTTTTTTCTATAATTAATGATAGACACTAATTATTACTTGTTATACAAACTGAAGTGTCTGTATTCAGTACATTATTGGGAACATTACTAAGTTGCCTTACTGAGTGCCTCATGACATTAGACTTTTCACAATATGTCCTTTGGTTAATATGGTTGATAAAAGACATATGTTGTTGAATAGTATGTCGGAAAGGTTTGATTTATTATTAGAGTTTACATTTTTGTACAGCGTGCCTCAGCTTTTTATTTTTATTTTATTAACTGTCCCATATTGTCTATCATTCTGAAAATAAGCCCTTCAGTAGCCCCTGACTGCGAAGCCTGATATACAGACGCACATAGTCCATAGAGGTCATAGTAATAGCATCCAAGAACATCTACAATGTATACTTTAAAGAATACAGTCCACTCGGTCAATGGATGTAACTAGAAAAGCCTGGGTCCTATAGCAAATATTTGAATGTGCCTCTCAAGCAGGAACATTTAATAGCTCCATGTAAATGTTAAGACATTTTAGTGCTTGAAACCTGTATCCATAAATGCATCAGTCCTGCCCCCAAATAATGTTTCCCATTGTAAACATTAATGTATATATGATAGTTTACCTCTCAATAATAGTCAGGCACTTACCAAATATTACCAATATACAAGGACTAAATAATACCTCCACACCGTGATCACATATATACTGAATCTACCACAAAGAACAATACAACCAATAATATCATCCTACAGTGCCCATACAGTGGTCATATACCAGTTCTACACTAACACTTTACAGAGTATAATCACGATGTGCATATAGTACAATTAATTCCAGTGACTCACAGCTGACATCTTCTCTAATTGGACTCGTTCACTTTCCCTTTTCTCTCCATCTGACCTAGACCGACCTGATCACTACTCCCATCCACTATTCGTCTCTGCATAGTTTGCTGTCCAGTTGTCTTTAGCTCTTTGCTTTTCCAGCCCCCTTC
The DNA here is from genome assembly GCF_050947455.1 of Rhinoderma darwinii. Classification (NCBI taxonomy): domain Eukaryota; kingdom Metazoa; phylum Chordata; class Amphibia; order Anura; family Rhinodermatidae; genus Rhinoderma; species Rhinoderma darwinii. The sequence goes on from NC_134695.1 coordinate 41,598,967, forward strand.
CCACCCTCTATAAAAAAAAATTTTAATCCTGCTACCCCTTTAACAGTGTCCTACTGCTGCAAAAATACTGGCACACAGTCAGCGCCTCCTTAAATAATACTGGCAAACGGATAGTGCCCCTCACTGTATTAGTGCCCCCTTAGTGTCCCCACACAGTAATAGTGCTGCTTTGTACCCCACACATTGTCATAGTGCACTGTTCGTGTGGCACACAGTAACAAAACACAATTTGCGTATTCGGCAACTAACCCTATTTTCCACACTACTAACAGAAGTTATTGAATTGTTGCATTCACATAATTCCTAATAATAAAAATAACCTTTATTAAAGTCACGTAGCCTATATACTAAAAACAACCCATGAGCCCAGAAACTTTATCACTCATATAGATATAGATGTAATGGTCAGTCTCTGCTAACAGCAGTAGAATTAATATACTGTCTATAGTAGAGGGAAGTGTCTGCAGATCGCTATCCCAGAATTGATTCTGAGCTGATTGTACGTTAAAAACATTCAACAAAGCCCCCTGTTAAAAAACAGCATGTAACAAGAAAGAGCATGTCACTTCTTGAGCCGTTTTTAGAGCTGTTTTTCATTGATTCAATGGAAAAACAGCTCCAGAAACAGCTCAAAAAACTTTTTTTGGTACAAAAATGCCTTGAAAACAGCTCCATCATTTTCAGACGTTTTTGATTTTGCGTGTGAACATACCCTAATTGAGCAAGCATGGTTCTCAAATCTATTTTTTATTGATGCATAATGAATGCCTCCACATATACTTATAGGCATTAGTATATGGTGCTCCATTTCGCGTCATGAGCATTAATGGAAGGTGGGCACATTTAACCGCAAAAATAGTGCCCGTTAGTTTGGACTTATAACAAGGGAGTATATTTCATTGACAGATTTCTTTGTTTTCATTCTAGGCAGGGACAAAAATTGTATATATTTCATTGAAGGGGTTGTATGAGATTAGTGTTTTCTTCCAGAAGCAGGTTTAGCTGTAATACCATACACAACCTCTGGACAAGAGTGGCACTGTTTCTGGAAGAAAGCAGCTGTGTTTTTTTTAAATGTTCTGAATTACCCTTTAATATATATTATGGAAATTTTCTGCTCGTTTTACAATCCTATAAAATAAAGTATGGCCATCTGCAAGTAATATTGTTTTCTTAAAGAAGATTCTATTGTATTGCCTGTAAAGTATTATACACTTATTTTACTCTCATCCTAGCTCTTTTACAATATTTTTTTTATGGACGCAGTAAATGAAACTAAATTACATTTTACGCACACCCAACCTAACCTTATTTTTTTTTTCTTATAGAAAGCATGGTGCCAAGAAGAGCACAAACATTTCGAACAATGCGAGACAAGTGAAAATGTTTTGTGCTAGTTGTGAAAACAAACTTTGTCACTAAGGCGCCCATCCTGCTACAGGGAAATGCATTGAAGTTTTATGAACTTGTAGTTGAATGATAAAGCAGTTGCTGATAAAATCTGAAACACAACATAGGGTTTAAGTAATCTCTTAACTCCATAATTGCTACAGTGTCTGTGTAAGCAATGCTAAGCCCCTGGTGTCTAGGGAACCATCTCCAAGTTATATGATTTTTAAATGGAAAAGACCATAATGGAAAGATTCAAGACTTTCTTCTAAGCATTATCAACTCTGAATAATTTATGTATGGGGATTTATAACAAGAAATATCTACGGGAGGAGAACCATATGTTTGTAGAGCAGCAGATGCTTGAATAATAGCAGAATTTTGTACTGGTCAAACATGGCAGGGAAAAGGGCCTAAAATTGGTCATCATAAAGTAGGGCTGGACAATTAATCGAAAAATAATCAAAATCGAAATTCAGCTCAATTAATCGACATCATCTTGCGAATTTCGGTTTTAGCAATTATTTCCCCCCAGTTTAAACTGTATCTGCATCTTCAGGATGCAGGTACAGTTAAATCCAGTGGTAGAGCAGGGGACTGTAAGGTCCCTGCTCTACCATTCATTATGTATTGCTGGACGCGAGGCAGTGACATCATCGCGCCTGTCTGCGTCGTGCTGCACAGACCAGAGGAGCAGAGGGATGTCCTCCACTCGTCATTGGAACGGGGTTAGGTGAGTATGTATATTATTATTTTTATCAGACACTAGTGGGTGCAGCTATAGGGGACTTTATACTGTGTGGGTGCAGCTATGGAGCAGTCATAGGGCACTATACTGTGTGAGGGCAGCTATAGGGGCATTATACTGCGTGGAAGTCAGTTATGGGACCTTATACTATGAAGAGGCAGCTATCGGGGCATTATACTGTGGGGAGGGCAGTTATGGGGGCATTATACTGTGTGGAGGCCAGTAATGGGGGCATTATCCAGTGTAGAGAACAGTTATGGGGGGGGGGGCATTATATTGTGTGGTGGCAGCTATGGGGGGCATTATACTCTGTGGGGGCACTAAACTGTTGGGGGGCAGCTATGGGGGCATTATACTGTGTGTGGGAAACTATAGGGGCATTATACTGTGTGAAGGCAGTTATAGGGGCATTAAAATGTGTGGGGGCAGCAATAGGGCATTATACTGTGTGGGGGCAGTGTCAAGAGGTATATTATATACAGTAGTATACAGCAGGCTCAGGGGATAAATATCAATTCAAAGATGTGCATGCAAATAGGGGGCGTGGTATGCATAAAGGGGTGTGACCTAAATAATCGTTCAATAATTGTACTCAAGGTTACATGTTCAATTACTCGTGATTTTGATTTAGTTCATAATTGCCCAGCCCTATCATATTAAAGAGGCTCTGTCACCAGATTTTGCAACCCCTATCTGCTATTGCAGCAGATAGGCGCTGCAATGTAGATTACAGTAACGTTTTTATTTTAAAAAAACGAGCATTTTTGGCCAAGTTATGACCATTTTTGTAATTATGCAAATGAGGCTTGCAAAAGTCCAAGTGGGTGTGTTTAAAAGTACAAGTCCAAGTGGGCGTGTATTAGGTGCGTACATCGGGGCGTTTTTAATACTTTTACTAGCTGGGCGCTCTGATGAGAAGTAACATCCTCTTCTCTTCAGAACGCCCAGCTTGTGACAGTGCAGATCTGTGACGTCACTCACAGGTCCTGCATCGTGACGGCCACATCGGCAGCAGAGGCTACAGTTGATTCTGCAGCAGCATCAGCGTTTGCAGGTAAGATCGACTTACCTGCAAACGCTGATGCTGCTGCAGAATCAGCTGTAGCCTCTGGTGCCGATGTGGCCGTCACGATGCAGGACCTGTGAGTGACGTCACAGATCTGCACTGTCACAAGCTGGGCGTTCTGAAGAGAAGAGGATGTTACTTCTCATCAGAGCGCCCAGCTAGTAAAAGTATTAAAAACGCCCCGATGTACGCACCTAATACACACCCACTTGGACTTGTACTTTTAAACACACCCACTTGGACTTTTGCAAGCCTCATTTGCATAACTACAAAAATGGTCATAACTTGGCCAAAAATGCTCGTTTTTTTAAAATAAAAACGTTACTGTAATCTACATTGCAGCGCCTATCTGCTGCAATAGCAGATAGGGGTTGCAAAATCTGGTGACAGAGCCTCTTTAAGGGGTTGTCCAACAAAAAGAAAAATTATTTATTATTTTGCATTTCTGAAATGAAGAAACTTTCTAATATACTTTATTTTTCAAACCTGCAGAGATTGCAGGTTTTCAGTCTTCGTGACGTGGAGCTGGAAGTTCGGAGCTGCCGGTCTTGCTGTGACGCATCGACACAGGCTCCGGGGGAAGGCTCCTCTTTGTGTTAATGATGCGGATGAAGTGGCTGCCTGGCTCAATTCATCAGCTAAGCCAGTAGCCTTCTCGGTCTCTGAATAAGCCGTGATGGAAGAGGGGGCTGGCTTAGCTGATGAATTGAGCAAGGCAGCCAGCCCCTTCATCCGCGTCATCGCCAAAGAGGAGGGGGAGCTCCTTCCCCCAGAGCCTGTGTTGGCGCGCAGCAAAAACAGTAGCTCCAAACTTCCTGGTCCACACCACGAAGACTGAAAACTGCATTTTGTGCAGGTTTGAAAAATAAAGAATATTAGAAAGTTTCTTCATTTCAGAAAATTACAAAAATAAATCGCCTTTTTCCTTCTTCAGACAACCCCATTAACTTTAAATAGTAACTACACCAAAGGAAGTAATTATTATATTAGGCATTTGCATAGGAAGATAATCTCTAATAAATTGTTATTAATGAAGTCCTTCCTGTTAGGCCTCATGCACATTTCAGTCTTTTTCTTCAGGGTGCTAGCCGTTTTTCTGAAGGCTAGCGCCCTGACCCATTCATTTCAATGGGGCCATGCACACTTCAGTTTTTTTTTACGGTCCCGTTGCTCCGTTCCTATTAAAAGTAGAGCATGTCCTACTTTGGTCCGAGATTCCGTGACCGTGAGGCCCATGCAAGTCAATGGGGCCGTCAAAAAAACTGAAGGCACACGGAAGGCATCCGTGTGCCGTCCGTGTGTGACGGAGCCGTTTCCTAGCCACGGCCGGGCGGGCAGAAGTACATTACAGATATATTACACTAATCGGCAGCCACTTGTCTCTACCAATCACTGATAGAGAAAAGAGGCTGCTGAGTAAAAATAAAATAAAATAAAAAGCAGTTCATACGTACCAGGTCGTTGTCTTGGTGACGAGCCACTCTTCTTCCCCCAGTCCGACCTTTCTGTATGACGCGGCGCCGAGCATGGTCAGTCTTCAGCGTTAGTCACTGTCCAGGGTGCTGAAAGAGTTACCGCCGATCAGTGCAGCCCGTTAACTCTTTCAGCACCCTGTACAGTGACTAGCGCTGAACAACCTCGCTCTTTCAGCACCCTGGACAGTACCTTGCTCGGCGCTCGGAAACCGAAACACGGAGTGCACACGGAAATCACACGGCCGCTAAAACGGGCTCACGGACCCGTCAAAAACGGCTGTGCAAAAGGTGATGGAAGTGTGTACGAGGTCTTAGCAGGATGAATAACAAGGGGCAAGTGCAGATGACAGGCCCATAGACCTCCATCTGATTGTACTTTTCCTGCTTTAAAACTGTGGACTGTCATGTAACCCTTGAGCTTGTGTGTATCTGATTTAGTTATTGTACAGATTATATTGGTAATTTAGATAAGGTTTGTAACTCCCAGGATAACTAGCGTTGGGCAAGCAGGTGGCTTCATTCCATAGTGTCTAGACTCTTGTGAACATGTTGCATGCTATTAGCCCAATTCCGAAATTCCAGTAACAGGTTCTACTTTATGGTGATCCAATGTATCAGTGTTTCATCCCAGTGATCCATTAGTCTACTTCCTAAATGAACCAATGATGCTGAGTCCCTCCCTAGTGACAAGGTAGGGTTGTCTACTGCAGGTGAAGATGTGTTGTGATTAGGTTGGCATCTATTTTTGCTATGTTCATTCTCTGGCGACTGGTTAAGGCTCTGTTCACATCTGCGTCGTGGTCCCGTTCTATGCTATTGCTTCCTGCAAAACGACGGATCCGGTGCACAAAAGAGACAAACGGAAACCATGGGCACCGGATCCGTCACCATTGAAATCAATGATGAAAGAAACGGAAACCTCTGGTTTCCGTCAGTGTCAGTTTGTGTCTGCTCAGGGTCCCGTTCTGACGGAAAGCTCAGAAGGAACGTCAGAACGGGACCCCAACGCAGATGTGAACAGAGCCTAAGTCATTTTCACCATTTGTGGATCATATTTACAGTCATGTGGTGAAGACTGTGGTGTCAAGTCCACCTACGTGTTTATATATATATATGCAATTGTCTGATTCCATAAACTTGGACAGAACGGCTTCTACGTAAACTTTGTTATGTAGGTCGAAGGGTAGGGAAGAAACACCAGATGTGCCCAAATTTGAGAAATCCAAACAAACACAAGTACACACCTGTGAATTAACCCGACCAACACCTATTATTCTATGAGCTGACAGGCAGTTCTAGCATAAAGAAAACAAATTTTTCGGTTAGAAAAACATAACAGATCATTTAGTGATAATACTGCCACTTCTTCTGAGAAAGGAACAGTCTAAGATTAGTTTTTGCTTGATTTTACTTTTTAAATGTTTTGTCTCATCTTAGCACCATATAAAATATGATTTTATATCATGAAAGTAATCTAAACTCCACAGCAAATCTGACCCAGATTCCACATGAATCTGACCCAGATTCTAGCCTACATTTTTCGGCCAGATTTGCCGCTCTGGAGAGGAAGAAAACGAGTACAAAAAAAAAAGAAACTGCTCACCTCCCCTGGCGCTGCTGTAGTAAAGAGTTCATTGTCCCCCAGCAGGTCTGTGTTGAGCCAGACTCCCGGGATGACGTCTCGTCCCATGTGACGCTGCAGCCTGTGATTTGCTGCAGAAGTCACATGAGACAAAAGGTCATCCCAGGAGGCCGGCTCAACACAGACTAGCTCAGGAAGCAGAGACGCCACATTACGGGAGCGCCAGGGGAGGTGAGTATAGTATATTCTTTTTTTGAAAATTGAATAATGTTTTTGTATTTTTCTTCTAGCTGCTATTTTTGCTGCAGAAATGCAGATATTTGCCATTTGTTGCAAACAGATGCAATTTAAAGAAGTACTCTAGCAGTTTATAATACATTGGATATTCTGCACACAACATTCACAGATAGCATAGACAGTCAGTGTGAGTCGGGGCGGTTATAAATATTCAACTAATCATTATATAGACTCACTGCACTCCTGGTCCCTTACGGTCCTTTCACACTGGCCAATGTGGGCGGTAAAAAAAAGCACCGATCAACGAGACAGCTTGTTGATTGGTGCTCGTTTGCTCCTTTCACCGGGAGCTATAATTAGTAACGTATGGTTAGAGTGAGCGTTACTACGATTGCTCATCCTCATGCACATGGGTGTAGCTAAAGGCTCATGGGCCTCGAAGGTTCTTCATGGCCCCCCCAAACTTCTCATGGCCGATGGCCCGCTGCTTTCAGCTGCATTGCTGGGTCTCCATTGTGACCCAACGATGCAGCAGAAGCAGCTAGGGGCGTCACTAAGGTCACTTAGGTCTTGAAACATCAGGGGAAATAGCCCATGCTCCTAACTTGCTCAAAAATTATCGTTTTTCAAAATAAAAACCACTGCTGTTATCTACATTACAGCGCCGATCAGATTATGTAAGAGATAGGGCACTTATAATCTGGTGACAGAGCCTCTTTAAGATATGGCAAAAATAATCTCCTTAGCAGCACTATATCCATGGGGGACATACAGAGAAACAAGAGGGGTGGAGCTGGATGAGGAGGGGAGGGTCTCAGAGCTGCCGGAGGAATTAGATAGGTGATGATGTAATCCTATAGTTCACAGGAAGTCCTCCACACAGAGGAAACTGACTTCCTTGCTACACAGAAGAACAATCCATAAACTGGTGGTCAGACTGAGATCACATGACATAGCTGCCCATAACAAGAAGGGTACAAAATATATAGATGCAACTGAGCTGGGATGAAACAAATGACACTGCTGGAATATTGGAGGTGAATTAGCATTATATGTTAAAAAATTATTTTCCCAAAGTGCTTCTGTACCGTGGTCTTTCCAACCTTTAAAACGTATTGGATATCCACAGGATATGACATAAATGTCTGAAAAGGGGGAAAATCCCACTACTTAGACACCTGCCTGTTGAGAGAGCGGGGGTCCCCTAAACTCAATTCTGCAGTTAGCCAACTAGTGGAGGCCGCATCCAGACATGGACTAAATGGAAAAGTGGCTGTACATGTACACGGCTCTGTCCATTGAAGTCCATGGGAGTTATGAAAACAGCAGAACAAGCATACCAAGCAATGCACACCAATGGAACCCAGGGCTAAGAGATGGAAGATGGCCACTGGAGTTGTGTAGTTCTGGTGGCACATAACAATATGCATTACTCGTCATTCATCAGTATTTTTGGCTTTGGCATCTATTACTGAACAACTGCCGTTGTTCCTGGAATATATCCATTTTGGAACTTAGTTATAGATTTTCTTTAAGGCTAAGTTCACACTACCGTTATAGTACGTTTAGCTTTCTTCCTTCGGAAGAAGAGATGAAAGAGAGTCCAAACGGAAAGCATCGTAGTCTACAGCACTTTTGCTTCCATGAAAAAAAAAAAAGAAACCTCGCGAACGGAGGCAAATGGAAAGTATCTGAAACAAAAGAATTACCATTGAAATCAATGGTAGTTCTACCTGAAGCGAAGCTTTCCATTTGGACTCTCGTTCATCTCTTCCTCCGAAGGAAGAGAGCTAAAAAAAAATTGTTAAAAAACTTTATTTAACTTCATTTAATACATGTTTGTAGTCCTACTAGTGGACTTCACAAAGCGATACTTTTGATCGATAATATAAAATAGCCATGGCAGGCCTTGGGCCTTTGTTAGACCCTTGGCTGCCATGGCAACCCATTGACGGTCCGCAATTGCGTTCTTGGTCTGCCAATGTGGCACAGAGGGAAACCCCTCGCTGTGTCATATCAAGTCCCATTAATGGTAGATTAAAGCAATTTTACTGTATAAGGAAATCAGGGGGAAATTTGTGCTTTGTTATACTCCCATAAAAGCTTAAAGCTGGGATAAAATTCCTACTGTTTAACCTTTGAAAAAAATGTGAAGTTGCCTGAAACAAGGCAAGTCATAAATCTCTGTTCTTTTACAGAACTACAACATCACCAAGTAAATAAAAGGCTTCCAAGGGCTTCAATATATCTCACTTGTCAAACTCACTGTTTTTTATTTTTGGGATTTCAAGTACTTCAGCTGGCAACATGAGAAGAGAACTAATACATTTTCCTAACATAAACCTCTCTAGCTTTGTTACAGTTTCAAACTTTTTATTTAGATGTTGTGTCATTGGTATGCCAGCTTTTTATTTGGGTTGAAAGTGGTAAACCGCGAAGTGTATTTTTCCTGAAGTTTTTTTGCAAGGTATAATTTACTGCTGCAAAATGTGTAGAGGGGCATGGCTAGACATCCAAAGTCAGTTTTGTCTATTATGTACCATTATTGTAAAATGGAGCTACACTACATAGCCAAAAGTATTTAGACACCAATTCTAATAGGTGAGTTTTTCAGACAAACTGCTCAAGTACATGGGGGTGCACCACTTAAAGCGGACCTAACTTTTCAGGTAACTTTCAGAATACGTTGTCATATGTGTGTACATGACGAATAACACTATTTCTGGCCATTATATGACTTGTATTCTGCATTATTTAGCAGTTTTCCCCTCTGCAGGCTCTATCTCTAATTCTCAGTTTTCTCCGAGCTAGTGGGCGGAGTCCAATGACTCTCATGTGTTCTATACACTGCACATATAGAAGAGAAGAATCCTTCTCTCTTGTCTCTATCTATTCCTTATATTTTATATATATATATATATATATATATATATATATATATATAAAATCTGCAGCCACAAGGAGGACATTATACAGAAGTCATGAGCAGTGTAGCTCATATATATATATATATATATATATATATATACACTACCGTTCAAAAGATTAGGGTCACTTAGAAATTTCCTTATTTTTTAAAGAAAAGCACAGTTTTTTTCAATGAAGATAACATTAAATTAATCAGAAATACACTCTATACATTGTTAATGTGCCAAATGACTATTCTAGCTGCAAACGTCTGGTTTTTAATGCAATATCTACATAGGTGTATAGAGGCCCATTTCCAGCAACCATCACTCCAGTGTTCTAATGGTACATTGTGTTTGCTAACTGTGTTAGAAGGCTAATGGATGATTAGAAAACACTTGAAAACCCTTGTGCAATTATGTTAGCACCGCTGTAAACAGTTTTGCTGTTTAGAGGAGCTATAAAACTGACCTTCCTTTGAGCTAGTTGAGAATCTGGAGCATTACATTTGTGGGTTCGATTAAACTCTCAAAATGGCTAGAAAAAGAGAGCTTTCATGTGAAACTCGACAGTCTATTCTTGTTCTTAGAAATGAAGGCTATTCCATGCGAGAAATTGCCAAGAAACGGAAGATTTCCTACAACGGTGTGTACTACTCCCTTCAAAGGACAGCACAAACAGGCTCTAACCAGAGTAGAAAGAGAAGTGGGAGGCCCCGCTGCACAACTGAGCAACAAGACAAGTACATTAGAGTCTCTAGTTTGAGAAATAGACGCCTCACAGGTCCTCAACTGGCAGCTTCATTAAATAGTACCCGCAAAACGCCAGTGTCAACGTCTACAGTGAAGAGGCGACTCCGGGATGCTGGCCTTCAGGGCAGAGTGGCAAAGAAAAAGCCATATCTGAGACTGGCTAATAAAAGGAAAAGATTAATATGGGCAAAAGCACACAGACATTGGACAGGGGAAGATTGGAAAAAAGTGTTATGGACAGACGAATCGAAGTTTGGATCACACAGAAGAACATTTGTGAGATAATGTGATGGTCTGGGGTTGCTTTGGTGCTGGTAAAGTGGAAGATTTGTACAAGGTAAAAGGGATTTTGAATAAGGAAGGCTATCACTCCATTTTGCAACGCCATGCCATACACTGTGGACAGCGCTTGATTGGAGCCAATTTCATCCTACAACAGGACAATGACTCAAAGCACACCTACAAATTATGCAAGAACTATTTAGGGAAGAAGCAGGCAGCTGGTATTCTATCTGGAATGGAGTGGCCAGCGCAGTCAGCAGATCTCAACCCCATAGAGCTGTTGTGGGAGCAGCTTGACCGTATGGTACGCACGAAGTGCCCATCAAGCCAATCCAACTTGTGGGAGGGGCTTCTGCAAGCATGGGGTGAAATTTCTCCCGATTACCTCAGCAAATTAACAGCTAGAATGCCAAAGGTCTGCAATGCTGTAATTGCTGCAAATGGAGCTGTAATGACAGGGATAGGGAAACAGACAAGTGAGCACTAATCTACCCGCCACTCAGTCCCTGCCTACTTGCAACGACCCGCCCTAGGCGACGGGGTACAACTGGGCGACGGTCCCTACACTCAATAAGTGCACGACAGACAACAGACAAGGAAACACAGAACAAAGGGAAACGGGGCAGTTGCCCACGGCAACACCGTGAGCAACAAGAGTAGTAAACGAGCCGAGTAAAACCAGGAGAGTACGAGGTGCCAAACGTAGAGCAGGAGAGTAGTGAACAAGCCGAGTCAAACCAGGAGTGTACGAGGTACCAAACGCAGAGCAGAAGAGTAGTCAGTAAGCCAGGGTCAATACGAAGCAGGGTCAAATAGTTCAGAAGCTGCAGCAGGGCCAGGAAACCAACAGAGAAGAATCACAAGCAAGGAGGAAAGGCAGGTATAGACAGAGGGCGTGAGCTAGCTCCGTCTGGCCAGGCTGTGATAGGCTCTCCCACTCCTAAGCCTGCCATCCTGAGTGGTGGAATATGGAGTCAGTCTCACAGACATAGAAGCAGGTGCAGACTTATTACCTATGGGCGTGGATACAGAAGCTGTGCCTGGCAGATCCTTAACAGGAGCATTCTTTGACGAAAGCAAAGTTTGAAGGAGAAAATTATTATTTCAAATAAAAATCATTATTTCTAACCTTGTCAATGTCTTGACTATATTTTCTAGTCAATTTGCAACTCATTTGATAAATATAAGTGTGAGTTTTCATGGAAAACACAAAATTGTCTGGGTGACCCCAAACTTTTGAACGGTAGTGTGTATATATATATATATATATATATATATATATATATATATATAAAAAGCTGCAGCCGCATGGTGGACATTATACAGAAGTCGTGAGCAGTGTAGCTGAGAATCGATCACTGGGGTGACATAGAAATCTTACCAGCAGCATGTATCTTTCTCACTCTGCTCCTGCTTTCTCCTCCTGATGACCCCTTTCCATAGACTTGTATGGGCAGAATGTATATTTCCCTTTCTCTCTCTGCTCCCTACTCCCCCTCCCCTCTGCATAGACTTCTATAGCCAGGCAGTGAAGTGACCCCCCCCCCCCACGTTCTGCAGCCCGTCAATTCTGATCTGTAACCAAGGATGGACTTTGATAGATAACAGGGGTTGCACATCTGACTACAGGAAGGGAGACACCCAGTAGCAGTAACTTCACACAGAATGTACATGGATAAAACGACTACATTTTAACAGTAAGTAAATGACAAAGTTAATCTATATCAGGTATACTATGGGATTAGCATAAGTTGTTTTAAAAGTTAGTGTCCATTAAAACAAAGTATAGGGCAACTAGTGGGCTAGAACTATAGCAATATGACTATTGCTCCAATGTTAATCTGCCCTTGACCAAAGATGATTTGTGCAACGCTTGGCTGCATCCCTTTCAATTTGGGCCTGGACATGCAATCTCAACAGACAAAATTACCAGTGGGATAAGTTGTGCAGAAGATAACAGTTATTTCTAATTCAGCACTTGCATGGGATGCCATCTTTTTAACTAATCGGTTTCTCAAATTTTTGCTAGAGTTGCTCCTGTTAGTGCTGTAATCTGATAAGACATGGAACCATAGGGGAGCAACAACAGCTGAAGACCACTGAACCTCACAGAACAAGTAGTGCATGAAAACAGTCTGTCATCGGTTGCAATACACTGGGCTATTTCTAGGGCAGGGTCTAAGGGGCGGTGCATGACACAGGAATTCAAAGAACACGAAAGGGAAAATCCCTGTGTCATGCACCGCCCCCTCATGCCCTGCACTGGGTATAACTCAATGTATTAGTTTTGCCTGGACTGTGCCTTTTAACAACATTATTTTCTGAAACTTTTTTTTATTTCATCAAACAAGTATTTCACAAACAGATGTCCAATAAAATTTGATACCAAAATATGTTTTTATTTTTAAAAAAGATGTCCTGTATTTTCTCTTGGGACAATTCAATAAATTATCCATATTGCTGGACTCTCCCTTGAAACCTGTTGGGAGGAACAGTGCACTAAAGTAAAATTGCTAAAAATATCTGAGTGTTGAATTTTTTTTTATCTTTGCGGATGGGGTATATTATCAGTTTTAGCCTTGCTAGAAGAAAAACAGGAATATGATAATCCTAATTTATAGGAAGAATTGATACTCTTGGGCCATTACATAGGGTTATTATAGGCTCTTCGGATTAGCAGGGGAACACAGCTGCAGGAATAGGAAAAAACTGAGGCAGAAGTCTCCACAAGACTGTAACATCTGTTACAAAGGGATGAAATGCGTAGTTTCCCAAACTCATAGATACAATTTTCCCATTTTGTCTCCATGAACATCTAGTAATGAATCTACTGATATGTTTTTAAGACTATCTCATGACCAGGAGAGATAACACAACACAGGATTTATATTCATAAGCATGAATCATGAAGAGTCCTCGTCTTCTGCACCTTTCATCAGATGAATTCTGCAGCTCTTCATTACAACTCTGCTCATATCTGCATCAAAGGTTCCTTTACAAGCCTACATTGCAGACTCCCTTGTTCTTGACGGGAAAAATATCACTGCATGCAGTACTGTTGTAGTAGTATCTTGCATTAAGTACAGGATATGTGACATATTAGATTCAACAAAGAAAACCACAGAAAGGCATTTATTAGCATTATTCATTGTAGTGTCAGCGAGCTAATGCATTTCAGACTCTTTGAAATAAATCTGTACCCAATAAACACTTCATAATTGCTGTGTCATAGGAAAAAGAAGACCGGGCATTCATCCACAAGACACCTAAACTGATAAAGGAAGCTTAGCGGAGACAGAATATTTATAAAGTGCTGAAGAGAAAAGATTAATCAATTTAAGCTTTACTTGTAAAGTCCTTTTACACTGGCCAAATATTGGGCAACGAGCGTTCATATGAACGCTCGTTCCTGGTCATTGCTCTGTGCAAACAGGGCAACGATCAGCCGATGAACGAGTAAACGCTCCTTCATTGGCTGATTGTATCGCTTATGCAACATTAAATATTATCGTTGTCGCAGGACATACGTAGTCGATCGTAGTCGATCGCTCGTCCCCATGCATTGCTCCTTGTGAAAGGAGCAAACGAGTTCCAATCAACGAGATGTCTCGTTGATCGGTGCTGATTTACACGGCCCATGTCAGGCCGTGTAAGAGGACCCTAAGTCTTGCATTGAATGCATTTAAAAACAATAGACTTTTTTCAGACTATTTGGGGACTTTTGAGGAATTAGGGGAGGTTTTGCTTAAAGGGAACCTGTCACTTCAAACATGATGTCTTATCTGCAGGCAGCATGTTGTAGAGGAGGAGAAACTGAGTAGATTGATATATAGTTATAGATTTTTGCAAAAAGATTTAGAATAACCTGTAATTTATTAATTTAAAGCCCTGCTCACTGTGGTCTAAAGAGTCCAGTGGGCGGTCTCAACCATTGATCGGCAGCCTTTATGTATAAGTGTAAATACAGAACTAGCTGCCGTTCACAGAGTAGGATCGCCCACTGGACTCTTAAGCCCACAGTGGGCAGCGATTTATATCACTAAATTACAGGTTATCCTGAATATTTTTGCACACAACTATATCTCAATCTCCTCAGCTCCTCCTGCTCTATAACATGCTTCCTCCAGATAGGACATTATTTTTAGATTGACAGGTTCCCTTTAACATTTCATTACTATTTAGATTATATAAGATCATTACTTCACTTGAAAGCCACTGGTAAATCAAGTAATTTAGTATGTATAGATGGTTTATGTTGAGACACACAGTCTTGGATAATCTGTGTCGTTTCCCCTTTGTACATAGGCCCGTAGGGGCATTTGAATACAACAAAATTGGAGTCACATGTTTGTTCCCTTAAATTTCTATTTTGTTACCTGAATGAGGATGTACAGTATTAGGCAGCCACCTTTAATGTTACTACACTGCGCCCACTTCAATCAGGGATAGGTACTATCAGAGAGTTTCCTCAAGAAGGTCTTCAACCTTGGTCCACGTCTAATTGCAGGACCAACATAAGCCCTAACCAATTGTATGTAGAGTCAACATAATATAATGAATATTTTTGTCCTTTTACCTGTACGTTGATTTAAGCAGTCCTAAAATGAAGGACCAGGGACTAACTAATCTATATCCCACCATCTCTAGCATAAGGAGTAAGCAGTGACTGGAGCACTCATCTACTTTTGTTAAAAGCCGGACCCTGTCAGGAGAGCAGCGAGCAGAGATTAGGTCATTTACTCTCCAATACCATCCACTACATCTTGTCAACATCAGAAAAGTGATAGTGACAATGAATGGCATCAAGAGATTGTATTATGAAATGTGGATTGTCTTTCCTTGAAAATGTGTGCGTGGGTTTCCACTGGGTACTCCTGTTTCCCCCCACACTCCAAGAACATACACGTAGGGAATGTAGATTGTTAGCCCCACTGGGGGGCTGAGGGTAATAACAACTTCTGGACTGCGCTGCAGATTATGCATTGAGATATCTTCATATTTAAAGGTGTATTCCCAGAATCAACATTTATCACCTATCCACAGGATGGGTGATAATTGTCTGATCGCTGAGGGCACCACTGCAGGAACCCCCACCACCGATCACCAGAATGGGAGTCCTGAGCTCCCTCTCCTCCCCCTCACTGCACTCACTGCAGTGAGAAGGAGCTTGAATAGAGTGGCGTTCAGGCATTCGCCCTGCTGCTCCATTCATGCTCGCAACCAATCCATTAAAAGTTTTCCTCACTGTGGTCATGCAGTGAGGAGGAATATGGGGGTTTTGAACCCCCATTGAAGAGATACTTGATAAAAGTCTATTCTGGGAATATCGCTTTAATGATTATTGCTGTATCTCCTCTTAAAGGGTTAGACTAGCTAGACTTTTATGGCATATTTAAAGGATATGCCATAAATGTCTGGTAGATGCGGGTCCCAGCTCTGGGAACCACACCTATAACAGGGGTTACACTAGAACAAAGGTTACCCGACCCGCCTGTTGCCCGGTGAGGCGGCCGCAGGCTGCAAACTCTAGGCAAGGATTTAGTGGAGAGGTGGCCACCTATGTACGCGGCTCTCTCTGTTATGTAGTACAGGATAAGTTGGCTTAGTTCTTTCTGCAACTCTTATAGAACATAATGGAAAGAGCCGCGCTTATTCGTGTTCAACTCTCCACTTAGTCCCTGCCTGGAATTGTCAGTCAGAGGCCGCCTCACTAGCCGAAACAGGGGTTTGGCGCCCCCGTTCTCGATATAGGTGCGGGTCCCAGAGCTGTGGATATGCCATAAATGTCGGAGTTGGGAATAACCCTTTACGTTTGTCAATCTGATAATTGCAATATTCATTACCATGTCTCAACAAAAGTGTTTCTGAACCCGAAGCTCCATATAATTTTTGTATGGCTACTTGGCAAGAACTTGCAGGCCAACTCTCAGCCAAAGACTTTACTATTTATCACTGAGCAGATATTTTTATGTTTTATTTATTAGGTGTGAGAAAATCTGAATCTAGGAATTGGATAACACAGATTAGCATTATAAGAATGGCAGCCACCAGTCTTTTTACAACGTATGTAAAAAAAAAAAAATGCAAATTCTTTAATCTTTTAATGGTTACATAAAAAATAAATCTGTTTTCCATATGTTGCTTTCGTTATTTCCTTACAGGGATAACTCCCCTAAAATGATGTTGAGAGTGAAAATAACATCTTAAGGACACTCCATGCATATGACATTTGACACTCTCACTGCTTATTACACAGCCCTGTTTTTTCACTTGATCAATTTGAAGTGCGCTCCCTGTTTTTCCCCTTCTCCACCTCTCTCCGGAGAGGAAGGACTCTTTCCTCCAGCATAAGTACTCCAGCCAAGCACATCAAGCAGGGTCACACCCACCTAGAAACCAAAACATATCACAAAGTTGGTGGAAACAATATTCCCCTGTATGATGTGTAGAGCTTAAATTGGAGGGAACGCAGACAGAGAGACCCTTTTATTAAAGACTGAGTATACGATTTAGGTCTTTGTGGCTTAAGTTAGTACCTGAAAAATCTGGCTCTTGTCTCGATTTTTATTATTCTGTGTTTACTGTGCAACCGCTATGTTTTATGGATTGGTTTTCTACCCAATGTTTTTTTTAGACTTAGCAAGGGAAGTAAAAAAGGAAGTGATTGATCTTTTTCCTACTTTTACCAAAGACATACTACAACCAGGAGGGTTGCTTTTTAAAATTTCTTCTCTTATTTTTGTGAAGGAGAGACGATGCAAAGAGCAAAATAATCGGACAACGTTTGCAAAAATAAAAAATACATACATTTTTTTTTTTAAATAATCGGACAACAAGGTCCATGCAAATGCACCAAAGTACTTTATAATACCACACATTTGTCTCCTCTATGGTCTGGTCTCTACCAATATAGACCTTCTGTACAGTTTGAATCAGCAGTGTTGAATTGTGACGGGCAGAAATTATCTACTGTATTTTGCCACCCCGGTAATAAATAATGCAGTAGTTTCAGTCAAGGGGACAAAAACACTGGTCATGTTATAAAAAATTCATGGATCTGTTATCAATAGGTGTAAATAAATCTGTTATTCTCCATGTCAAGTACGGGCTTGGAAAACTAGTCAAGTGACATACACAAAGGACTGTTGTTTACAAAGCCTGTGGGGCATGCACAGGCATCATTTTTTGGGTTGTGAAATTTCCATCTATATGTTCTCTGCTTACTTATTCAGTTTGTTCTTACACAAACATTCCTGACCTATTTCACACTACCACAAACAAATACATGGTGATTTTATCAAATGGACAGGTCATTACATGGAATGAAATGTATTTCATAATACTGTAATCAGGTTCTTTGGCTACCAAGCGTCTTCTTCACTGGTAATAACCATTTGTTGTGCAACCTATGTGCTATACAGATGTAGCCAAGTTTATATTGACTCTTAATAACTTGCTGCAGCCTGATATCACACGACAAAAGCCATTGAAAAGCCATTGAAAAAGTCAAGTTAAAGTTTCTTGATCCTGTATTTATTACGTTAAAAGTCAAGATAAATATCGCTATATCTGTATCTATTATTATTTAAAGAGTCAGAACATGTACAAGAAAAGTCAGATACTGATATGATATTACATGAATGTGCGAGATTGTAAATCAATGTGGTCCATCTGGCGCCAGTGGTATCTGTCATAGGACACAACACAAGTGTGAACATAGTCTTAGCTGGTGCCCATTAAAATGAATGCTCAATCTTGTGATGCATGGTTGGGCCAAGTCCTCCATGGAGAAAGCAGCTCTCCACTCTGGCTATTAGAGGGGATCTTGAGTAGGGAATACCCTCTTTATGATACCCATATGCCATAATAGGGTACATTGACATGGGTTATGCTGTTGGGACAACGCCTTTAAAGACAAGTCATAGTTTACATGGTAATGAAAAGTAGAAGATAACTATAGTCACATTTTACTTTGTTGGGGCATAATATGTGGTCCTACCTACTGATCAATCATTAGTGGATTGAGTTACTAAGCTATTGAGTAACTGGATAAAATCATTTGTGAACATGTTAACATTGTCAACATACAATTGTTCAGCCATAACATTAAAACCACCTGCCTGATAATGTGCAGTTCCCCCTCATGTCGTCGAAACAGTTGTGACGTGTCAAGACATTGACTCCACAAGACTTCTAAAGGTGTCTTGTGGCTCTGAAACCAAGACGAAAGCAGCAGATCCTTTTACTCCTGTAAGTTGCGAAATGGACACCATTGATCCAACTTGTTTTTCCAGCACATCCCACAGACACTCGATCGGATTGAGATCTGGGAAATCGGGTCAACATCTTAAACTCTTTGTCATGTATCTCAAACCATTTCTGAACATCTTTTGCATACAGAGTCCAATAGAGCATGCCACGATATTTTGCTGTTGTATATGGATTTATAAAATTTGTCAGGAAGAAAACATTCATATGTCTCCGTGTGAAATTGGAGGTACAGTAGAGGACCCATGTTCCTCTATGGAAACTCTAATAAGGTTCCCAACAAAATGGAGCAATAATATGGCCTTGTGCATGAGCCCTTCAGATAATGGTCCTCACTGTAGTTAGATGGAATCCAAGAGCCTTAAAAATGTAATCCTTTTCCAAATAAATATATTGAAAGAGGCCACTGCCATTAGGTAATACTGTTGTCATGAAGGGGTGTACTTGGTCTGTAACAATGTTTAGGTAGGTGGTACGTGTTAAAGTAATACCCTCATGAATGCCAGAACCCAAGGTTTCCCAGCAGAACATTGCCCAGAGCAACACACTGCCTCCGCCGGCTTGCCTTCTTACCCGTAGTGCATCCATGTGCTATCTCCTCCCCGGTAAGAAAGGCACATGTACCTGGCTGTCCACATGATATAATAGAAAATTATATTCTTCAGACCAGGCCACCTTCTTCCTTTGCCCCACTGTGCAGTTCTAATGCTCACATGCGTATTATAGGAGCTTTTCACAGTGCACAGGGGTCGGCATGGGCACTCTGTCCAGTTTGTATCTACGCAGTCCGCATAACTTGTTCAGCAATTTGTGCTGCAGTAGCTCTTCTGTGGAATCAGACCAGACGGACTAGACTTCAGCCCCCCACGTGCATGAGTGAGTCTTGGATGCCCATGTCCTTGTCGCCGGTTCATCAGTCTTCCTTGGACCACTTTCAGTAAGTACTAACCTGCATACCGGAAACACCCCACTAGACCTGCGGTTTTGGAGATGATATGAGACAGTCGTCTAACAGTCACCATCGTCAAAGTTGATCCTTAAGTTTGGCCACTTTTCTTGCTTCCAACACATCAACTTCCAGAACTGACTATTTACTTACTGCCTTATATATCACCTCCCTCGACAGGTGTCATTGTAATGAGGTAATCAATGTTATTCACTTCACCTGTCAGTGGTTTTAATGTTATGGCTGAATGGTGTATAACCACACAGAGCAGTCTTCAAATTCCTGGAAATTGTTTGACATGTTATTTCTATCTACAGAATATCACTTTTGTTCGGGTCTACACGCAAGATTAAATTGTAGAAATTTGCACATTACCCTGGTAATATTATTATTTTGGTTGCCTGGTGTTACGAGAAAAAAAAACTGGGATGTTTTCTTAATAAATGCTTTACAGTTTATATTTACTATTGTTCGGGCCATGCTAGGAGCTGTAGTTTTACGCCGTAAAAACCTATACGGCAGGGGTTGCACTAAATTGAGCGGTATTTGTTCTGGTGTTGTATATATGTACTGAGCTTGGTTCTGGGGCTGTATATATATACTGAGCTTGGTTCTGATGCTGTATTTAAGTACTGAGCTTTGTTCTGGTGCTGTATATATGTATGAGCTTAGGTCTGGGGATGTATATATGTGCTGAGCTTGGTTCTGGTGCTGTATTTATGTACTGAGCTTGGTTCTGGGGATGTATATGTCACGGAGCGGGTTAGTGGACCCACTAGGCCGTACCGCCGTAGCGGGGAGGCAGCTGGCCAAACAACAGGAAACCCCAGAAATACAATGTTCCGCACAAGGGTACCTGGATAGTCCAGACGGTGGCCGCAGCTCTGGCACAGATGGAGATGGGTGCAGCAAATAACGCCAAACATGGCGGATTCCTCCGGACATGGCAGATGACACAGGACGTGGTGGATTCCTCCGGACGTGGCAGATGACACAGGACGTGGTGGATTCCTCCGGACGTGGCAGATGACACAGGACATGGCGGATTCCTCCGGACGTGGCAGATGACACAGGACGTAGCATGACCAGATACTAAAGGCACAGCACGGGAAACAGGAACAAGGAACAAGGCACGGGTAACAACTGGAACGAGAAACACTAAGGGACCATTTGCAAGACAGACTAACAACGCTCAGGCAAGGATTAGAAGGCCTGGGCCCTTCTTATACACCAGGATATCGTGGCAGTTGATGATGATGATGACTTCCTATTTGCGCGCACTGGCCCTTTAAGGCAGGACACGAGCGTGCGCGCGCACCCTACGGGACACAGCAGAACGGAGCGGAAGTGAGCGCTGGCGTCTCCTAGGAAGGAGATGGGGACCAGCGCTCACGGATCCATGGCTGCGGGCATCGGGAGGTGAGTAAACTCGACGGCCCGCGGCCATGGACGCTACAGTGTATATGTACTGAGCTTGGTTTTGGTGCTGTATTTATGTACTGAGTTTTGTTCTGCTGCTGTATTTATGTAATGAGCTTGGTTCTGGGGCTGTATTTATGTACTGATCTTTCTTCTGGTATTGTATATATGTACTGAGCTTGGTTCCAGTGCTGTATTTATGTACTGAGCTTGGTTGTGGTACTGTATATATGTACTGAGCTCGGTTTTGGTGCTGTATTTATGTACTGAGCTTGGTTATGGTGCTGTATATATGTACTGAGCTTTGTTCTGCTGCTGTATTTATGGACTGGGCTCGGTTCTGGTATCTTTATATGTATTGAGCTTGGTTCTGGAGCCATATATGTCAGCGCTTGGTTCTGGAGATGTAATTATATAGCTCTATCTACAGGGGGCTGTGTGTGGTGTAATCTACAGGGTTCTTTTTGTGGCACTATCTACTAAGGGGGGGGGGCTGTGCGGCACTATCTACTAAGGGGGCTGTGTGGCACTATATACAAGGTAGGGGGCTGTGTGGCACTATATGCAGTGGAAGCTGTATAGCGCTATATACAGAGGGGGCTTTATGGTGATATCTACAGGGGGCTGTATGGTACTATCTACAAGGGGGATGTGGGGTGCGCTATCTGCAAGTGGGGTGTGACATTGTCTATAGGTGGGGCTGTATAGCACTGTCTACAGGGGGTACTATCTATAAAGGGGGCTGCTTGTGGCACCTGGGGGGCCCAGTCAAGAGTTTCCTATGGGGCCCAGTCTTTCCTAGTTACGCCCCTGGGCATAGCTATAGTCGTAGCAGCCATAGCAGCTGCTATAGGGGGGACATAGGTTAGGGTGTGCCAACTCATGTGCAAGAACATTGTTTCTTTTTGTGGGGTAGAACAAGTTAGTGGCGCTATTATCCATACCTTTAATTATTGCTACTTAAAGTATGCTGCTGTTTCAGCCTTCTAAAGCTCATTTACCCTTGGGCCCTATGAAGTCTAATTACTACAATGGAAACATCTATCTATCTATCTATCTATCTATCTATCTATCTATCTATCTATCTATCTATCCATCCATCCATCCATCCATCCATCCATCCATCCATCCATCCATCTATCTATCTATCTATCTATCTATCTATCTATCTATCTATCTATCTATCTATCTATCTATCTATCTATCTATCTATCTATCTATCTATCTATCTATCTATCTATCCATTTATCTATGTCTCAATCTTACAAATGTGCCTTCTTGTATCATCCGGACATCAATTTTGTGATTGCCAGAAAAGGCAGCATAGTATTTTGTGGACTAGTCCACGGCTTCTAATCCCACAGGTTTGGAACTATAATTTCTTTAACGTTGAAGGGGTTGTTCACTACCGGACAACTGATGACCTATCCACCGGATAGGTCATCAGTATATCATTGGTGCGGGTCTGACACCCGGACCCCGCACCGATCAGCTGCTTTGGCTGCCTGCGAGCACCGGATGTCATTGCACAGTATGCAGTGTACAGAGCTGGAAGCAGTTGGCTCCGTACAGAGCATAGCGGCCGCGCTGCCAAACTTCAGCTCAGCTCCTACCCACTTGAATAGGAGCAGCACTGCAGTACGGCAGCTCAGCCACTATTCCGTAGCTGGAGCCATCTGCTTCCAGCATAAACATCCGGTGCCTAGAGGCAGTCGGAGAAGCTCATCGGTGCGGGGTCTGGGTGTCGGACCCCCACAATCATATAGTGATGACCTATCTGGTGGATAAGTCATCAGTTGTCCAGTAGAGGGCAACCCCTTTAATTAACAAAATTCCAGACTGATGTCTCGTGCATATACCTAATATGGATTAAAACAAAATAGTGTCTTGTTAAACATAGCAACCGACTGTAAAACTAGAGAGATACATTGTCTCTGCATATAACTAACATAACACGGTATAACAACATGCCAATTATGGGGCATCAATGTACATAAAATTGTATATAATTACAAGACTAAAAACAAGCCTTGACAGCTACAGCTTGGCTTCTAGACTATATACTCATTTGTATTCCTAGGAGAAATAAAGTATTAACATTTATACCATACGAAATTCAAAAGATATGCCGAAATCTTTATTCAGATCCCTCTTGTAATATATTATCCAGATGATTGATCTATTAAACTTTTATACAATTGGAGCTCTATAAATGGCCATACCCCTGGCAAAAACATTTTGAAACTGGTAGATGTTGTATTAGTTTGCTAGATGTGACAGTAAAACAAACAGGGGTGTATTTACCACTAGGCACTGGGGGTGCAGTGCCTAGGGCGGCTCCTTGCGGGGGGTGGTGCCAAATGAGGAATACAAGTTTTATTTAAGAATTATTTTTTTTACAACCCCTTCACTTGCTCCTCGCCAGACTGACAAGTAAAAAGGGGGCGGGGGTGGGAGTTCACGTTCAGTCCGCACATTAGAGAGGAGAAATGTTCCTTCTTCCCCTCTGCTGTGCGAAGTGAGCGTTGATTGGGGAACAGCAGGGGCTTCTGTCTGCTCCACCAATCAGTAAGGTCTGTACTGCACAAAGGAGGGGACATTACTCTAAATGTTATAGGAGTTTGGGATTCTTTATAAATCTATTTTGTAGGGAGGGGTATTTCTGTATAGTTTCTTTTGTGGTGTAAGAGCTTATAATAAATTATACGGTGGGGGGGGGGGGGACTTGACTGCAAATGTTATGTATGGGGGAGAAAGGATTATTTACAGATCATTTTTGTGGGGGAGAGCAACTTGATTATAAGGGTAGAAAAACACAGGGTAGATATATTGCGTAACACCACACAGAGTATCCGCTCTGGGAACCACAGGGAATTCCATCTGAAAAACTGCACCAAATTTTGGTGCAGTTTTTCGGGCGGCATGTCCGCTACGGAAGGACTGCAGAAATAATAATTAAAAAAAAACAACTTATACTTACTCCCGGCCATAGTCAAAGCGATGCGTATTCGGTTCTGAGCGCAGCCCGGCCTCCTGGGATGAAGCTGCAGTACGTGACTGCTGCAGCCTTTGATTGGCTGCAGCAGTCACGTGGGATGAATCATCATCCCAGGAGGCCGGGCTGCGCTCAGAACAGAATACGCATCGCTATGACTATGGCCGGGAATAAGTATGAGCTTTTTTTTTTTTCTCATTTGAGGTTTTTGTGGCGGAATCACGTTTCTGCCGTAACACATAGCTATGTGTTGCAGGTTTTACCTCCCATTGAATTCAATGGGTAAAACCCACAATACAAGAGCAGCGATTCCACAGCATAAATTGATGTGCTACAGATTAAAAAAACGCACCACAGTTCAAGTTATGAACGGTTTCTGTGTAGGGATGAGATATGTTCAAATATCATCCACTTTGCTGCTACTGTATTATGCTGCGGATTTTATGCTGTGTGTATTCCTAAATTCACATGGGTCGGATAAGCTGCGTACTAGCATGCAGCGTATACGCCCTGTGTGCCGCAGGGAGTTCCGAGCGAAAACCACCACCAAACTGTGGTGCAGTTTTTCCGCCCGGAATGTCCGCTGCGGAAAACTGCGGCCTGCTAGCAGGCTGGCCTTCTGGGATGTCGTTTCATCCCATGTGACCGCCTCTACAGCCTGTGATTGGCTGCAGCGGTAACATGGGATGAAACGTCATCCCAGGAGGCCGGCCTGAAGGAAAAAAAACAGTCTACTGGGTAAGTATAAGATTTATTTTTTTCCTGTGTTGCACTTTTAGCGGCGGAATTGCTGCGAACCCACCATAAAAAAACTGAACAACTGCTATTTGTTGGGGGTTTTACCTCCCTATTGAATTCAATGGGGAAAACCCGCAACAAATAAGCAGCGTTTAAACCAATACAATTGACATGCTGAGGAATAAAATTCCACACCGCTGGTCAATTTCTGAGTGGTATTTCCGCTCAGTATTTACGCAGCGTGTGGATGAGATTTGTTTTATCTCATCCACTTTGCTGCTACTGTATTTGCTGCGGATTTTCCACATTATTTACACAACGTGTGATGACCCTAAGAGTATATTCACGTGTTGCATCCATATTGCAGTTTTGAACGCAATTTATGAATACATCCTAAATAAAATGTGTGGCGGAGCAGGGCTTAGATATAGCTTGCTTGTGTGGGGGAGGTAATTTTGGTATTAGGATGACATACGCATCAATTTCAATGTTTTCCTATCAGACACTTTGAAATGTTTGCAAGGTTGGACGCAATATTTTTTGTTCTCATAGTGTTATCTAGTCACTGTATGGTGGTATTATTCAGTCACAGTATGGTGGTATTATTCAGTCACTGTATGGTGGCGTTATCCAGTCACTGTATGGTGGTATTATCCAGTCACTGTATGGTGGTATTATTCAGTCACTGTATGGCGGTATTATTCAGTCACTGTATGGTGGTATTATTCAGTCACTGTATGGTGGTATTATTCAGTCACTGTATGGTTTTGTTATCCAGTCACTGTATGGTGGTATTATTCAGTCACTGTATGGTGGTATTATTCAGTCACTGTATAGTGGTATTATTCAGTCACTGTATGGTGGTATTATTCAGTCACTATATGGCGGTGTTATCTAGTCACAGTATGGCGTTGTTATTTAGTCACTGTATGGCAGTGTTATTTAGTCACTGTATGGTGGTAATATTCAGTCGCTGTATGGCGGTGTTATCTAGTCACAGTATGGCGATGTTATCTAGTCACTGTATGGCGGTGTTATCTAGTCACTGTATGGCGGTGTTATCTAGTCACAGTATGGCGGTGTTATCTAGTCACATTATGGCGGTGTTATCTAGTCACTGTATAGCGCTGTTATCTAGTCACTGTATGGCGGTGTTATCTAGTCACTGTATGGTGGTATTATTCAGTCACTGTAAGGTGGTATTATTCTGTCACAGTATGGTAATGTTATCTAGTCTTGATATGGTGGTATTATTCATTCACAGTATGGTAGTATTATTCAGTCACTGTATGGTGGTATTATTCAGTCACTGTACCGCAGTGTTATCTAGTCACAGTATGGTGGTGTTATCTAGTCACTGTATGGCGGTGTTATTTAGTCACTGTATGGTGATAAAATTCAGTCACTGTATAGCGGTGTTATCTAGTCACAGTATGGCGGTGTTATTTAGTCACTGTATGGTGGTATTATTCATTCACTGTACGGCAGTGTTATCTAGTCGCAGTATGGCGGTGTTATCTAGTCACTTTATGGCGGTGTTATTTAGTCACTGTATGGTGATAAAGTTCAGTCACTGTATGGCGGTGTTATCTAGTCACAGTATGGCAGTGTTATCTAGTCACTGTATGGCGGTGTTATCTAGTCACTGTATGGCGGTGTTATTTAGTCACTGTATGGTGGTGTTATTCAGTCACAGTATGGCGGTGTTATCTAGTCACTGTATGGCGGTGTTATCTAGTCACTGTATGTCGGTGTTATCTAGTCACTGTATGGTGGTGTTATTCAGTCACAGTATGGCGGTGTTATCTAGTCACGTTATGGCGCTGTTATCTAGTCACTGTATGGCGGTGTTATCTAGTCACCGTATGGTGGTATTATTCAGTCACTGTATGGTGGTATTATTGAGTCACAGTATGGTGATATTATTCAGTCATGTTGATAATTGGCTAAAGTACATTAACCTTTAATGGGGCGTATTCAGGCTTAGTGCCTAAGGCAGCGTGAGCTGTAAATACGGCCCTGAAAACAAATTGTAGATTTTTCATTATTACTACATTTATTGAATGAAAAAAACGTATTCAACACTCATATAACTTACATGAAAAAGTATGAGCCCCCTCAAACTTAGATAACCGGTTCACAAACAGATGAATAGATATTCTCCTTAAAGGGGTTATTCAGGAATACAAAAACATGGCTGCTTCCCTCCGAAACTGCACCACACCTATCCATGGGTTGTGTCTGGTATTGCAGCTCACCTCCATTGAAGTAAATAGAGCTTAGCTGCAATACAAACCCACAACCTGTGGACAGATGTGGCACTGTTTTTCAGAGAAAACAGCCATGTTTTTATAATTCTGGCCAATCCGTTTTCGAATTTTCTGGTACAGTATAGAAATTTTGGTCCTCCAATAAAGTTGTCCAGGTCCTGAGGCAGCAACATATCTCCACGCCATCCCTTTTCTAGGGTGTTCTTACTGTAGAATGTTGTATTTGCTTCATGTTAAACATATAAGGAGCCGTGCTTTCCAAATCATTTCAGATTTGTCCATATAATATTATCGAAATGGTTTGAGGAACACCTAGGTTTTTCTGCAGATATGATGATACTCTAGGATAACAGCTGATCATCCTTAACTGGGGATAAAAACCATCAGCTGGCCAACATCAATGATAGGGTCATCTGGAGCAAATACTTTTTCATGCAGTATATTTATATTTATATATTATATACAATATATAGAACTTGTCAGTCCATTACAATAATAGGGCATTGATAGTTAGCACACCAAGCCATTCTTATCTATAGTCAGCTTGTACATTGCTATGTTTGTCGCTGCTCGGCATGAAAATTGTGTCTGACAATAAAGTCATATTTACTTATTGAAACCTATATTACCCGTCAGTTTGAAGTGAACTGAACAACAGCTGAAGAAAATATCTCAAGCATCTTTTTATCTGAATGATATCGGTTAAAGCAAATACCGTCAGACCAAAAAGTGCCTTAATGACTATTCATAAGTCCTATGGAAACAAACGGCGAGTGTGTTGCTAGGACGCTGGTTGGGAGTGTTATTAAATACAGCAACATATCATAACTTGCCCTCTCATACAGAACATAGACGGCTACAACTCTGCTTATCACGAGGAAGTGGATTACTGTAGACAGTGGTGAAACATGAAATAGTGAAATGGCTCTAATGCCTTGTGTGCCTGCCAGGCGTGCCTCGAAAGCTTGCCCTGTTTAGAATTGGATTCAACTTGAAAATAATAAATGTTCTGCTGGTTGACGTAAGGTTATATTGTGCTACTGAACAGGCACCTGGTCTATATCAAGGCTCTTCAATTTCTTCATGGGTTAGGATGTATTTATTTAGAAGTAAATTCTAATGGGTTCGATCCAGAAAATCCACAACCATGAAAAAAAAACACAAAAACCTCACTACATCAAAGTATGAAACTAGACCAGTTTTCTAGCAGCTATACATGAAAGCCGTCATTGGTGAACTTTGATGAACGTGGTAGAGAATAGCTAAACTAGCAACCTCAAAAGACTCAAATTGTGTTATTATCACGAATGTTACAGTAATGCACATAATGGATTCTACATTGATTTTATTGGAAGAGACACCGGATTTACAACAAAGGAACCTGTAGGATCATCGAGTAGGCCACACTTTAAAAGGTAACTAAACTTTCCAAAAACTTCTGACATAGTGACATGTCAGAAGTTTTGATTGGTGGGGGTCTGAGCACTGAGACACCCACTGATCGGAAAGTCGAGCAGTTGGTGTATAGGCTCATAGACTTTCTATTGAGCCCGTACACCAATTGCTCGGCTTTCAGAGAAAAGCCAATCAATTTTAGCGATCGGTGGGGGTCTCAGTGCTCAGACCCCGACCGATCCAAAATTGGCGCTGTATGGCACTTTAACATGTCAAAAGTTTTTTGAAAGTTTAGTTACCCTTTAAAGGGGTTGTCCGTTTTGGATAATCTCTATTTGTTAAATGGGTCTCTTGACAATAAGTGTGGACATTTTACCTTCAACAGGCACCCTTCAACTCTTGGCTGCCCATAGGCACAGGCCTAACATGCCTTAAGCAAATTCAGTCCTGATCAGAATGCTCCTGCAGATAAAGGAATCAGTTTCAAATATAACACTGTATTAGGGAATTTCTATTTAGTCTGTTTAAAATTGTGAAATATGTGGCAAAGACTCCATCATTTGTAATGTTCCCTAATTGAAGTCATAGCTCTACTACAATTTTACTGTAACTTTTCTGCTGTTTAACAATGGTCTGATTGGTGGGCAGCAAAATTGCCAATAAAGAGGAACTCTATGGCAAGACCCTCGCTCTTGACAAATGAATGGTTGGGCAACAGACTCTTTTAAAACACAGTGGCATTTAGCTCTCTAAGCTCGCCCCGGGAATAAAGGCTTTACCATCAGTATAAAAAAGTGTTGTTCTCTATGAGAGCTATAAGACTGAAACTATCTTTCATTGGAAGTGGTGATGGTCAATTCTTTAAATGAAGCTAAACGGAATTGGAGGCCTTTCCTGAAAAAAAATGCAATCACTTGTTACCAATATTAAATTTCCCAATAAGGACATTTGACACATGGTTTTATTCTGATTACCAGAATTACAGTCAGAAAGGAACAATTTCATTTTTCATGAGGAAAACGGAATGTTTGGTTTTTGTCATCCTTAACACAAAACGGAAATACGAAGTTGGACTTGACCATACCCACAGCTGTCCAAAGACATTTCCTTTACCCCAGTGTCTTCTGCTGTTTTCCCTAAGCTAAGCCGTGCCATATGTGTCTGGCAGCTGCTTATTTCCCTTCTTTCATAGAAAACTCAGTTCTACCAATGTGACAGATGCCTTAACAGCGGCATCCCGCAAGTACACCTCTACGGCCTGGACACTTTCCCATAAGTAAATGGGAAGGTGTCCGTGGACAATAGAAGTGAATGAGTCTGTAATTGCGGTCTGCAATTATGGATGATTTTTACGGTCATGTGCATGGGGCTTAACTGAGAGAAATACTAGTTGTAGGGAGGGGGAGATTAATCTGTCAGTGAGGAAAATCCATCCCTTAATAATAATCTTGAAGAGTTTCAGAAATGTGAAAACGAACTAAAGTCTTATGATAAGAAAAGGATTTGTAATATCAGCCTCCATTTCTACTTCTCACATTATATTCCCATTCATTTGATCAAATATAAAAATTTTCATCTGCGCTGTAGAAGTTTAATGGAAGAATTGCCTTAGGCGTAGGGAGTTTTTTTTCCTGGATGTGATACTATTTAGAGAGTTCAGTAGCAGAAAAAATAGGCAGATAGCTAGAACCATCTAACAATGTTTGTGTTTCATTAAATCCCTGTTTCTGTCCCTGGGAAAATTCCTTCTTAAAGACTCCAGCTACACTGACAATTATAGTAATGTACGTCATGCACAACCAAATCCAATAACTGAGTGGCAACAAGAACATTGAGTTTGGCCATGCCGGCATGTTTGGTCTAGTTAGGCAAGATGAGTCCTCATATTTACTTCCAGTATTATTAAGGGTTTGGTACTAAAAATCAATTATACGGGGAATTGGCCTTGAACCGGTAAAGGTCCAGTCATAGGGTTTAGCCTCTTTTTCAAAAATTCGGTTTTCTCCTTACTTTTTTGGGGGAAATACGCTATTTTACGCAAGCACTTTTTACACGCAGTATGGGCCACAGGAAAAATAATAATTTCATTACACATTCTACTGATTCTTTTGTGTATGAGGATACCGAATATGTGTTATTTATTTCTCACATGTAGACAAAGAAGCTCATTTCAGAACGCAACTTATTTGAAAGTAAATTTTACAATACTGAGCTGAGCTTCTACTTTATAACACTTGCAAAATAACTACTCTGAAACATAGAACCCCAAATTATTTATCTAAGAGTAAGTCGTTAATTTTTAAAAAAACAAAAACAAAAAAAACAAAAACAAGTGGCTCTGGAAACAAATTCTTCCCCACCTATATAAGATAAATGGCCACTTTTTGTACCAGGTTTTGGCTTTCTCTTCACCAAATAGGGCTGTAATACCCGGTCACCTAAATCTAACCCCCACGCATGTACTATAATCCTACCGTGTTGAACCAGAGGGAGGCAAAAAACACCATTAGGTGGATGCCACTTGCCTCATTACGGTTAAAATTCCTCCCTGATTCCAAAAATGCCAATCAGAATAAATTCCTGGATGAACGTCCCATCTCCAGAATCTAGTACTTATAACTTGTGATATTATATTTTTCATGAAAAACATCAAGGCCCTTCTTATACTTGTTCAAAGAATCAACCATCACAACATCCTGTGGCAGAGAGTTCCATAGTCTTAGTGCTCTTACAGTAAAGAATCCCTGTCTGTGACAGTGGTGAAAAGTTTAGGGTCACTTAGAAATTTCCTTATTTTTGCAAGAAAAGCACAGTTTTTTTCAATGAAGATAACATTAAATTAATCAGAAATACACTCTATACATTCTTAATGTGCTAAATGACTATTCTAGCTGCAAACGTCTGGTTTTTAATGCAATATCTACATAGGTGTATAGAGGCCCATTTCCAGCAACCATCACTCCAGTGTTCTAATGGTACATTGTGTTTGCTAACTGTGTTAGAAGGCTAATGGATGATTAGAAAACACTTGAAAACCCTTGTGCAATTATGTTAGCACCGCTGTAAACAGTTTTGCTGTTTAGAAGAGCTATAAAACTGACCTTCCTTTGAGCTAGTTGAGAATCTGGAGCATTACATTTGTGGGTTCGATTAAACTCTCAAAATGGCTAGAAAAAGAGAGCTTTCATGTGAAACTCGACAGTCTATTCTTGTTCTTAGAAATGAAGGCTATTCCATGCGAGAAATTGCCAAGAAACTGAAGATTTCCTACAACGGTGTGTACTACTCCCTTCAGAGGACAGCACAAACAGGCTCTAACCAGAGTAGAAAGAGAAGTGGGAGGCCCTGCTGCACAACTGAGCAACAAGACAAGTACATTAGAGTCTCTAGTTTGAGAAATAGACGCCTCACAGATCCTCAACTGGCAGCTTTATTAAATAGTGTCAACGTCTACAGTGAAGAGGCGACTCTGGGATGCTGGCCTTCAGGGCAGAGTGGCAAAGAAAAAGCCATATCTGAGACTGGCTAATAAAAGGAAAAGATTAATATGGGCAAAAGCACACAAACATTGGACAGAGGAAGATTGGAAAAAAGTGTTATGGACAGACGAATCGAAGTTTGAGGTGTTTGGATCACACAGAAGAACATTTGTGAGATGCAGAATAACTGAAAAGATGCTGGAAGAGTGCCTGACGCCATCTGTCAAGCATGGTGGAGGTAATGTGATGGTCTGGGGTTGCTTTGGTGCTGATAAAGTGGGAGATTTGTACAAGGTAAAAGGGATTTTGAATAAGGAAGGCTATCACTCCATTTTGCAACGCCATGCCATACCCTGTGGGCAGAGCTTGATTGGAGCCAATTTCATCCTACAACAGGACAATGACCCAAAGCACACCTCCAAATTATGCAAGAACTATTTAGGGAAGAAGCCGGCAGCTGGTATTCTATCTGTAATGGAGTGGCCAGCGCAGTCACCAGATCTCAACCCCATAGAGCTGTTGTGGGAGCAGCTTGACCATATGGTACGCAAGAAGTGCCCATCAATCCAATCCAACTTGTGGGAGGGGCTTCTGGAAGCATGGGGTGAAATTTCTCCCGATTACCTCAGCAAATTAACAGCTAGAATGCCAAAGGTCTGCAATGCTGTAATTGCTGCAAATGGAGCATTCTTTGACGAAAGCAAAGTTTGAAGGAGAAAATTATTATTTGAAATAAAAATCATTATTTCTAACCTTGTCAATGTCTTGACTATATTTTCTAGTCATTTTGCAACTCATTTGATAAATATAAGTGTGAGTTTTCATGGAAAACACAAAATTGTCTGGGTGATCCCAAACTTTTGAACGGTAGTGTATATATACATATATATATCGGCTATGTGCAGGCTTCAGGGATCTAAGCGGGCAGCAGTTAAAGGGGTTTTCTAATGAAACTTGCCAGAGATCAGATGATTACCATGGATACAGCTTTAGAAACCCCTAGCAAAGCTGGCTATACTTTCCACTGCAAGCGCGGTGTTACAAATAAATGTCTGACCGTGTAATACATACAGGAGCCGCACTTTGTTTGTAGCGGGGGGCCCATTGCATGCAAGGGTAGTGGGAGAGCAGTTTGCATTTTAGCCTGGGCTGGAATTCAGCAGGGCTGGATTT
The DNA here is from genome assembly GCF_050947455.1 of Rhinoderma darwinii. Lineage (NCBI taxonomy): Eukaryota > Metazoa > Chordata > Amphibia > Anura > Rhinodermatidae > Rhinoderma > Rhinoderma darwinii. Next base: position 41,632,088 of record NC_134695.1, read on the forward strand.
TTTTATTAGGCACATGAGGCAAGTGCCTATGGCCACCTGCTGGCCATGTCAATCTATAAGGATGTATTCACATGAGCAGTTGTTGTGGTGTTTTCGTTTTTTGCTGCGATTATGCGAAATCAATTTTTTGCAATAATTTCTGTAAAAAAAGCCACAAAACCTGCGCGTGTGTATATACATTCATATTCGATGCTTTGTGACGTCCCCGTTTAGTACTTATATATATATATATATATATATATATGTATATATATATATATATTATATGATTTGTATAGTTACTATAATGTCTGAGGTTCTACGTCAATAATATTAAAGGCTTTGTTCTCCTTTGCAAACATTTTTTTTATTGATCCAATACATTTAAAATAGAAAAATATTTAAAAAAAGTCATTGTTAAAAATATCCAAATGTTTTGTGTCTACAGCTTCTCTACAGACCTATGTGTTTCCATGGTTAAAGAATGCAAACCCTGTGTAGTCTCATGAATTATTAAAGGGGTTTTCAAGATTTTGAAACATTTTCAAAATATCCCATTGGTATTTCATGGTCAATTTCATGGTCTACCTCCAGTTTAGGATAATATGTCATCCCGACACATGACTATAGCAGCCAATCACTGGCCACAGTGGTAACTTGTCAACCTCATTGACATCACCGCTTGTATGTAGGAGCTCAAATTAGCTAGTATTGTCTATATGTGGACTGAATTCTCACCACAGTGTCTAACCACACACTTAGGCCTCATGTACATGACCGTGCAGTATTTAAGAATGAATAAAGAAGCAAAAAGCACGGCGCCACATAGTGCAGGTCAATGGGATAACGGGAGAGCCATAAACATAATCGGTTCTGCTCACCTCGTTAGTAAGTGATAAAGGCAAAGAATAATAAGTCCACTTCGTGCTGCTGCCAGGATCCAAAGCCGGTAAACCAGAACGGTTACCGCTAGTCGAGATATATGAACAAAAAAGGGGGGAGCAAAAGTGAGGATCCTATAGGGCGCTGCTGCGTGGTTATTGAAAGATGGTCAATGATGATAGATACGAGAATATATACGTGGATATTTATTTAGAACATTCAGGCTACGCGTTTCGACACTGTACCAGCGTCTTCCTCAGGCCATACTGACCGTAAATACTGCATGGACGGCCCGCGGGCGGGTCGTGGACGGGCCGTGCTCACATTATAAAGTATAGGAGCACGGTCTGTAAATGCAAAAAATAGGATTAGTCCTATTTTTTGCAGGTCATTTCTATGGCCCGGACACACACCCGTAAACATATGGGAAGGTGTCTATGGCCGATAGAAATGAATGGGTCAGTTATTTACAGATTTGTAATTGCGGATAAAAATTACGGTCGTGTGCATGAGGCGTTAGTAAATTTAGGGTCTACTGAATTTTCTTTTATATTAATTAATTTATTTATAACATTTTTCTTTATTCATTTTTTTCATTTATCATTGTGTATATTTGGATATATACACGTATACTCTAGGTTTTGCAATATTATTTTTTGTCTGTTAACATTAAGTCAGTCTTTTCTGGGCGAGGATTTTGAGAACATTTATAACAGTTGTTATTTATAATTCCTCAATTAGAATGTTTTTAAACATCTGCCATCTGCTTCTAGCAAGTAAAACATTACCCTTGGTGAAAATGGCATTAATTGTGTATGGAAAATTCTATGTAAGCTCTTCCCAACACCTAACTCTTTGCAGCAGAGTTTGGACAGTTCTCCATTTGTCACACCTTCAGATAGGAAAAAAACATATTCATATTGGTTATGTATATGTTATATTTATGGACTGGTCAACTACATTATAAATCTCTCTTGTATGTCAAAATTAATTTAATTCAATATAATTTAAATAGATCTTTTAAAGAAATGGATTACTATTTGAGTTTTTTGGAATCCTTGAGATGAAGGTTTATTCAGATCCGTTACTACAATACAGATAAAGAAGCAGGATCTTCTGTCTGAGTACGCTAATGCTAGACAAACTCAATATTAGATAACTGTTGAACCAAAGTTTTTTGGACAGGAAGTCATCAAATTATCACCCTTGGTCCCCTCTTGGTCCCCCATTAACATGCGCCTATTACTTAAAATATGTATCTTAGTCATTTATAATGGGGGGAAGGGGAGTCGCTGCCTGATATCTACGACTGAGTTCACACTACTGTCAAGATGTTCGTTTTTCTGCTTCGTCGGCTTCCATTATGGTGTCCGTTGTTTTGACGGGAAGAATAGCACTTCATGCTGCCCTATTCTTTTTGTCAAATATGATGGAACTGCCAACAGTGATTTTGAACGGAGCCTCTGGCGGTAGTGTGAACAGAGCCTTAGGGTATGTTCACAGGTAGCGTAAATACTGCAGATTTCCCGCAACAGATTTCATAATGAACAAATCTCATCCACACGCTGCGTAAAAAATCTGTTGAAAATTCGTTCAATTTATGTTTCGGAATTGCTGCCTTTCTGTTGCGGGTCTTAAACCTGCAACAAATAGCAAATGTTGAGATTTTCGCGGCGGAAAAGCTGCAATTCAGCCACAAAAATCGCAATGCAGAAAAAAAAAGAACCTTAATTTTTGGTTTAGCATGAATAAAAAGGTTTATGCTTACCACCCGGGCATTGTCATAGGGACAATTTCTTCTGTTCTTCGTCCAGGCCAGCCTCTTGGGATGACGTTTCATCTTATGTGACTGCTGCAGCCAATCACAGGCTGCAGCGGTCACATGTGCTGGACTGGGGACTGCACTGCACCGATAACAGATAGATGCATCGCCATGACTACAGACACCGGGGTAAGTCAGAAAAAAAAATCTAAACACTTTTTTTCGCAGTGAACACTTCGCACGAAAACTGCACCACGATATAGTAGAGTTTTTCGGGCGGAATTCCCTGCGGGTTCCAGGACGGATGCACTCTGTACTTTTATGCAGTGTATCCACCATGTGTGAACATGGCCTTACAGTGCTGATTTGGGGGGACATTTATACATAATCATTTATTTTCCCCTAGAAAGAGGATGTCTGTATGCAAGGGTAAAATGTGGCCTCGTCTGGGGCTTGTTCATAGCCAATGACATAAGGGTATAGTGATTTAGTAGACAGCATGCTGGCTACCTGCACCCACCACTAGAGGGAGATTAAAGCGGTTTTCTCATACAGTAATCATCAATTATCACCTATCCACAGGATAGATGCGCTATCTCTGGCAGCCCCATAATGAGTGAATGGAGTGTAGACGAGCATGCGCAGTAACGCTCCATTCACATAGGACACTCGAGGACCCCCATTCTCATGATCTGTGAGGACCCAGCAGTCAGACCCTCACTGATTGGACATGTATCATCTATTCTGTGGATAGGTGATAAATGATGATTATGAGAAAACCCCTTTAGGAGCGTATTGCACACTATTAATACATTGAACTCAATAATAACACAGTATGCACTAAGCTCCTTCTAGTGGTGGTTGCAAGCAGCCAATATGTCATCTTTTAAATCTATGCAGGGGATTTAAATCTTGGTATCAGAAAAACAGAGCTCCAACCACTATTACTATATATATACTACATCTGTCTCTTTTCCATTCTATTAATATACAGTTGTAACGTCCGTGGTCGCTGACTACAAACTCATTCCATCTAGTCGACGCCCTTCTCTCCATAGATTTCTGCACATACGGCCGTCCTGTTCCACAGTGACCACCAGGGTGTGCTCCCGAGCTCAGTCCAGACTTAAGAAGCCAGAGCGCACGCATGTGGGAGATTGAGCTGATTGCTCCCTGAGCACCCTGGGCTATAAGAAGGTCTCAGCCCCTTCCTTCCACGCCTGAGCGTTGTTGTCGTATCCTAAGTTTGTCTTGCAAATGGTCCCCTAGTGTTTCCTGCTCCCAGTGTTCCCTGTTCCTGTATCCTGTAACCTGTATCCTGATCTAGTGCCGTGTTGAGCTGTTGCTGTGCTGTGCTGTATACCACGCCTGTCCTGCTACTCCATGCCTGACGTCTACCTGCTGCCTAGTCCCAGCCAAGCCTGCCTTGCTACTGTCCGAGCTGCCACAGGTACCCTATATGAACTATAGACTCTGACCTGCGCCCTGTTGGCCAGCTGCCATACCGCCAAGGCGGTACGGCCCTGTGGGTCCATGAACCCTACGTGACAACAGTAAGTGCTTCTGTGGTGTGGCATGCAGTTCATTTTGATTCTTCTAATAATTTTCATGAACAGATGCATATTTTTGGTGGTCAGGAAGGTCCCATGTTTTATCTGTATTCTGAGAAATGTATTTTCCAGTTGAACATCTAAAAATTGTTCAACTGCATTGTGTGAAACATCCTAAACCAAGACAGATGCTTGTAACTGCTCTTGTGAATAAACAGAATGAAAACTATTTACCAGATAATCCAGGGCAGCACTCCTTGAAATGAATGTCCACTTCTTAACACCATGCCTTGTTTAGTGACAATGTTCTGTGCTGAATAATTTTGTAATATATCTTTATAGCCTCTGAGTTTAGGATCCACCCATTGCAGGGCCGATTCTAGTTTTTCTGCTGCCTGATGCGAAAATTGAATAGGCGCCCCCCAGATTTTTATTGACATCCCCTTTGCTGTTCTACATCACTAGAAGCCTCCTCCAACTCTTGCAGATGTGCCGTTGCCTTGTACTGGCATGCTTGCTGTAGCCGGGCAGAGTACACCTTGCTGCATGGTGCGTGCCCAAGTAGTACAAGGCAATGGCGCATCCGAGAAAGTTGGAGGAGACTGGTAGTGATGTATAACAGACAGAGAGATGTCAATCAATAATGGAAAGGTGGGTTTGGAGGCAGGACTATGTGACTCTTTAAGATAGCGGCACCACTCCATGACCATTTAATTAGTAAATAGCATATAGTGTGCGCTGTTTTAAAAGTTGATTTTATAGATTTAGCTTCATCTGAAAAAAACATACAAGGGAATGTTTGGAAATCTTGTCAGGTCATGTATTATCGCATGGTGGCGGTTCAAGGGGTTAAAACTACCTGACAAGTTCCTATTAAATATACAATCAATTGAAAACAATTTCATCTGCCCTGCAGTTTTGTTATTGTAATTTTATCTTATATAATTACAGGTCCAGAACCAAGCTCACTATATATATTCAACACCAGAACAAAGCTCAGTACATATATACAACACCAGAACCAAGCTCAGTACATAAATACAGAACCAGAACAAAGCTCATTACATAAATACAGCACCAGAACAAAGCTCAGTACATAAATACAGCACCAGAACAAAGCTCAATACATATATACAGCACCAGAACAAAGTTCAGTACATAAATACAGCACTAGAACAAAGCTCACTACATAGATACAACACCAGAACCTAGGTCAGTACATATATACAGCCCCAGAACCAAGCTCAGTACATATATACAACACCAGACCCAAGCTCAGTACATATATACAGCACCATAACCAAGCTCAGTACATATATACAGCACCAAAACCAAGCTCATACATATATACCGCACCAGAAAAAGCTCAATACATATATACAACACCAGAACCAAGTTCAGTACATAAATATAGCACCAGAACAAAGCCCAGTACATATATACAGCACCAGAACAAAGCTCAGAACATAAATACAACACCAACACAAATAAAGCTCAATTTAGTGCAACCCCTGCCATATAGGTTACTATTGTGTAAAACTACAGCTCCCAGCATGACCCGAACAATTGGAAAGATATGGTGGGAGTTGCTGCTTCACAAAAAAATCATCACACCACTCATCATCTCGCTGCAGATCATACAGTGACTACAGTACTGATTAGAGGCAGAATAAACATTTACATTAAGTGACTCACCGGTGACGTCTTTTCAGAATCTAGTTGTTCTTTTTCTCTTTTCGTCTCCATCCAGTCCAGACCTCTATGATGACTTCTGCCGGCCACCGCCCATTTCTGCAGTTTACCACTCAGATGTCTTCAGCTTTTCACTTTTCAAACATTTCTGCATCTATAAACGAAGATAAAATTCTCATGGTGCCACACACTACGCCCCTAAATATAATAGTTCCATACACTGCACCTAATCTAATTATAATAGTGCCTTATACTGTGTCCCTGATTATAATAGCACCATACGTGTCCTTGATTATAATAGTACTATACACTGTGTCCCCCACACACACAGTGATTCCTGTAGATAGTGCCCCCATAGAGCCCTCTGTAGATAGTACCCCCCATAGAGCCCTCTGCAAATAGTGCTCCACATACAGCTCCCCTGTAGATATTGCCCCACATATAGCCCACTTTAGATAGCGCTCTACATAGCCCCCTGTAGCTAGTGGCCGACATATAGCCCCTTGTAGAAAGTATCCCACATATAGCCTCCCCTGAAGATTGTGCCTCACATATAGCTCCCCACGCGTCATCTTGTGTCAATGCAGGCCTGCTCTCTTCTGAGCAGGTCCGCTGGGGCTGAACGATGCAAGCGACGCAATGACAGTTAAAAGGCGCTGATCGGCAAGGCAGAATGACTTGCCCTGCCAATCAGCGCCTTTCAACAACTGAAACGGCGCAATTACATCTCTAGCATCGTTGAAAGACACTAATTGGCAGGGCAAGTCATTCTGCCCTGCCAATCAGCGTGATTGTAAGGCGCTGAATGGTTGGGCAAGGAACGTGCCCGGCCATTCAGTGCTTATGCATATTATTGTATCTGCGTCCTACAGATGGACATTGATGGACATGTGTCTCATGATGGACATGTGTCTTTTTTCAACCATACTAACTATGTAAATATCAGACCCCAGACCAGACACTCATATTAATTTAAAAACCCAAACCCCCATATTAATGTTAGACCCCAGACCAGACCCATATATCAGATCCCAGGCCGGATCCAAATATTAATATCAGACCCCAGGCCAGACCTCTATATTAATATCAGACCCCAGACCAGACTCATTCTCTTAATCAGACTCCAGATCAGATAAAGAAAAAAAATATTCAGACCCCAGATCAGACTATACTTACCCTCCCTGCTCCTAGCTCTTCTTCAGCTCCAGGCGCCTCTGCACTGTTTCATACCGTTGTCCAGTGACCGTTCAGCAGTTCCGGGAGCATGGAGGGTATGTGCAGTATATGCACTCAATACGTGGTCGGGGCTTCGTTTGTATGAATTACTGTATCAATACGTCGTGGGAGGCGATCAGCCTGTGGCACTGCTGAGGTGTTATGCAGGGCCGGCCTTAGGGGTGTGTGAGCAGTGCGGGCACACAGGGCTGTAGGGGGCGTCACTGGGCTCTGCCTCTACTCTGTTCTGATCCTCGTTACACACACGCAGTAAACAGGAGCCGATGAGCAAGAGAAGAGGAGGAAGCTCCGCCCACAGCCCACTTTGCACGAAGCCTGTGATCCTGTCAGCAAGGAGACATGGTATCTTTGTGTGTATATGTGTGTGTATGCAGTATGTGTCTCTGTGTGTATATAGTATGTGTCTCTGTGTGTATACAGTATGTGTCTCTGTATGTGTATATGTTGCAGTGTGTGTGTATACTGTATGTGTCTGTGTATACAGTATGTGTCTCTGTATGTGTATACATTACATTGTGTGTGTGTGTGTGTGTGTCTCTGCATGTGTTTAAGTCTCTTTGTAAAAGTGTGTGTTCAATATTAAAGTAGAACAGATAAAACAAAGATATCTGTGCTGCCTCCTATATACCCTGCTGCCCCTATATACCCTGCTGTCCCTTATATACTCTGCTGTCCCTTATATACACTGCTGCCCCTATATACCCTGCTGCCCCTTATATACTCTGCTGTCCTAATATATATATATATATATATATATATATATATATATATAGATATATATATATGCCTGTGTGTGTGTTTATATGTGTCTGTGGGTATAGTTATCTTCTACAACATTATCTGTACTCAGAGAGTTAACACTGTTATCAGTGGTGTTACATAGGACTGCAGGTAACATCTACGACATTATCTGTACTGAGTTAGTGTTATCTGTTGTGTTACATAGGACTGCAGGTAATACTTCTACATTATCTGTACTCAGAGAGTTATTACTGTGTGTTATCTGTGGTGTTACATAGGACTGCAGGTAACATCTACTACATTATCTGCACTGAGTATATATGGGTCTGTTTGTGAATGTGAAACTCGACAGTCTATTCTTGTTCTTAGAAATGAAGGCTCTTCCTATGCGAGAAATTGCCAAGAAACTGAAGATTTCCTACAACGGTGTGTACTACTCCCTTCAGAGGACAGCACAAACAGGCTCTAACCAGAGTAGAAAGAGAAGTGGGAGGCCCCGCTGCACAACTGAGCAACAAGACAAGTACATTAGAGTCTCTAGTTTGAGAAATAGATTCCTCACAGGTCCTCAACTGGCAGCTTCATTAAATAGTACCCGCAAAACGCCAGGGTCAACGTCTACAGTGAAGAGGCGACTCCGGGATGCTGGCCTTCAGGGCAGAGTGGCAAAGAAAAAGCCATATCTGAGACTGGCTAATAAAAGGAAAAGATTCATATGGGCAAAAGCACACAGACATTGGACAGAGGCAGATTGGAAAAAAGTGTTATGGACAGACGAATCGAAGTTTGAGGTGTTTGGATCACACAGAAGAACATTTGTGAGACGCAGAACAACTGAAAAGATGCTGGAAGAGTGCCTGACGCCATCTGTCAAGCATGGTGGAGGTAATGTGATGGTCTGGGGTTGCTTTGGTGCTGGTAAAGTGGGAGATTTGTACAAAGTAAAAGGGATTTTGAATAAGGAAGGCTATCACTCCATTTTGCAACGCCATGCCATACCCTGTGGACAGCGCTTGATTGGAGCCAATTTCATCCTACAACAGGATAATGACCCAAAGCACACCTCCAAATGATGCAAGAACTATTTAGGGAAGAAGCCGGCAGCTGGTATTCTATCTGTAATGGAGTGGCCAGCGCAGTCACCAGATCTCAACCCCATAGAGCTGTTGTGGGAGCAGCTTGACCGTATGGTACGCAAGAAGTTCCCATCAAGCCAATCCAACTTGTGGGAGGGGCTTCTGGAAGCATGGGGTGAAATTTCTCCCGATTACCTCAGCAAATTAACAGCTAGAATGCCAAAAGTCTGCAATGCTGTAATTGCTGCAAATGGAGCATTCGTTGACGAAAGCAAAGTTTGAAGGGAAAAATTATTATTTCAAATAAAAATCATTATTTCTAACCTTGTCAATGTCTTGACTATATTTTCTAGTCATTTTGCAACTCATTTGATAAATATAAGTGTGAGTTTTCATGGAAAACACAAAATTGTCTGGGTGAACCCAAACTTTTGAACGGTAGTGTATATGTGCCTTTTATGTATTTGTATATGTCTGTGTATTTATCTGCCGGTGTGTGTGTGTGTGTGTGTGTGTGTGTGTGTATATGTGCCTGTACGTCTATATATTAACCTGTATGTCTATATTCCAGATGTGTGTATGTATATTTGCCTGTATGTCTAAATATCTGTCTTTATATATGTATAGTATATATGTTCCAGTATGTGTGTGTCTATATATGTGGTTAATTTTTGGTTTGTGTAGGGGGTCAATAGAGTCCCGCGCAGTTTGCTTTAATAGCAGCCTTCAGCTCGTCTGCATTGTTGGGTTTGGTGTCTCTCATCTTCCTCTTGACAATACCCCATAGATTCTCTATGGGGTTCAGGTCAGGCGAGTTGCTGGCCGATCAAGTCCAGTGATACTGTCGTTATTAAACCAGGTATTGGTACTTTTGGCAGTGTCAGCAGATTATCAAGTCCTGCTGGAAAATGAAATCAGCATCTGCATAAAGCTTGTCAGCAGAGGGAAGCATGAAGTGTCCTAAAATTTCCTGGTAGATGACTGCGGTGACTCTGGACTTGATATAACACAGTGGACCAACACCAGCAGATGACATGGCTCTCCAAACCATCACTGACTGCGGAAACTTCACACCGGACCGCAAGCAACTTGGATTGATGACACTCCATTCTTCCCCCAGACTCTGGGACCTTGATTTCCAAATGAAATGCAAAATTTACTTTCATCTGAAAACAGGACATTGAACCACTGAGCAACAGAGCAGTCCCTTTTCTCTTTAGTCCAGTTAAGATGCTTCTGACATTGTCTCTGGGTCATGAGTGGCTTGACACATGGAATGCGACAGTTGTAGTCCATGACCTGGATACGTCTGTGTGCGGTGGCTCTTGAAGCAATGACTCCAGCTGCAGTCCACTCCTTGTGAATCTCCTCCAGATTCTTGAATGGCCTTTTCTTGACAATCCTTTCAAGGCTGCGGTTATCCCTGTTGCGTGTGCACCTTTTTCTACCACACTTTTTCCTTCCTCTCATCTTTCTATTAATATGCTTAGATACAGCACTCTGAACAGCCAGCTTCTTTAGCAATGTCCTTTTGTGGCTTACCTCCTTGTGGAGGGTGTCAATTACTGTCTTCTGGACAACTGTCAATCATCAGTCTTCCCCATGCTTGTGTAGCCTACTGAACCAGACTGTTGGACCATTTAAAGGCTTAGGAAACCTTTGCAGGTGTTTTGTGTTGATTAGCTGATTAGAGTCACACCTACAATCTTCAACTTTTACCCAATATTCTAATTTTCTGTGAGACTAAATTTGGGGTTTTCATTAACTGTTAGCCATTATCATCAACATTAACAGAAAAAAAAATGCTGGAAATAGATCACTCTGTTTGTAATGAATCTATATAATATAGGAGTTTTACTTTTATGCCCCTTCTAGCAATGACTGCTCAACAAAGTTTTCATGTCAGTCTAAGTAGCAATAGTTCAGTATGCAGCACTGAATAATGTCCTGCTCCATGTACATTGCTTGCCGTTTACTATATATAACTTGATAATCATGTCATGGCTATTAATTTGAAGTGTGTACTACTCCTTTAAAGCCACATATCTTCATCAGCTGTTAGATAATGCGATGTGATCCTTGGCATGGCGTGGAGAGTGCGGTTTCCTAGGGAACAGTTGCTGCATTAAACACTCAGAGCTGGAATTCACAGTCTTAATTGTTAGCAGGTGAAGGATTTGTATGTACTATGAATGAAATAAATCTTTTGCTGCCTCATTTGCATAGTTTAAAAAATTTGCATGGCCAACTTATTCCTAAAAATGTGTTATTACGGCTGCAAATTACTGTGTACACAAAGTCGTGAGAATCCTTCTACCCGGGCAATATCGCTAAATGCAGAAGTTTATGTGCAGCTGTGAATTGTTTGCTCAGTGTGTCATTTATTGACCATATTCATGAGTTATAACTGTGATAATTTACTGCAAAATAGTATTGACTAACTGACCTATATCTTGATCTTGTTTTAGAAATACTCCCTTTGCCACGCAGCAGGAGCTCATTTTGGAGTAGTGATCGTATTCTCAGACCCAAACACCAGACCTCACAACCATCAACTTTTAGGGTACTTTTACACGGCCTGACGTGAGCCATGTAAACAATTGCCGATCAACTAGACAGCTCGTTCACTCCTTTCACAAGGAGCTATGTAATGTGACGGGCGCTCGTTACTCCTACCCATATATTTCTATCATGTCGGCAGCGCGTCTCCCTGTTTACACTGGGAGAGGTGCTGCCGATAACGATGATATTTAAGGAATTTAAAATGATACAATCTGCCGATGAACGAGCGTTCTGTGGACGCTCGTTTGCCCGATAATTGGCCAGTGTAAAAGGGCCTTTATTCTTTCATACATTTTATGATTTATTTTACAGTTTGGATACAAGTAAAGTTTGTGCCATCTACATCCATAATGGCAAAAGTCTAAACCAGAGGTGTAATTTGAAGCTCTGGGCCCAGATGCAAAATCTATAACTGGGCCCCCACCTACCATATATCATTTATAATACTGTTTTTTTCTTATGTGGCAGAGGGGCTTATGGGCCCCCTTCAGGCTCCAGGGCCCCAATGCAACTGCTACCTCTGCACCTTCTTTAGCTACTAGAGCCGTAACTTGAAGCTCCTGGGCGTCCATGCAAAATTATAACAGTGCCCCCATCTACCATATATCATTTATAATACTGTCTTCTTATGTGGCTGAGGGGCTTTTGGGCCCCCTCTGGCTCCAGGGCCCGGGGCAACTGCTACCTCTGCACCCCCTATATCTATACCCCCAAAGGTTAGCATGGTGGCCCTGACAATGCTTAGCTCTACTACCATTTAGCACCGGGCAACATTTGCATGGAGATTAATTTTTTTCCCCTATTCATGATAGCTTACACCAGGTAGTCCACTCGCCCCAAACTCTAAGGGCTCTTGCACATGACCGTGTGTGCCGCCCGAATCCCATCAGTGATCCGTGAAAAGATAGGACATGTTCTATCTTTCCATGGATCGGAGAGTCACTGAAGTAAATAGGTCTGTGAAAAATATCGGGTGGCACTCGGTCGTGTGGCAGAGGGCTAAACATAGTGAAGTTAATAGGGTTTGTAAGTGAGTGTAGGGAAATGACATAGTGAGCCCTGTGTAGGACAGGGACAGTCTCCAGCCAGTGAGTAACTTTATACTACCTTATATATAACTTTACAGCTCACATATATCATGGGCTCACATATGTCATGGGCAGTAACCAAGACACCTTAGTAGTTTGTAATCACTAATAGTAGTGGATATAAACTGTAAAGAAGGGCAGTGCAACACAAGATTTAGACCTCACCAAATAAGAGTTACCATAGTGCCACACATATTGTACAGATAATAAGTATTTCTAAGAATTACTGTATAGATATCTAAGGCCTCGTTCACATCTGACTGCAGCTTTCCAGCCTTCTACTTCGTCAAAGGAGCAGAACAATGAAAAAAACTGAAATGCCGGTTCCGTTGCACGACAGACACCTTTGGCGGGCGACAGAACCTATTGACGTTAATAGGTTCTGTTGGGTTTCCGTCAGGGTGTCCGTGGTTTTACCGGAAACAATAGTGCAGCATGCTGTGCTATTGTTTCCGGTATTCATGGATGAATCTCCTTTTGGAGCCTCCAACCCACATGTGAATGAGGCCTAATATCTCAAAACGTTAAACATACAATACAAGCTAATATTTTACTCAAGAAAAATATACAACACATACTCAGTCCCTTTATTGTAGGACCAGTCCTTCTTTTTGACCTCTTTCCCCCTTCTTGTCCCTAATATGAAAGTTAAGCAACTGCATGAAAAAAGTGATCTGTAGCCCAACGAACCTCTATTAAACTGCTAGCTGGTACACTTTGGCAGAACCCACACATTCTGTAGATGTGACATTTTTTACTGATAACTTTAAGGACCCTATCACATTCTATTAATGATGGTTTCGAAGGATCCTCCATCTTGGAGTCAACTTGAAAGAGTATATAAGAAAATTAGTTATAATGTTATTATTCTAATCACTCACTTTCCAGTGAGAATCATGGTAAAGAATAACATTTTAGGCCTCATGCACACGGCCAAGCCCGTAATCACAAACTGCGATTACGGGCATGTTCCATAATTTCAATACCTATACTGATCTAGACCACAGACAAACGTCTCAATAAACTTCCGCACATTTCAAAACTTAGAAAACCAATACCTATAAGTATATGTGAGGAAATATCAATATCCAAGAAAAAATAATACTACAAGTACAAAATGTGTACCATGCAAAATTCAAATACTTTATTAGAATTGTCATAAAAACAGACTGGCCATCAAGACCTAAAATTAGACATACAATTAAAATACAATAGTGCGGTAGTGAATAAGGACTACAGAAATGACATACAATTGTCATACAAACAGAATAAGACATAATACAGCATAAGTGAACTACACGGAAAAGCAAATTGCATGTACATGGGTCAATTACGAAACAAGAATACAATTTCATAAACACCTGGAAATAACCAAACATGAGGGCCCTAGACCAAGTACCAACCCGTGTGCTGCATGATGACCCCAAACACACAATAATCACACTAAGAGCCCCGACGCGCGTTTCGCCGTCAGCTTTTCAAGGGGTCCCTGAGAAAGGTAATAAAAAATTATATTGGAAATTGTGCAGGTAGCATAGGATAACACTTCTTTAGTGTTACGTTTAGATGATCACCTCACCTGGAGGCTTTTGACAGGTCCATAATGTTGAATGCTTGCTGCCTCTACACCGGACAACAATGGCTGCTGATGTTAACAGAAAGGTATTGCCCTCAGGTCTAAATCTGGCTGAAGTCTGCAACGTAGTTTTAACTTAGAAAATAAAGAATATATTTCAACAGTTTGTAGACATTTCTAGTCTGCATTAAGAAACAGATGTTTTCATGCTTTGACTCTGATTTGTTCTTTAAATTTATTTTATCTTAGACCTAGTTGACCTTCACAGATCTGGCCTTCTTCCAAAAACTGATTCCTCAAAAAAAGGTCCTGGTCTTGTTAATGCCAGATCTCATGATTCTTTCCCAAAATGATGAACAAGACTTTTTGTTTGTTGCATTTGTTTACAAAGAGCTCTCCATAGAAACTCGAAACAATGTGGCTTCGACAGGAACATATAATTAATCACACATTATGTGAAGCCTATGATAAATATCTGCAATGACTACGGGCACTTTTCCTGGTCATCATCAACCTGTTTTTCTATGTGAACGAGAATGATAAAGTTGATCACGCACAATTTCATATTTTGGCCTATTGGGGAAATCTGTTGAAAAATGGGTAATCTATGGGCAGGGGTAAGATAAGTTTTCTTGCTGCCCAAGGCAGATGTTTTATAATATACCCTCCTTGGTCGCTGAAGTTCGGCAGGATAGCTTTCATCCCCTAACTTCCACGTCTGGCGCTGTTGATCCTGCATGCTATACCTGTGCATTAAACGTCCATATACATGTATTTACAATTGCGTCATACAATATTATCAGCCGCTCTGAAACATCATCCAATTGGTTGTACAAAGAAATAATTTTTTGGGTTTAAATCAACAAATTGCGCTCCCTTCCATATGTCGTTCTAGTCAGCCACCTACTCGGCCTACCTCTCGTCCGGACCCAGTCCATGATTCGTTATTAAGCACTTCCCATGACTAGAAAGACTAGAAAAACCCTTTGATCAAATGATTCGTCCCTTTATTTAAAGATACATCCTTCTGCTTACAACTTTACAATAACAACCGGATTTAGGATATCCACACTGGCGCCTATTCTGATACCTAGCCCATGAATAGGATGACATTTTTGGTTGCATTAAATTGTAGATCAATATATTGGATCCCAAGAGAACCTTGGTATATTTATAACTTCAAGTGGTAAATATGATATTATAGTGTAAGGGTATGTTCACACGAGGTCATTACGTCCGTAATTGACGGACGTATTTCGGCCGCAAGTACCGGACCAAACACAGTGCAGGGAGCCGGGCTCCTAGCATCATAGTTATGTACGACGCTAGGAGTCCCTGCCTCGCTGCCGGACAACTGTCCCGTACTGAAATTATGTTTTCAGTACGAGACAGTTCTGTGTTCTGCACTGTGTTCGGTCCGGTACTTGCGGCCGAAATACGTCCGTCAATTACGGACGTAATGACCTTGTGTGAACATACCCTTACTGTGTTTGATCCTTTTGTTCTCTCACATCCTTGTCGGGACAGCCATTTGACTTTTTCATGTTGTACATACTGCAAGCTTTGAGTATTTTTTAATTTATTGCGTCTGGTTCTTGAATGCTTACATATGGTTGTGCTTGAACACTTAGAATATTGGTGCTACCCACTACCCTATTTTTATGGGTTAAGGATTTTTATAGTATATTTTTTTTTAAACATTTTTTATTGAATTTGAAAGTTTTTTTTACAAATACACAAAAAGCACAAACACGTACCTGATACATTATAAAATACAGAATATGATATTGATATTGCATAGTACATTTGTCATTCAGTCAAGAAAATAACAGTACATCAGAACATATGAACTTTATTGTATTTTAAGATTAAGATGTATGATTTTTTTTAATATGGTGAAATATTTTTGAAGATTTTTGTGTCACAAAACATGGAATATTTTTTTCTGGAGTCTAAGATTTGATGATGTAATTGATTTTTGTAGTAATAGCCCAGCTTTAGGCAATTGTATTAAAGGGTAACTAAATGTTCAACAAACTGTTCGGCTTTTTCCGGAAATCGATGTAGCGGTGTTTGGGCTCAATAGAAATTCTATGAGCCAGTACTCCGCTACATCGGCTTTACGGAAAAAGCTGAAAAGAAATGAAGCGGCTCAATGCTCACACGAGCGCTTCTGCAGCTTCATTTTAGCTATTGATGGGGGTCTCAGTGCTCGGACCCCCACCAATCAAAACTTCTGACATGTCACTATGACATGTCAGAAATTTGTTGAACGTTTAGTTACCCTTTAAAGAGAACAGGTAGGTTGACCATATCACTTGGGTTGACAAATACTCAGAATTTGAGGGGTATCCAGTTCTGTTACCATTTATTCTTCTTGATACAATTTTTAACGTGGAACACCATCTTTAGCACTATCTCTGGCGCTGGAGGATTACAGCAAGGTCAACTATGTTTCTAGGTGAGAAAATCTCTGTACCCTCAGCATCTGTTCAAGTATTCCAC
Source organism: Rhinoderma darwinii (assembly GCF_050947455.1). Taxonomy (NCBI): domain Eukaryota; kingdom Metazoa; phylum Chordata; class Amphibia; order Anura; family Rhinodermatidae; genus Rhinoderma; species Rhinoderma darwinii. Next base: position 41,648,737 of record NC_134695.1, read on the forward strand.
TATTTTTTTTTCTATTGGATTCTCTACATATGAAATTGGAGGTATATGGAGGAACAGTAAGTGACCATACACTTGATTGAATGGAGGCGTAAAACGGCCGGGCGCATGAGGACTAAAGATAAATTCTTTGCATACTCCACAGTGCATTCCATCAGCTCATCAAGGAAAACTTTTATATAAAACTAACCATATCTGATGCTTAGTGGAAGCAAATATTACAGTTTGGCTTTGTAGCTATGATACATATAAGTAACAAAACCTGTGCTCAATTGAAGTGGTTTACTTAAAGCTGAACATCTCATATGTGGTGGAGTCAGCAGATCACTAAGCACTGACTCCAATTAAACACAGATTGTTCTTTGTGTGTAACCTTCCAGACATGACTGCTTAGAAAGCCTATCACAGAGGCCTTTTATTAATTGTGTATATTTACAAGAGGATTGTCATAGAGACTGACACTATCTTGGCCTGCACCGGGAACAGATCATAAATCATCCATGAGAACAAACATTAACCCCTTGGCACCGCAGCCATTTTTGTGTTTTTCATTTTTGTTTTTTTTATCCCCACATTCCAAAAGTTAGAACTTTTTTATTTTCCATCGACATACCGTATTAGGGCTTGTTTTTAGGGGGGCGTGTTGTAGTTCTCAATGGCAATATTTAATGTTCTATATAATGTACTGGGAAAGAGAAAAAAAATATTTGTGGGTTGGAATGGGGAAAAAAAACTATTCAACTATAGTTTTCTGGGTTTCGGTTTTACGGCATTCACTGTGCAGTAAAAACAATATTTTAACTTTATTCTGCGGGTCAATACGATTATGGTGATACCAAATTTAGATATTTTTTGTTTTACTACATTTACAAAGAAAAAAAATAGTTTCGTGTTGCCATATTCTGAGAGCCATAACTTGATGTTTATGGAGCGGTGTAAGGGCTTATTTTATGCGGGGTGACCTGTAGTTTTTATTGGTACCATTTTGGGGTATATTCAACTTTTTGATCAAGTTTTTTAGGGGAGCTAAGACAATTCTGGTATTTATTTTTTTACAGCGTTCACCATGCGGGTTAAATAACGTTATATTAAAATAGTGCAGACTTTTTATGGACATGGCAATACCAATTATGTAAAAAAAAACAAAAAAAAAAAACATCACTCTAGGGTAAAAATGGGAAAAAGTTGTATTTTTACTATTTATCTTTTGGTATATTGAAAAAACTTTACTTAACTCTTTTAGAATTTTTTTTTTTATAGTCCCCCTTGGGGACTTAAACAAGCAATCGTTTGAACGCTGGTGCCATACCCTGCAATACTTAGACAGGATACTGGCACCTATATTGAGAACGGAGGCCACCCAACCATGTTTCGCCTGGTGTCAGGAGGGACTAGTGAAGAGGGGGCCGCGCTTGGCTCTCTCCATTCTGTTCAATGGCAGTTACAGAAACAGCCTGGCAAGCGCTGCTCTAGCCCCCGCCTAGAATTGCCAGCTTTTGGCAGCCGAAACAGCAGAAACGGGGGTCAGATGACCCCCGCTCTTCATAAAGGTGCGGATATTTAATTTTCTAAATACCAAAGACAATAGATTTATCAATAATGGTATATAATAACCTGTCTTTTATTAAGACCTTGTTGTTTTCTAGTTCTTAAGGCCATGATAACGCATACAGTTTTGATGCAGTTTTTGGTGCAGTTTATTGAGCCAAAGTCAGAAGTAGATCCAAAAGGAAGAAAAGGTACAAAGAAAAGACTGATGCATCTACTTTTTCTTGTAGTTACTACTGTGTTTGACTAAAAAATACTGAGCCAAGAACTGCTCTAAGAACTGCATCAAAACTGTTTGTGTGGTCCTGGCCTTAGGGACTAAACAACCACAAGGTCTTAATATAACTGGTATTATATATTATTAATAATAAATCTATTATCTTTGGTATTTAGAAAACTAAATATCCACACCTATATCAAGAATGGGTGTCACAGAACTCTCCTTTCTCCTGGTGCAGCGGCCAAAAGCTGCTGATCCGAGGCAGGGACTAGTGGAGAGCAGCGCATGCTCGGTTGTTTCCATAACTCTCATTGAACAGAATGGAGAGAGCCACGCGCCTCTCCACTAGTCTCCACCTAGAATCGACAGTTGCGGCTGTCGCGCCAGGTGAGCCGGGGGTTGGGTGACCTAAGGGAAAATACCAAATGGCCACACGATTCAATAACATGCGTCTATGTTCCTCATTCATCAATCACCTTAAATAAAGTAAAAGATTTATAGAACAGGTTGTTATGGTTTTGGTGATACCTAATACGTGTATATTAGTTGTTACTTTGTAACTGTTATAATAAAAGGTATTACATGTGAAAATATTGGGGGAATTTATTAAGACTGGCATTTCCTGAGGATGTTCGGCTCTGAAACGCGTTGCTTGTTTTCACTGTACTTCACATAAAAGGATTAACCTTTCGGATGATTCCAGTGCTATCCTTGATCGGGTAACACAAACAATTAGAAAAACTATGAAGGCAACAGCACCGAAAAGAGGGCTGCTTTTAGGTACTTTCACCCCGCACCGTGTGCATATTGAATGTTTACCAAGCGTTTAGTATGGTACGGCGCATGTCCTCTGCAGACTCCTTGGTGCAGGTTGTCAAGGAGTTAAAGGGAACCCATCATCAATTTTGACAACTCTAAACCACTATTAGGCCTTATTGACACGGACGTGTCCGTTTTGCGCGCGCAAAAATTGTGTGTGTCATCAGCATATGGTGCGCGGCTGCGTGATTTTCGCGCAGCCGGCAACATTATGAACATTTTATGTTTACAAACAGAAAACCACGTGGTGCTTTTCTGTTCTTATTCATTTATTTTACTACTGTTACGCGAATCACGCGCGGCCCCTGAAACTACTTCCGTATGCCGAGCGCGATTTGCACGCACCCATTGAATTCAATGGGTGCGTGCTGCGCAAAACACGGGCAAGTATAGGACATGTCGTGAGTTTCACGCAGCGCACATACGCTGCGTGAAATTCACTGACAGTCTGAACGGCCCGATTCACTAACATAGGTCCGTGCGACGCGAGTGAAAGTCACGCGCGTAGCACGGACGTATAACACGTTCGTGTGAATAAGGCCTAAGCGCTATATAGGGGCTCGATACACCTTTCAAAACAAATCCATGTATAGTAGTATTAATAAAAAAAAACTTAAAAAATACATTTTAATTCCTGTGCCATATACATATTACTCTTGAAGTGTCCGCTGGGTGTTTTTTCAGTAGGCAAGTGTCCTTCGTTTTCTGGAGAAACCACTTCTATGTAAATTTGATTGACATCTCTGCATCATCCACTGTTCTCTACAAAGAGATGTCGTACTTCAAACATAAGGGTATGTTCACACGGCGGGGGTCCGTAACGGCTGAAATTACGGGGATGTTTCAGCCTGAAAACATCCCCGTAATTTCAGCCGTACCGGCATGTGCAGGCGCTTGAACGCCGCGTCAACTACGGCCGTAATTAGCGCTGCTATTCATTGGAGTCAATGAATAGCGGCTCCAATTACGGCCAAAGAAGTGACAGGTCACTTCTTCTACGCGGGCGTCAATTTACGCGCCGTCATTTGACAGCGGCGCGTAAATATACGCCTCGTGTGAACAGACAAACGTCTGCCCATTGCTTTCAATGGGCAGATGTTTGTCAGCGCTATTGAGGCGCTATTTTCGGGCGTAATTCGGGGCAAAAACGCCCGAATTACGTCCGTAAATAGGCCGTGTGAACATACCCTTAGGGTATGTTCACACGGCGGGGGTCCGTAACGGCTGAAATTACGGGGATGTTTCAGCCTGAAAACATCCCCGTAATTTCAGCCGTACCGGCATGTGCAGGCGCTTGAACGCCGCGTCAACTACGGCCGTAATTAGCGCTGCTATTCATTGGAGTCAATGAATAGCGGCTCCAATTACGGCCAAAGAAGTGACAGGTCAGGGTATGTTCACACGGCCAATTTACGGACGTAATTCGGGCGTTTTTGCCCCGAATTACGCCCGAAAATAGCGCCTCAATAGCGCTGACAAACATCTGCCCATTGAAAGCAATGGGCAGACGTTTGTCTGTTCACACGAGGCGTATATTTACGCGCCGCTGTCAAATGACGGCGCGTAAATTGACGCCCGCGTAGAAGAAGTGACCTGTCACTTCTTTGGCCGTAATTGGAGCCGCTATTCATTGACTCCAATGAATAGCAGCGCTAATTACGGCCGTAGTTGACGCGGCGTTCAAGCGCCTGCACATGCCGGTACGGCTGAAATTACGGGGATGTTTTCAGGCTGAAACATCCCCGTAATTTCAGCCGTTACGGACCCCCGCCGTGTGAACATACCCTCACTTCTTCTACGCGGGCGTCTATTTACGCGCCGTCATTTGACAGCGGCGCGTAAATATACGCCTCGTGTGAACAGACAAACGTCTGCCCATTGCTTTCAATGGGCAGATGTTTGTCAGCGCTATTGAGGCGCTATTTTCAGACGTAATTCGGGGCAAAAACGCCCGAATTACGTCCGTAAATAGGCCGTGTGAACATACCCTAATTGTGAGGGATGGCTGCTGAGAGTGCAGGACACTTCCCTGCTGAAAAAACACCCAGCGGACACTTAGAGAGTAATTTACATAAAGGAGTTGTTAAAACATTTTGTCTTTGATATGCTTTATTACTGCTGCCATACTTTAATATGTTCTGAAATGTCTCTCTAGCCCCTATATAGCAATTTAGGGTCGTCAAAACTGATGACAAGTTCCCTTTAATAAACTGCCATGTGAGCAATGCCCAAATATACTAATATATACAAATATACTAATGCAAACCTAAGCTTTATTCATGACCCTTTCCAGGTAGTACAAATTGTTCACATTCATTTCCGTATTGCAATTAGTTGTGATGGATGAATCCAGTAAAGAAAAGGTTTAGTAATTCACTTGGCAAAGGATACTGTAGTAACAATGTCATTGTGAAGTTTCAAAGTAAAAGTTCTTCTGATGGGTGGAACTGGAAGTAGTCATGTTTGAGAACAAAAATTAGGCTCGGATGATGGGTCTGTAGTTAAATATTAATATCAGTTAATGCAAAATGTCAATATATTAAACAGATAATTGGTCAACATAACTTTAGAACAATAGCATAAAAGGTAATAAAGTGCTAAGAAACACTTGTATTTATGTAGAAAATATACATATATTTTTGACCTTCGAGGACTGTAGGTATTAGAAAGGGTTAATCAGCGCCTCCCTGCTGAAAATAATTCCATCACAAGTTGGACAGCGGTTTTCACATCAATAATTAGTGGAATATTTTTCAGGTCTTTGATGTATAAACAGGATATGCTCCTTAGATACCTAAAGGAGGGCGATCAAATATTGTGCCCCGTGGCAGACATGGCCTGGTAACTGAGTGAAGGTTTTCTGCTGTAAACACTACGGGTAAGGACAATGGCAATATACAAAATTATGTTTTGGCTACAACTACAGTAAGCCATTCATGACTGGCTCCGAGTTTCCACCATTGTCCGAGTCTCAGAGGCTAATAAATACCAGAAAATACTGTATTATGAGTTGGATTCTTGGCCCTGTAAAATTTAAATTGTCAATATGGGTGAAAGAACTTCATAACATTTTTATTAACAAGTTTAGAAGGACCTGTCCACTCTCCTGACTTGTCTGCTTTAGAAAATACTTGTATTGCAATAACAATTCTTTTATTAAAACTCGGCGTTGTGCCGTTCCTCTGTTATTCCTCCTGGAAATAAATGAATAAATTGACAACTGAATATCACTAATCTCCATGTCAATAGAATCGGTCTCCATACATTCCGAGACTGCCTGCACTGATTGGACAATGCCAGAGTATAGGGACACTGCATTGACAAGGGGCATGGTAAAGACTAGTTGTCAATTGAGTTATAATAAAAGATGTTATCGAATGGCAAATACAGGTTTTTACTAAAACAGACACGTCAGGATAGCTAACAAGGTCTCTTCAAAAATATACAATTGTTAATAATTATTTCAACTCCAACTCAAAGTAATTATATTGTAGGTATGAGTAGTGTATCTATAGGTTTTCGAAGATTCAATCAAGACTTGAATACATTCATTGTTGCTTCCCTGATGCCAAGATGAATTGACTGGTTGCACAGTGTCAGTCTGCTGCACCGCTGTCTCGAAAAAGACAATAAACGTAGAAATTAATCAGAAAAACAAAACAGTCTGAACTCACCTATTAGGCTGAGTTCACACGTAAAAGCACGCAGTGTATCCGTCCTGTGCGCCACAGGGAATTATAGGCGAAAAACCCCACCAAACTGTAGTACAGTTTTTCGCCCGGAATGTCCCCTGCGGAAAACTGAAGCACCAGCCGGCCTTCTAGCAGGCTGGCCTCTTGAGATGACGCTTCATCACAGGAGGAGCCTGTGATTGGCTGCAACGGCGGTCACCTGGGATTAAGAGTCATCCCAGGAGGCCGGCCTTCTGACGTTACCAAGGTCAGCCTCCAGGGATGATGTTTCATCCCATGTGACCGCACCTACAACCTGTGATTGGCTGCAGCGGTCACATGGGATAAATAGTCATCCCAGGAGGCCATGCTGGAGGAAAGAACACAGACTTCTGGGTAAGTATCCAGCTTTTATCTTTTTCTGAGTTGCGTTTTTTGCGGCAGGATCGCTGCGAACCCGCCACAAAAAACCACAACAACTACTATTTTTTGCGGGATTGAGCTCCCCATTGAATTCAATGGGGAATTCCCGCAACAAATAAGTCAATTTCCGAGTGTTTTTTCCGCTTAGTATTTACGCAGCGTGTGGATGAGATTTGTTCACTTTGATCCACTTTGCTGCTACTGTATTCTGCTGCTTTTTTTCCATCTGCAATTCTGGACGGAAAAAGCGCAGCAATTCTGCAACGTGTGGACAAGTCCTTATAGTAGTATTAAGCCACATTTAGGGCTTGTCCACAATTAATGGAATTGCTGCAGAAAATTTCTTCAGCATTTCCGCCAAAACCAGCAGGCATTTCGCTGCTGAAAAACCGGACCATTTCCTGCTTTTCTTACTGCAGAAAATGGTGCGGATTTTGCTGCGTTTTTTTCAAGTCTGGGAGATGGTAACATCTCCTCTGAATAATGCAGCAATGCAGTCCACTTTCCGCAGCAGGAATTGACATGCTGCAGAACGAAAAGTATGCAACGCAGGTGAATTTATGGATGGAAATTTTACGCAGCGTGTGGATGAGATTTGTTAAATCTCACCCACTTTGCTGCTACTGTATTCTGCTGCGTATTTCCCGTCCGCAATTCCATTACGTGTGGGCAGCGCCATACTGCAAATTTTTGCCATTGATGATGCACCAATATGAAATGTGAAGGTCATACTGCTTTTTTTGCCATGACTGAAGCCGTGGTCTACATAAAGGATTATGGGCCCCATAGCAAAAATAAAAATTAGACACAATCCCACTTCTTACCACGCGGGACAGGAGATCTTGGTGCTCCCATCCCATTTTTCACTGCTCAAGTACATTTTCCACTTGGTCACACGGCGAGACCTCGATCATGGTCATCATTGTATGCCATGAAGACATATTCCATAAGATGGACAAGTTTTAGAAATACTAGAGAAAAGTGGGTACTGTGTGATGGCATTTCGTTCAAGTGCTGTTTTTGGATGGCTGTTTAAATGGAACATCTGAGCCAATAGATCTCTACGGATATTTTTGTACAGCTGGGGCCATGGAGCTGTCTCCTAATGGTCCACTGAATGGACGGTTGTACTCATTCTGGCTCTGCACAACAGTAAAGACGCCTCTGAATCTCATGTGGTTTCCTCCAGTCATTTAAGCCTTAAAGGTGAAGATTAAAGACGGGCAATCATCATATTTCAATGCAGTCATCGTGCATGGGTCTATATTTTTTTTACTGTGTTTGTATCTGGTTGCTAAGTGGGATTAGGAGTAAGCCAGCAGCCTAATGCTTCTCATGATATAACTGAATTCAGACATTTTAACAAGCATATTTGTGCTCCCTCGTGAGTATAATTGAGTGCTATATTTCAGCTTGTCCATACAAAAATATTATACAGAGTCTCCTTTGACTATTGTTTTATTTTGATTGATTACATGCAGCTACTGCTCTATGATTGATGTGTCTAATAGGAACAGTATGGCCTCCCTTCATTTATAGTACAGGATTGGGTCTTCTGTCACATTTATTAGGCCTGTGTGTTCATTAGTTATAAAGCAAATTGGTCACTGTTAGGGTATGTGCACACACACTAATTACGTCCGTAATTGACGGACGTATTTCGGCCGCAAGTCCCGGACCGAACACAGTGCAGGGAGCTGGGCTCCTAGCATCATACTTATGTACGATGCTAGGAGTCCCTGCCTCTCCGTGGAACTACTGTCCCGTACTGAAAACATGATTACAGTACGGGACAGTTGTCCTGCAGCGAGGCAGGGACTCCTAGCATCGTACATAAGTATGATGCTAGGAGCCCAGCTCCCTGCACTGTGTTCGGTCCGGGACTTGCGGCCGAAATACGTCCGTCAATTACGGACGTAATTAGTGTGTGTGCACATACCCTTACAGAGAACTGCAGCTTGCATGGGAAGTTCAACTAATATTTTGTAAAAATCCCAACCCATATCCCGCCATAACTGGAACCTTCTACAGCATACTTGCTGACCCTGGGATCTGTAGGCTTCAGACATGATAACCTGCTTTAACTACCTGCTGCGGGCCCCCTGGAGGCAGCACCACTTTAAGGCCTGGTTTACACGAGCGTGTGTGTTTTGCGCACGCAAAAAATGCGGCGTTTTGCATGCGCAAAAGGCACTTAACAGATCCGTGTGTCATCAGCGTATGATGCGCGGCTGCGAGATTTTCGCGCAGCCGCCATCATTTCGACACTCCGTTTGGATGTTTGTAAACAGAAAAGCACGTGGTGCTTTTCTGTTTACATTCGGAGTTTGAAAGCTGTTGCGCGAATCACGCTGTTCGCACGGAAGTGCTTCTGTGTGACCTGCGTGATTTTCACGCACCCATTGACCTCAATGGGTGCGTGATGCGCGAACAGCGCACAAATATAGGACATGTCGTGAGTTTTTTTTCAGCAGACTCACGCTGAGCAAAACTCACGGACTGTCTGCATGCCCCCATAGACTTACATAGGTCCGTACGACACGCGTGAAAAGCACGCGAGTCGCACGGACGTATATCACGCTCGTGTAAACGACGCCTAACTGTGTTTTCTTCCCTTTTTATGCAGACACACTTGACAACTATGGTGGAGCAGGGAACAATCGGCTCTCTGCTCCAGCATTCAATCTTATAGGCAACAGGCCACTATAGGCCTCCAGAGTACCAGACATGCAGGACGTCAGCTTCCTGACACAGGCAGCGCCATGACGTCACTCAATTGTGCCACCTACGCTGGGCCGTTGACGACAATGAGGTAAACATTTTTGGCATTTTGGAGCCACAAAAAAGGACATTATCACTGAGGAGACATAAAGAGGTTTTCATTCTGTGGTGGGTAATATGAGTAGGTGGGGCACGAAGGGGGGCAATATTACTGCTCTGGGGAGCACGAAGAGGAGCACTATTATTAGTGTGTTTGTGGCACTACTCAGGCCCTATTATCGTGTGGGGCACTAATGTCTAGGACACTACTATTGTCTGGGACTACCTGTTTAGCCGTATTTTTGGGGACATTATCTATCTGGCACTATCATTTTAGGGCCACTATTTGTGTGACACCATTATGTATTTCTGAAGTACAGTGTATGGGGGCACTTTGCATCACAGCAGGTACGATAATGGGGCAGCAACAGGCACAGCAGTAGGATGGGGAATTTGTGTAGAGGGTGGGGTGGGTGCTGGAAAAGCGAAAAGACAAAGAGGTTTGACCAGCAAATTCTACAGAGACTAGTCATGGCTGGAAAAAATAGTCATGATATTCTGGGCCGGACAAAGACGGAAAGGAAAGTGAACAACTCCAATTAACCTGTGAGTCAAAACATTCCCACTAAGGTGTCTAAAAAAATTGTTCCTAAATAGATATAGAATTGTTCTTAGAAGGTTTACTTGACTGTGAAGAAATCAGGAGATAATGAACAATGTTCAGGAGGGGGCCAACTCATGTAACCTCTGCATGGGGCCCAATGTGATAGAATGGCCCTGCAAGAGATAAACAACCCTACAGTTTAGGCAGTATTGTCAGTGCACTTTGACTTAAAGGGAATGTGTTGCATGAAATTTTGTTTTTATTTTTATTTCTTAAGTTAAGCAATTATTAAAGTGATTACACATTATTTTAATTTTTTTCACAAGTCAGGAAATATTATAAATTAGATTCTAATTGATAACATTTCCATGTGCTGGTCACTAGAGGGAGCAGTTCCCAAAATTGCAGCATGGTCAATGTGGTAAAGCAACCTCATTGCTTTATGCTGCAAATTTGGGGTAGACACACTCGCTCTAGTGTCCTCGCTCAATCCCCCCTCCATTATTCTGGCTAGTGCCAGGAGAAGGAGGGGGTTGAATCTTTAAACCTCCTACACTGTGTGCCGCCATTTTTTGAGTGATTGCACAGTGCAGGAGGATTAGATACAGTGCTAAGCAGACAGTATAACGCAAACATACACGAACGTAAAACACACATCACATACACGAACATAACTTACCTACTCCTGCCACCGCTGCCGCCTCCGCTCCTATTCCTTGCGTCTTCGCTTCCTTGAACATATGGCCGGAAGTCGTCATCTGGCTGTCCGGCAGAGGCTTCCGGTCCACATGAAGTATAGGAGCAGGGTCCGTAAAATAAAAAAATAGGACATGTCCTATTTTTTATGGAAACTATCTACAGCCTGGACACATTCCCGCAAACATACGGGAAGGTGTCCATCGGCCATAGAAATGAATGAGTCTGTAATTACGGATAAATTCTACGGTCCTGTGCAAGCGACCTTCACAAAAACAGTTCATGGCAGGAGAATGCTTCCTGAAAGTACAGTCAAGTGTCAGATGTAAAGTTTACTGGAGGAGGAATAATGGTGTAGGGACTGCTTTTCCTGTTTTGAGCTGGACAGAGGAAAAAAAGGCGAACTGGGAACTTTCAGGCAGTGCAATGTGCACCCGAAATCGGAAGACTGCTTTAACATCATGTACGGGAGATCCATTATCCTATATGTCTTTGTAAATCAAGAGGGGGATCAGAGCAGGGCTCAACAGAGAGGGGAAACATTTCCTATGGAAAAATTAGGGAACCCCCCCCCCCCCCTACCTTGGGCTGTGATCCGCCTTTTGATCTAAAAAGATGTACAGGGGAGCAGATCAGATTTACTGCTTTAAGGCCATTTATGTTTTTGGTAAAAATTCTCATTTAATTGGCCCTTCCATGAAAGCATTTTGCAATGGCAGTAAACATTTGAGCTTCCTGTACTCCTGTGTGTATAACTTGGTGAAAAGAAGACTGCTTATGTGGACTCAAAATCCAATCTGCTCCCATTTTCCAAACATTTTGGGTATGTCCACACGTAGCGTAAACACCGCCGCAAAAATCGGAACTCAGGAAAAAAAAAAAAGCTTATACTTACCCCGTTCTCTGTAGTTATGGCGACACGTCACTCTGTTGTCTGTGCAGCCCTACAATCACATGCTGCAGCAGTCACATGGGATAAAGCGTCAACCCAGGAGACCGGGCTGCATGGACAACAGAGGTACGCGACGTCATGACTATGGAGAATGGGGTTAGTGAAAGATTTTTTTCTTTTTTTTTTAACCACAGCGGACATTCCGCTCAAAAAAACTGCACCACAATTTTGTGCGGTTTTTCGGCCGGAATTCCCTGCGGGTTCCAGGGCGGAGACGCTGCAGATCCGTCCTGTGTGAACATGGCCTACACCTGCTAAACTAACCTGCATGTGTCTACCTGGTGTCATCGGGCTGCTGGACACGACCACACTTCTAGCCACCACCCTGGACAGGGGGTCCTGGTGCCATTTTCATGATTTGAGTAGATTTTCTACTGACTTGTATACTAATATTGCAGCACATGTGGAGACCACATCACTATGCAGGTTCTGACCAACCATTAAAATGGGAATGAGACCAACCTAGAATAGGCCCCCTCTTCCTCCAAGAGCTCTATAACCGCTACATGGGCTGCCTCTATGGTACATCTACCCTCGTCCAAGAAATCAGATGTGATCAGTAGTCCTTTTTGGAATTATTAGGATAATCTATGTTTTAGCCTGTACTTAAAGACTCATTATGTGGACGTGTACAGAATAGCTTGCACTGGAATCATTATTTCATTTATACGAGGCTGATTTTAAAATATTGTGGACTGATCAAAGAAAATATTAGATTGTTTTTGTCATTTATGGCCAGCTGTTTGGTGTAAACCCGCTTGTGTCTGAGGTTGCTGCATCCTTCTATAATCTTGGAAGGATGAGCAGAAAGTGTCAAGAAGTTGATAAACAAGGTGAGTGACATCACTCTTTCATGTTGGCGGGTTACATGTTAATAAGAAACGCCGTAACGAGTGCAATATATTATACTGTACAACTTTACAAACAGATGGTGACGGTTTTTAATTTAGCCAAATTGGACTTTCTAAGCTTCTGCATGTGCGGCTGACACTACAGATGATTCATCACCGTTCACGTTGATCTGAGTATTACTCTCATCTTGAAACAGCAAATAAATGTCAAAAAGGCACGAAAGTTTATATCTAAACTTTTTTTTTTTCTGCAGAGAATGTGTTTAGTTTTGTAGAGCTTTCAATAAATATAAAGCTTTATTTTTTGGATAACATCAGTCTGTTGGAGTAACAAACTACAAGATATGCACAAATGATTAGCCGACTCAATCTAGTATATATAGGGCATGTCAGGCTATTGAGGTCAGTGAATATCAGGGGTTATTAAATTAAAGGGATTTTACAGGATTATAAAACCATGACTACTTTTTTCTAGAAACAGAACCACACCTGTCTATGGGCTGTGTATAGTATTGCAGCTTAGCGCCATTGAAATGAATGGGGCCTGAGCTGCAATACCACACTCAACCTGTGGCCAGATGTGTCGCTATTTTCAGAACAAAGCAGAAATGTTTTTTGTAATCCTTTTCTAAATTCCTCAGTCAATGCCTCATCTCCAGTAATCTTGTACATATACAGTAACTTTTAATATTATTGCATTACATCCAGTCCCCTTTTAAACTTTGTCAATGAATTCACAATGACAACTTCTTTTGGCAGAGACTTCCACCCACAGTCCCACTGCTCTTACAGTAAAGAATCCCTATCTATATTGTTGTAGAAACACCTTAATAATGTGAGCTGTTTTCTGGTTTCCCCCTATACCACTCAATCCTGGACCCATACCATTCACTGCTTAGGCGTCATGCACACGAACGTGTTTTTGCATCCGCAATTCACCCACAAATCTGCAGACCCATTAATTTCTATGGGCTCATGCACACGACAGTGGTTTCCACGGTCTATGCGTTGGGTGGGAGCCGGGACCGCAAAAAAATAGGACAAGTCATTATACGGTCCGAGTTTATTGAAATCAAGGTGTGCACGGTCCGTGAATTGCGGGCGGCCTGCGGATGACACTCTGCGGTCGTCTGTGCCGTAATCACGGGCCGTGCACACGGCTACCGTCATGTGCATGAGGCCTTAGTCCACTGTTCCTTGTTCGCTTAAGTTGCAGCACCTGGTCAATTCTGAGGTATCTTACGGACCATAGTAATTAGGCTCTTTAGGGCTTGACCACACATTGCGGAATTTATGCGTTTTTTCAGTCCGGAATTGCAGACGGAAAATGCAGCAGAATACAGAAGCAGCAAAGTGGATGGGATTTAACAAATCTCATCCACACACTACATAAAAATTCCCAGCTGAAATTGACCTGTGGTGCGTATTTTGCGGACTGTAGCATGTCAATTCCTGCTGCGGAAAGTGGACTGAATTGCTGCGTTTTTAAGAGGAGAGATCACCATCTCCCAGCATTGTGAAAAACGCGGCAAAATACGCACTATTTTCTGCAGGAAATGGTCCGTTTTTTCTGCAGCGGAAAGTCTTTTACTTTCAAAAGAATTGCTGCAGAAATTTTCTGCAACAATTCCGTTGTGTGTGGACAAGTCCTTACACCTTCTAGACCTCAACTAATGCTGGTGAATTTAATCAAAAGGGCAGATTTACTTAATTACATGGGGCATATCAAACATGTTGGAGAAACTTTCGTCAGGGTATGTTGACACAGATCAGATTTGCTACAGAAAACTCTGCAGAAAATCCGACCTAGATTCTGCTGGGAACTCCAGCCGAAAGTCCATACCAAATAGTGTTTGATTTGGTGCAGAACAGCCTTGGTAGTAGTGAGGAAGAAAAAAAGAGCAGAAAAGGAGCAATATAGTATTGGGCATCGGCGCCAGGCTCAAGAGGACAAGGAACGAGGCCAGGTGAGTTTGATCAAGAAGATATTTAATTCAAACAACGAGGCGTTTCTGGACCGGACTGGTCCCTTCGTCAGGTCAATTAACCGACCTGACAAAGGGACCAGTCCGGTCCAGAAATGCGTCGTCGTTTGAATTAAAGACCTCCTTGATCAAATTCACCTGGCCTCGTTCCTTGTCCTCTTGGGCCTGGTGCCGATGCCCGATACTATACTGCTCTTTTTTCTTCCACATACCTTGTCCCCAGTGCTAAGGCATTAGCACCGAGGGACCGCAGTGGGTGGCAGCCGGCAACCTATACTATTCCACTCCACGCATAGTCTTGGAGGAGCGCCGGTGATCCCTCACCTTTTTCCACTGTGCAACTCATCTTGGTAGTAGTGAGACATCGCTATCGGAGACCAGGGGAGGGGAGTTTGTATTTTATCTTAAAGTGGAAATGGTTGTTTTTTTTCTACTTTTTGCTGCTAATTTGCACTTTCCCATTGAACTCAATGGCGGAAAATCCGTAAGAAATACGCGACCATTCTGTAGCATATATTGACATGCTGTGAATTTAAAAAATCCGCTCTGCAAGTCCGCACAGAAATATTTTGCAATGTGTGGATGAGATTTTTCAACCACTTTGCTAATATTGTAATACGCTGCAGATTTTTCCACCTGCAAATCCGGGCAAACAATCTGCAGCAATTACACTACGAAGCACTCGATAGCTCCAGATTCAGATCTCAATTTTCTTTCATATTGTTGCATTAGCTCTAAATGCTGCTCCGGGTATGCCCAGCTTCAGCATGTGGGGATTTTTCACGCATGTGACTATATGATGAATTTCTGTTGTATGGACCCACATTATGGCATGTATAACCTGTCCATACTGTACCTCCGATATTATGCATAGGCACGTGGGGGATTTCTCACCGATTCTCTATTAATCTGTAAAGAAAGGAAATTGTGGCATTCACAGGTATTCTCACCCAAATCCATTGCTTCAAGGGGAGACTAGAATGTCTCATGGAGCATACAATTGGTCTGTTATATGGGCCATAGGGACTGTGTGGGCTGCATAAAGGGTCAGTACACACAGCAATTATGTGTGCATGGACCCCAAATTCTATGCTACAAAATTAGGTGGAGCTGGAAGCTCCTGGAGACTGGTGCAGTTGAACAACCAATTAAAAGAGACCGTAACAAGAACACCATTGGACATGTAGTGGTGACAACATGTTATACGGACATAACTTAGAATTACAGTATTACATATGTTAATTTATATAAATCTAATAAACAAATCCAATTATCATCTATAGTCTGATTCTTTTATAGTGTTTTGAACATTTATAATGTGTGTAAACAATATAATTAGCTTAATACTGCCATCTAGTGGATATTGTTTGCATTAGATTCCCTATTTTGAGTAGGGCAAATAGGGGGGGGGGGGGGGGCTGTACAACTGAACAAATTAAAACTATAAAAGGGCAGGCTATAATCTAAAGTATCTCCCACATTACATATCCTTTTATAACCCAATGTTGCCTCCCCAGGGCTCAAGAAACTGACCCAGGTCCTATACATAATAAACTTATTGATCGCTCCTCCCCACCTAATAAAGAGTTGTCAAGAGCTTCTCTTTCCTCCATCTTGATATATGACTATTTTGGGAAAATATTACATAATCCATAAAAGAAGGTCAGGCCAGACAGTAAGTAACTTTTGTAAGCAGGTACCTACATATACTGTATTTTATTTATCTTGTATTTTTTTTTTTTTTACTGTGTTTTATACGTACTTAAGAGTTTGTGCTTTCACCCAATAAATATGTTTTTTAAAAATAAAATAATTGTCACATCTGCAAGATCATGCCAGAACTTGTAAGTTAAAAATTGTATATTTTTAAAAAAAAACACAATCACAACTGCTTTTTTGTTCTCGTTTTATGCTTTTACCCCCCTTTTAGGACAAAACCCAGTTTAAAGGGTAACTAAACTTTCAAAAAACGTATGATATGTCGGAAATTATGATTGGTGAGGAATCGAGCACTGAGACCCCACCGATCGCTAAAACGAAGCAGCAGAACTGGTCGGGTGAGCGCTTAGTTTCTGATCAAATTTTCTCGGAAAAATCTATGAGCCCAAACTCCAAATTGCTCGACTTTGAGAAAAGACAATGAGAAACCTGAGCGCTTCTGCCTCGTCAATGTAGCGATTAGTGGGGTTCTCAGTGATTGGACCCCCACCGATCAAAACTTCTGACATGTCACTATGACATGTCAGAAGTTTTTTGAGAGTTTAGTCACCCTTTGACCTGTAGGATATGGCAAAGCTTTTTTTTTTTATCGTCACATTCTGGGAGCTATAACTTTTTTAATTTTTCTGTCTTTGTAGCGACACTAGGACTTGTTTTATGTCGGGCAAGTTATATTTTTTTAATGGTATGATTTTTGGGTAGCTATAACTGATTCATGAACTTTTATTAATTTATTTACGGGGGTTATCGTCAAAACACAACAATTCCACCATTGTTTTTGGATATTTACCTTGTGGTATAAAATAACATTTTAAATTTATTATACACATTGTCATGAAGGCGGCATACCAAATATTTTAGCACTATGGTTTTTTTGTTTTTTTTTATTGCTGGTTGAAATTGACAACAGTAAACAATTTTGTCGACACACCCCCTGGCGGAGCCTGTGTCAAAACGCACGTATCTTCACAAAATTATCAAATGTTTACGGACATCTGGATCGGGAGATTTTTGGTCTCTTCAGTTTGGAGTCAGAGTTGACAAATGTACCCCATTAGGCACAGTGGGGGTGATTAGATTTGTAACTGCTCAACTTCTAACCCCTTTAGCAAAAAATAAAAATAAAACCTCCATCACCTAAGGGCTTATTCAGACGAACGGGATATACGTCCGTGCAACGCGCGTGATTTTCACACGCGTCGCACGGGCCTATATTAGTCTATGGGGCCGTGCAGACAGTTGCGTGATATTTACGCAGCGTGAGTCCGCTGCGAAAAACTCACATGTCCGTTCTTTGTGCGTATTTCGCGCATCACGCACCCAATGAAGTCAATGGGTGCGTGAAAATCACGCATGCCACACGGAAGCACTTCCTTGGGACGAGCGTGATTCGCGCAACAGCAGTCAAACTATGAATGAAAACAGAAAAGCACCACGTGCTTTTCCGTTTACAAACATCCAAACGGAGTGTCATAATGATGGCGGCTGCGCGAAAATCATGACACACGGAGCTGTTAAGTGCCTTTTGCGCATGCAAAACGTACTCGCTCGTGTGAATCCGGCCTAAATGTGATTCTGCGTTTTTTCCGCACATAATTCCATTGCGGAAATTCTGCAGCGTTTATGCTACGTGGGTACCCAGCCATGAAGTTTATGGATCCCCTCTACAAGGCTGTACACAGGGAGAGATTAAAGTAACAGGCTGTGATCTTTCTGCTTACTTAAAGCTTTCCCCCTTCCTTACAGTCAAAACCAGGAAGGGAAACTTTTCATCCTGCGCCCCCACTTCAAAAGGAGTCCTGCTTTTGAGAGCGAAGATTCTGGGCTTTAATATGATATTAAGACCTAAGCTCAGGCTCTTGTATTTTAGCTGTGGCCATCGTTTGAATTCATTACTTCTTACATACGTCCTTGGCCGTGAAAGGGTCAAATCCTTTCTTCAGACTGCATTGTACAACTGTAATACAGCAAAACAAACAACTAAACGCTGTCAAATATAAAAAGGTTTTTTAATAAGAATAAAATTATTATAGGTCGCCATAGAAAAGAAAAAAAGCTTGTAGCTACATATTATGGGAGGGCAAAACTTCTGCATTAGAGATGGAAAGAACCTGCTCTCCTTCCATGCCCTTTGCCACCCACATCTTTTTGTAACATGTTTTCTCCTGTGCTTTGGGTTCCTCCATAAGTCCATTGGACATGGGTTTTCCGCTGCTCTCACTGACAAACACAGACGGAGTCTTTGGAAGTAGTTCAAACTTTTGTAAATCAACAGGCCAGAAGTAACTTTGCCTTGGTCCATGTTCACACCCACTCACTAGGCCTTTAGGACTCCTTGGGGTGATAAACAAGTTTTCGCTCGTAGAAGTGCTGCCAAGATGTGTCTGGGCTACTGGAATTTCTTCCATGGACTCAGCAGAGTCCGAGTGATATTCTGCAGGTGGCCCTGCAGCCTGAACTGGATGGATGTTGATGGGAGCCAAGACAGGTAAAGACCGTGATGGGAAATTGGGAGAATGGATGGCCAAACTTGGAGGTGGTGGGGACACTGGAACCTCTAGAAAGAGAAAACATAATAACTTAGGTGATTTTGTACCTTCATTGACTTCTCATAACATTTATATATGGAGTTGTCTTTTGTTTGTTTTTTAAACTCTGCTTGTTGCCCTTGGAAACAGACAGCAGTTTATGTCCAATTCTGCTGTCAGATACATCAACAGCTCAGCTCTAATTGTATACCGGTCGTCTGGGCTCCCATAATGGTAGCAGGAAACCTGAAGATTTCTGAATTTCGTTTTATACATATATGGAATCATGTTTCTTACATTTTATATTTTTAAGTATCTAGACAGAATTAACCAGAACATTACCAGACTTACAAATAATAAAACTGTTCTGTATTAAAAACAATTTCTGTAAAGGATCTGCCAGACACAGCTTCTGTGTCGACGCCCGTGGTTAATCAGTCTGCACCTGCTCCTAGGTCTGATAGAGTGACTCGATCTGCTACCACTCAGGCTGGTAGGCTGAGCAGTGGGAGAGCCTATCACAGCCTGGCCAGAAGGAGCTAGCTCCCGCCCTCGGTCTATTTATACCTACATTTCCTGCTCTTCCTTTGCCTGGAATTCGGTCTGGTTTCCTGGCTCTGCTGTTCCTGCTAGTACTATTGACCTCTGCTTCAAATTGACCCTGGCTTTACTGACTACGCTCTTGCACTGCGTTTGGTACCTCGTACACTCCTGGTTTGACTCGGCTCGTTCACTACTCTTGTGGCTCACGGTGTTGCCGTGGGCAATTGCCCCATTTCCCTTAGCTTCTGTGTACCCTTGTCTGTTGTGCACTTATTGAGAGTAGGGACCGTCGCCCAGTTGTACGCCGTCGCCTAGGACGGGCCGTGCAAGTAGGCAGGGACTGAGTGGCGGGTAGATTAGGGCTCACCTGTCTGTCTCCCTACCCCGACATTACAACTTTTTAGGATTCTGTGAGTAATATTGAATCAATCATTTTTGGGTATGTTCACAAACAATGGAGTGGGGAACAGCATCTTAAAAAGGATGTGACTATTTCTGAATATATTCCATATTTTTCAATATGCCACATGCTCCCTCAGAACACATATGGTGGCCATCTTTTCCCTAAAGAACACAATAGAGCCTGGAAAAACAGACCTGTATGTCGAAAAACGTGGCAAACAGCGTGCAGGCAGGTCAATATCTGCCTCAAAATTCCTGAAAAATTTTTGAGGCATATTTATTCGCCTGCAAAAAACTCTGTGTGAACAGGGCCTAACACAGCTAGAAAGGAGTCATAGAACCCGCTTTAGAGGACTCAGCGCAACCATCTACTACATTTCTGCCTGCAGCTTTCTCTGGCGGTAAGAGTCGATTGTTGGGGATTTCATCAATTGACCGCTAATGGGTCCTTATTTAGAGATGGAACAACACTTTTAAGAACACAATACTGTAATGATTCCCAGCCAGGGTTCCTTGGAATCGGACAGCCATACCCAAAAATAAACAGCATCAGCAGGAGCTGTCACTTTTACTTTAGAGCTGGCTCACTTCAGCCTGCACATTGCTTTGTCTGCCCCCTACGCACAGCATCAATCGACAAATCTAGACCAGAATACAGAAATGAAGAATGCCCTATCGACACAAACACAAACCTTCTTTGAGGTATAAATGGGAGAACTTCTCCAAGAGCGTGAATGAGTGTCCGTGCATTCTACGGTTTTAAAATGACCACAGTATTCCCCTTAAAATCCCATTTATTTCAATGTAATGTTTATCCTCCGTGGTTTTTCTGCCAATTTAAACAAACTTTAAATATTTGCTACACCACGGTCTCGAGGTATTCTTCTGAATAAGGCTGGGTTCATTCATTGTCAGAAGTGCTCCCCTAACATGGCTGAAACTTCTGCATGGGTACATGAATGGCCTAACAGAATACACTGTGTGCACAATTATTAGGCAAATTGTATTTTTGAGGATTCAATTTATTATTGAATAACTACAGAGCTGGTGGTCAATCCAAAATGTTAATAAACCTCAAACCGGAATATTTAAGAAAGTAAAAGTGAGGTTTTGGCTTTCTTAGGAGAATATCTATGTGTGCATAATTATTGGGCAACTATTAGTGTGCAGAAGTATTATGTAAGGGCCTGTTCACATCAGCGTTGGCTTTCCGTTGAGGGGTTCTGTCGGAGGTTTCTATCGGGAGAACCCCTCAACGGAAAGGCAAACGTTAACCTTAGCTACCATTTGCATCACCATTGATATCAATGGTGACGGAAACATTGCTAATGGTTTCCGTTTGTCACCATTCTGGCAGGTTTCCGTTTTTTTTTACGGAATCAATAGTGCAGTCAACTTTTTTTGCAGCAGCAATCACAGCCTCCCAGACACTGTTCAGAGAGGTGTACAGTTTTCCTTCACCCTAAATCTTCCGTTTAAGAAGGGCCCACAAGTTCTCAATAGGGTTTAGGTCAAGTGAGGAAGGGGCCATGTCATTTTCTTGAAAGATTGAGACTTTTTTCTGTACCACTGCTTGATAAAAGTGTCTTCTAAAAACTGGCTGTAGGTTTGGGTGTTGATTTTTAGTACATTTTCAACACGAAGAGGTCCAACTAGCTCATCTTTAATAATACCAGACAATAGCAGTAACCCACCTCCACCTTGCTGGAGTCTAAGTGGAGCT
This sequence comes from Rhinoderma darwinii, assembly GCF_050947455.1. Taxonomy (NCBI): domain Eukaryota; kingdom Metazoa; phylum Chordata; class Amphibia; order Anura; family Rhinodermatidae; genus Rhinoderma; species Rhinoderma darwinii. The sequence goes on from NC_134695.1 coordinate 41,670,178, forward strand.
CTGTGCCCGATACTGATCCAGCCACGAGCCCATCCATCTGGTCCGTCAAGAGTCACTCTCATTTCATCAGTCCATAAAACCTTTGAAAAAAAAATAAATCTGTCTTCAGATATTTCTTGGCCCAGTCTTGACGTTTCAATTTAAGTGTCTTGTTTAGCGGTGGTCGGGTTTGGCCAGGTCTCTGAGCACTGAACACCTTGTACTTCTGGGTGCTCCAGGGAGGTTGCAGTTCTGGAATATGACAGCACTGGAGGATAATGGGCTCCTGGTCACTTCATGTTTGATTCTTCTCAAATCTTTGGCAGTTAATTTGCGGGTTTTTTTCTCAACGCGTTTCTTGCCACCCTGTTGACTATTTGCAACAAAGTGTTTGATGGTTCTGTGATCACACTCCCCAATATCTTAGCAATTTCAAGAGAGCTGCATCCCTCTGAAAGACTTAACAATTTTTGACTTTTCAGAGTCCGTTAAATCTCTTTTTGGCCCATTTTGCCAGAGGAAAACAAGCTGCCTAATAATTCTGCACACTTAATATAAGGTCTTCATCTCCTTAGACCGCACCCTCCGTCATCACAAATACACGTCACCTGATGTGCTTCATCCAATAAGCAGTCAAGTTTATACAGCTTGGAGTTGGAAAATATGCATAAAAATGATGACATGGTCAAAATACTCACTTGCCTAATAATTGTGCACACAGTGTACATAAGGAAAAGCACGGTCTGGCCAGAAATTAAACCAGATATTATACACAGACATGGATTCTTTTGGTCCAGCTTTATAAATATGTTCACAGTGATAATAAATACACCAACATCTACATCAGAATTGTAAACTTCTGTATCTCACCATTCTCTTCTTGGGATGGCGGAAAAACACGGAGGCCTGGTACATTAGCAGAATGTTTATTTGTGTCTTCTGGAGTGATTTTGTTTCCTTTTGTCCTTTTCTTTTTCTTCTTCTGGCGGAAGATAAATCATGTGTATAATTACCATACAATTTAATGGCAACCACATAACTAAGATTTGGGGAAGATTTATAAAAAGGAGTGCAAATAAAAAAAAAACTAACAGTAGTTTTGTCATGTTTAATATGATCCTTTAAAGACAGAGGAGAAATTGGATAAGTTTCTATTGTCAACTTCAATTCTGCTTTGCATTACTTTATAGAAGTCTACCCACTCAGTCAATGCAGTGTACTCTCGGTGACAGAGGCAAATAAAATCCTGCAAAAAGGCATACTGAAGGGTCTGCCCCCCTCCCCAATATCAAAAACACCCCATGAAGGGGCTGCCCCCCTCCCCAATATCAAAAACACCCCATGAAGGGACTGCCCCCCTCCCCAATATCAAAAACACCCCATGAAGGGACTGCCCCCCTCCCCAATATCAAAAACACCCCATGAAGGGTCTGCTCCCCACTGTCCGGATACCAGACACACCCCCATGAATTGTCTGCTGCCCCCTGTCCAGATACCAGCAATACCAGAAACACCCCCGTGGATAGGAGTGGTACTGTTTGTAGAGAAAAAGCAGACCCTTGTTCTATTCTCAGTCAGCCTCTTCAACCCCTTCCCGTCGCAGCCATTCAATTGTTTTTACATTTTCGTTTTTTCCTCTCTGCCTTGCAAAAGCCAAAACTTTTCATCTTTCCGTCGACGTCGCTGTACAAGGTTTTTTTTTTTTGCAGGACGAGTTGTCATTTTTAATAGCACCATTTAATGCATCATCCAATGTCCTTAAAAAATGTAATTTTATGGCTTAAAATAGAAAATAAAAAAAACATTTCTCAATCTTGTGCGGGGGTCTTGCTTTTACGACATTCACTGTGCAGGAAAAAGTTACATATTTAACTTTATTCTGCAGGTCAACATGAATACGACGATATAAAATAAAACAATATAAATTTGGTATTTTACTAAAATCGAAAAACGATTTTTTCCAAAAAATTGTTTTGTGTCGCTATACTTTGGAGGCCCATCTCTTTTTATTTTCTGTCGATGCAGAGGCATCAGAGATTGTTTTTTGTGTGTGTGTGCGGTGGGGGGGGATGTAGTATTTTTTATAGGTATCGTTTTGGGGTAAATACAACATTTTCTTATCACTTGTTATTCCACTTTTTAGGGAGGTACGGTGACCAGAAAATTTCAATTTCCCATTGATTCTGATGGGGCAAAACGTGACTTGTTTTCGCGAATATTTCCGCAATGGAAAGTTTCTTAGAAACCCCCCCCAAAAAAAAATAATTGCATATAAACTAGCCGGAGGGAAAATTGGCGCGTCTATCCCAAATTTCAATTTCTCATTAATTCCTTTGGAGAAAAACATGACTTGTCTTTGCGACGTGTGTGCTTTCCTTTCTATCTATACTCTGATACCGTTAAGCTTGTGTGATCTGTCCTCCCTGAACACTTGGATGCTTTCTCCCCTCTCCACACTCTGATCTGCAGTGTACAACCTCTTTTATCTCTAGCACAGAGAGAAGGGAGAGGGAGAGCAGAGAAAGCAGACACAGCCAGGAGCAGTGTGCTGTCGGATCTGTCAGAAGCAATAGGACATGATGAACAACAAAAAAATTCAGTGCAAAAGGTGTCCATAGCCTTCAAAGTCTATAGTAAAATATGAGACAGCCTACATACACAGCGTTTAAAGAGGCTCTGTCACCAGATTTTGCAACCCCTATCTGCTATTGCAGCAGATAGGCGCTGCAATGTAGATTACAGTAACGGTTTTATTTTTTAAAAACGAGCATTTTTGGCCAAGTTATGACCATTTTTGTAGTTATGCAAATGAGGCTTGCAACAGTCCAAGTGGGCGTGTTTAAAAGTAAAAGTCCAAGTGGGCGTGTATTATGTGCGTACATCGGGGCGTTTTTAATACTTTTACTAGCTGGGCGCTCTGACGAGAAGTATCATCCACTTCTCTTCAGAACGCCCAGCTTCTGCCAGATCACGCTGTGACGTCACTCACAGGTCCTGCATCGTGTCAGACGAGCGAGGACACATCGGCACCAGAGGCTTCAGTTGATTCTGCAGCAGCATTGGCGTTAGCAGGTAAGTCGATGTAGCTACTTACCTGCAAACGCTGATGCTGCTGCAGAATCAACTGTAGCCTCTGGTGCCGATGTGTCCTCGCTCGTCCGACACGATGCAGGACCTGTGAGTGACGACACAGCGTGATCTCTGGAGAACACGCTGGGCGTTCTGAAGAGAAGTGGATGATACGTCTCATCAGAACGCCCAGCTAGTAAAAGTAGTAAAAACGCCCCGATGTACGCACATAATACACGCCTACTTGGACTTTTACTTTTAAACACACCCACTTGGACTTTTGCAAGCCTCATTTGCATAAATACAAAAATGGTCATAACTTGGCCAAAAATGCTCGTTTTTAAAAATAAAAACGTTACTGTAATCTACATTGCAGCGCCGATCTGCTGCAATAGCAGATAGGGGTTGCAAAATCTGGTGACAGAGCCTCTTTAAGTTCGTAGCATTTCTGGGATCAGTGGCATTTTTTTCAAAACTCTGCATGCTCTAAGTAAGCCATTTTTTTCATAGGCTTCTCTATATGACTTAAAAAAAACACCAGGAAAAAAAAACGCATGTACAAAATTACTTTAAATTAAAAACATCCCCCAAAATGCATGTTAAAAAGACAAAACACTACACTGCCCTCCGCTGCTGTTCGCATGGAAATACACCTGGCCTCCAGCGAGGAAGTTTGACACAACATCGCTGGGAGACAGGCGTACAGAGACCAACGGAGGCCCAGAGAAGCGTTTCCATGGGAGCGCCAGGTGTGGAGAATATAGTGTTTTTATTTTATTCTTTTTTGAACTGATTTTAAGCTGTCTAGATTTGCAAATTTTGCTGCAGGTAGTCTGCAGCAAAATACACAATAGGATTTGCGCACAAATTTTTTCTTTCCCATGGAATTAAATGACAGCAGACATTTTCCCCAGCATGTGAGTGAGATTCATTCCAGTCTCATCCACTTTGCGGCAACTGTATACCACTACGGATTATCCGTTTGCTAATCCAGACAGAAAAACCGCCGCAAAACACGTAGTCTTACAATATGCAAATGTCAAATTTAGATTCATGGATTTGTTTAGGTTTACCGACATTTATCATAGGATTACATACCAAGATGGCAACAGGACTTTTTATTCCATGTGTTACTGTCCTCAACTGAAGGCAAAAATCAATTAAAACAACAGTGTGATGAAATTCATATATAATATATACTGCAAATTTATAGGTTTTAGCACTACAGCTATCAATGAGAGAAAAAAAAACATTTTATTGATGCCAACCTTCTTTGGTTTCTTCTGTTCTGCTGGTGATGTCTTAAGCTCAAAATCAGCATCTCTGTTCATATGGTCAACATTCAGGGGCACCGGTGAGCTGCACACAAACACAGAATATTGTCATAACTTTCAAAGATAGGCTTGTAAGAAACAGGTAGAGCACGTGTTTCATATTATATATATATATATATATATATATATATATATATTTACAGTACAAACAACTGGCTGTAAAAAGGTAAATAATATATTAGGATATACACCAATCAGACATGACATTAAAACCACCTGCCTAATATTGGATAGGTCCACTCTGACCTGTCAAGGCATGGGCTCCACAAGACCTCTGAAGGTTCCTGTAGGATCTCACACCAAGACGTTATCAGGAGATCTTTTATGTCCTGTAAGTTGTGAGGTGCGGCCTCCATGGATCGGACTTGTTTTTCCAGCACATCCCACAGATACTCGATTAGATTGAGATCTGGGGAATTTGGAGGCCGAGTCAACACCTTGAACTCTTGGTCATGTTCCTCAAACCTTTCCTGAACAATCTTTGCAGTGTGTCAGGTAATACTATTGTCACTAAGGGGTGTAATTGGTCTGTAACAATGTTTAGGTAACTAGTACGTGTCAAAGTTATATCCATATGAATACCAGGCCCGCAGCCCTAAACTCAGGGAGCTGCGATGCATTGTGTGTTCTGACACCTTTCTATCATAGCCAGCATTAACTTTTTCAGTAATTTGGTCCAATGCCACAGAAGAGCTACTGTAGAATAGACAGGCTAGCATTCGTTCCCCAAGGCATCAGGGAACCTTGGGCGTTCACGGTCCTTGGACCACTTTTGGTTGGTACTAAACACTGCATATCAGGAACACCCCACAAGACCTGCCGTTTTGGAGATTCTCTGACCCAGTCGTCTAGCCATAACAATTTGTGCCTTGCACGGACGGATATGAGCAACTTTTACATGTTATCCGTATCATTTTTCCTGCTTGCAACACATCAACTTCAAGAATTGACTGTTCACTTGCTGCCTAATATATCCCAACCCTTGAAAGGCGCAATTGTAACGTGATAAATCAATTTTATTCACTTCACCTGTCAGTGGTTTTAATGTTATGGCTGATCGGTGTAGAATAGGCTATAGAGTAAAATAAAATCCTAGCGCTCCACTAATGCATAAACAGGGAAAGACAGACATTCAAGTCAAAGCTAGAAGGACAAATACAAGCTCATGTGAACAGAAGTAAAAATACTTCAAACATTTAGGCAACGTCTAGATCAGGGGTCTCAAGCACGCGGCCCGCATGCGGCCCCTGGGGTGGTCATCTGCGGCCCGCGGGACACAGAGCCGCTAGTATCGGCTCTGCTCCGAGACTCTCGAATTCCCTGACATCGCTGTCCACATATGAACAGCGATGTCTGGGGCTTCCCCAGAGCCGGAGTCCCGTGCAGAGCGCTAGTACAAGCTCTGCTCCGGGACTCTCGAATTCCCTGACATCGCTGTCCATTTATGGACAGTGTGTCAGGGTCTTCCCCAGAGCAGAGTCTCGGGCAGAGCGTTAGTATAGTCTCTGCCCTGGGACTCTGGGGAAGCCTCTGACATCGCTGTCCATACATCGACAATGATGTCAGGGGCTTCCCCAGAGCAGGAGTCCCAGTGATGTCAGGAGCACAGCTGGAGTCCCAGGAAGGGCCTACTAGCGGTCTGCCCGGGACTCCAGCTCTGGGGTTGCCCCTGACATCTCTGTCCATATATGGACAGCGATGTCAGGAGCAGAGCTGGAATCCCAGGCAGGGTGCTAGAAGCGGCTCTGCTCCGGGACTCCAGCTCTGGGCAAGCCCCTGACATCACTGCGGCGGCATCCCCAGAGGGCACTGCGGCGGCATCCCCAGAGGGCACTGCGGCGGCATCCCCAGAGGGCACTGCGGCGGCATCCACAGAGGGCACTGCGGCGGCATCCACAGAGGGCACTGCGGCGGCATCCACAGAGGGGCTGCCCAATATTGACATGTGTCTGCCAAACGCTGCTAACTGAGCCGCCTGACTGCATTTAGCGACACTTAAACTGGAAAGCTGGATTGTTGAAATAAGCACGTGGAGAAATATCTCAAATTTTAAACCTAGCGCTATTATTATAGTAATATAGTGTTATAGTAGTTCAAATAACTAATTGATTAACAATAATTTTGTATTGTATCAAATTTGAACTTCCCATTTCTTCTATATGTGGCCCACTTACCCGACCGAGTTTGAGACCCCTGGTCTTGATGAAGCCCAATGAATCCACCACATAATTTTCTGTAAATCCGCATGTGTTAGGATAAGTTCACATCTCATTTTTAATGGAAGTCTGACATGCACGTTTTGACATGAGAAAACCGTGTCAAAACGTGTACCATAGCGTGCACATTCATTTCTATGTTCAGGACGGATGCCCTAATAGTGTAGTTTGTGCTTACGTTTTGTTTGCTTACGTTGTATCCTTTTTTTTTCCCATGTCCTGAAAAGCGTAGTGTACTACGCTTTTAGTACTTTTCCAAAACGTATACGTTTTTATTCGTATTTACGTCAATGGCGATGTATGGATGACGTATGCAATATTAAACCCTAAGTTTGCATACGTAAAACGTATACGTATACGTTTTTGTAACCATATATGGGAAATCTTCACTTTACAAAGTTTGATTTTGCTAAAGAACAAAAAAAACGTATATGTTTTTATACGTTGGCGTATACAACAAACGTGTGCACAAATCGAGATGTGAACTAAGCCTTACATGCAGATTTACTGTGGATTTCACCCTATGCATTTCAAAACTAAAGTCGTAATGATGTGTCACTTGTGGTTTTACACAGGACTGCAGATAAACCTGCTTTATTATGATTACAGAGGTATCACAAAAATGCAGCCTAGAGTAGATAAATGAAAAAATTTAACTCTACTTCATCTGTACAACCAGCAAACTTTAACCCTTTCATGACTGGGCCCAGAGTAAAATTTCACCCATTACCAACAAGAAAGAAAAAAAAGACATGGTCTGCAAATCCATTTTTACAGTGATAGTTCGCTGCTAAGCAAAGAGATTAAAAAAAAATTAACATGGGGTTCTTAGAACATATTTTTGATCACGACGACCTCATAACTGGGTCACTACACTATTAGGCGCAGTACCGCTTGGAAACCAATGCCGACGCAACACAGCAACTGCAGGGGGAGCAACCCAGCAGTCCAACAGCACCCCTGCTGGCATATTTTCAGATTCCGCTGGACTTCTGCTATATACTGGCGTTTCAGGCATCTTATTGGTGCACAGCGTCCTCAATGCCCGCTCCATTTATTTATTTTTTTCTGCCTTAGTGCCTGCCCCATTTTATTGTTGTTTAGCCTCAATGTCCACGCACCACAACGAGTGGACAGTGCCTGCCCCAATGGCATATGGATGATGGGTGTCATATACAGGGTTGATGACTGGTTGGTGTATATACAGGGATGATGGGAGGCTGGTATATACAGGGATGATGGGGGGCTGGTATATACAGGGATGATGGCGGGCTGGTATATACAGGGATGATGGTGGGCTGGTATATACAGGGATGATGTATATACACCGGCCATCATCCCTGTATATAACCCCCCACCATCCTTGTATATACCAGTTTGCGATCATTCCTGTATATACCGTTTGGGCGGGGCACTGTCCGCTTGTAGTGGTGCTCGAGCATTAAGGCTAAACAAGAAGTAAATGGGGCAAACATTGAGGACACCATAAACCAATAGGATGCCTGAAACGCTGGTATATGGCAGGAGTCCAGCAGGATCTGAAACTATGCTCAATGCTGCTAGGCTAAGCCACCTTGGCCCCGAGCCAAATTCCCCGCCATAGGCAGAGCAACAGAAGCCACTACAAGAACTACAACCATTTGTACAAATTAAAAACAAACACTTACCTTTCCATGTGGCCTCAGCAGTAAAAATCCCTGTAAAAATGGATGCATGGACCATGTCTTTCCCTCACTTGCTGGTACATTTCCCCTAATAAAGTGCCACATTCTAAAGAATTTTTTTTTGCTTCTAAATCTTAGTCTACCTCAACTTTTTTTTTGCATAATACATAGGGGTTTCTTATTATTTAAAATTGCAGCGGATGTTAATTAATTTTGTATTGTATTCTCAGTCTTATTTAGAGAAAAATGGTCAAAAATGGAAAACTAATTTTAAGGACAGTTTGTTCAATTGATAATATTTACTCTCAAAATTAATCCTCTAATTCTCCAGTGAATAGCAATTCCAAATATGTGCACACTGTATAATGTATGTCATCGCTTTATAACTATAGACACAGGCTCTGTACATGGATAATAATTACCCAGCACAGACATTTTTTAGTGAAAGCACAAAAGCAGCCAAAAATTGGGGGCCTGGGTTATTAATGGAACGTATTAATGCCTGAGCACCTAAGGGGCGTGCAAAATGCGTTAATGTCACGCAGGATGTTGAATACTTATGCATGTGGGCTCAGTGAGGAGGACGCTATTTTGGGAAGAGGACGCTATATTTACTTTTTAAATTTTTTTTTTTCCCATTTTAATTATGTATTATTTCAATTCCATGTCAGTGTACAGGGTCTGGCTGATCCGGTTGATGGCACTAGGTGCAAGAACATTCACGGGGAACTTTAGCCTGTTAATTTGTGTGGGGTGGGCAGAATGGGGGTAACATCTAAATCAGCATTATTTATTACCTAACCCATGATTTTGACTCACTCTGTATTTAGAGATCCTGATGAAGGGCCCTCAATTAGAACGTCTGGATTGGTGTAAATTAGACTTCCACCGTAGCGCTCATTCTAAAGGAGTAAGCAGAAAGTGAGAGATAATGAGAAACAAAACTATAGTCTATTAATCCAAAGAAATATAATAGAAAATACACTATATTAGAGAACGGTATGATCAACACATGTATTATGGAAATAACTGCACTTACCAGTCAGAGATGGGAGGCTGTCAGTAGATAGTCTGCTGCTTTGTAGAAAGAATATAGGCTACCGTATGCGCCACTCATAAACCAAAAGCGAGGAATTGAAATTCACTAGCTGCCTTAAAATGGTTCTCTGCTTAAACAACCCCTACTTATTAGAAGGGTCCCTTAACAATAAGCAGATCACAAACTGTCCCCCCGCTGGAACCCCCAGAGATCAGCTGTAAACTGTGGGGAAACCTGGCAATAACTATTCATTACCCCTGCAGCGCCGCCACAGGGGAAATGAAGCAATACACAGGGACTATCACATTAATAGATTGTCTGTGTAATGCCAGACAGGACAGGTCCGCCAGCTTGAGAGATGCTCTTAGTGACCACTCTCCACTCTGACCAGGAGATGAGAATCTTGAATAGAGACCACCCCCTCTATTAACGCAAAATTCCCTAATTGGATATATGGAAAATGGGTTATCTAATCTTTACAACCCCTTTAACTTTAAAGAGGATCGGTCTTGTCCCCGTCCCCCCCCGTTCTTTTAAATCACACACCTCCTCTTGGTGTCCTCTGGATTCCAGTGTTGTAATTTTTTAATTTATTCTTTGTCCCTCCCGTTGTCCTGCTCCGATTGACACCTAATGTGCTTATTTTGAGTAAAGGTACAGAGAGGAGGAGACCTCATCTCTCCTCAGTAGGCGTGGCCTCCGTTATCTCTGTGACGCAGTCCAATCAGAGCGGACAGCGTCACAGTGATGCAGGAGGCAACGCCTACTCAGGAGAGATGAGGTCTCCTCCTCTCTGTACCTTTACTCAAAGTTAGCGTACAGTATGAGGCGCCAAGCGGAGCAGCTGCCGTAGTGGGACAACAGGGGGGCCAAAAAAAACAAACAAAAAAATGACAGTGCTGGAATCGAGAGGACACGAGGAATAAGAGGAGGCATGTGGTTTAAAAAAAAAAACAACACACAACATGACAGGTCCTCTTTAATGGTTTCATTAAAAAAAACAAAAAAAACAAAAACATGACAGGTCCTCTTTAATGGTTTCATTAAAAAAAACAAAAAAAACAAAACATGACAGGTCCTCTTTAAGTGAAGCTCCACGTTTGGAACAACTTTAATACATGAAGGATAATGAATAATTATCTAACATACTTCTATTACTGCAGTTGGTTAATTTACATAATAGAGGAAAGCTGCTGTAGGGAATTTAAACTCACTGCGGCTGTCTCCCGGTGCAGAATATTGTTATCATTTACAGCGTCTGTATTCTGTGAACGTACAGAGCAGAGAGGCTGTCATATCGTTGTAACAGCAGATCTGTATCTTGCTGACCGCACCAGGAAAGATGAATTTGTTCGTGATTAACCGATTGACATAAGTGAAGTAAATATGAAAGAATACTTTATATTGTAACTCCCCAGTACACAATTACAGGTTCAATAAAGGTCATCTAACTGTACTAGCAGAATTAGCAAATTCCTGAAATAGTCATATTATAATAGAAATGAATCCTTTTATAAAAAAAAAATTATATTTATAAAAGATACAAGGCTACCATTATTGTATGGGAATTAATAGGGTTTATATTTTCTTTAAACTTATAATACAACGAATTATAGATTTTAGAAGCAATTCTTTACCTGAGCCCGTCCTGTGGGAGGCGTTCCTCCAGCCTCTGGGTCCCTGCTGTTCGTCTTCATTTCCTGCTTCTGCCGTTGATGCATTATATATTCATAAGTGCTAAGTTTAGTCCACACTGGGATAGATGGACAAGTTACAATCATATCCTTATTCTCCAATTAAAAAACGTCTTCCCGTCATCTTTATAGTCATCAATAATATGAATAAAAACCATTATACACACATACACATATATATATATATATACATATACACACACACACACACACACACACACATACATACACACACTATATACATTTTGTAACAATACTTAATGTAATTTTTCCAATTAAAGTTGCGCAATAGGGATACAGTTTTAAAGGACATTCACACAGTCAGGATTGCCACAACGGTATGTGGTATGAGGAGAGAAAAAAAAAAACGGGGGAGTCTCTGGAACCCGAACAACTCCTAGGGAATTATGACAACATCCCAGCAAGTGTCTGAGAATAATTATGCACAATATAAAAATATGCCTAACCTACTTTTGTAAAAGTGAAAATAATGGTGTGCAATAGATTACCCCTTAAAGGAGGTGTACCAGAATCCACAATTCTCACTATCCATTGTCTGATCGCTGGGAAGCCCCACAGCTGGGACCCCCACCGATTGTGAGAACAGGGTCCAGAACACCCCCGTTCCTTCTCACTGCATTTTCCGCAGTGACGAGGTGCTTGAAAGGAGTGGCTGTCGAGCATGCGCCCGCTGCTCCATATATCAATGTCTATAGGTCTGACAGAAATAGACAAGCGCTGTACTCGGCATGTACTGACTGTTTCCGTCATTACAATAGACTTTAAATGGAGTGGCAGTGCACATGCTCAACCTATCCTGTGGATAGGTGAGGATTGTCGATTCTGTGAATACTCATAGGCTCTGTAAACACTTCATTTGAGCCAGTCCGGCACATACGGTCAGGACGTATATGCCTGTTGGAGGGTTGTGATGGATGCTATACAAGGACACCCATCATCCATAGAGTGCCATTGTAAAAAAAAATTAGATTATAAAACTGTATGCTAATGCATACCCGACAGACATTGGGCAAAAAAAACCACTCTTTGGGCCTCTGGTGAATGGGGGACTATGGAAAGGTTAATGTATATGCCGGGATCTTTGGCCACCAATAATTTTGATTGCCTGGTGTCTGTGTGAAGAGCTTCACCAAACATAAAAGAAAAGAACTTCATTTTGTACTCTTTAGTTCATTTGACAAATCCACCCATTTTCTATCCTGACATTTGCAACATCTTAAAGAGCAACAGTCATCAAAATGCATCTTTTTTATGCCCGCATAATGACAAAGAGACACTAAAAAATATATAATTTAACAGAACGTGCACAAGGGAAATTAGCAATTAATGCACTTTAAGGCCTCATGCACACTTCAGTTACTTTCTTCACGGTGCTGTTTTTTTTAACTGCACACTTTGTTGTTTTAACAGAACAGTGTGGCCATTCCACCAAAAATAGGACAGATCCTACTCCTATCCGTTTTTGACGGAACAGTCTCAGCCTTTTCATTCATTTGGTCCGTGAAACGGATTGCACACGGAAGCCATCCGTATGTGGTCCGTGCTTCGCGGATCCATCATTAGGGGCCGACGATGGGCAACGGAAGTGTGCATGAGGCCTGAGTGAACAATACTTACAGAGGTAGATGTGAAAGCAGAGCAATTGTCCTATCAGTAGTATAGTAACGAGTCCCAGCACTGATACAAGAGCTGCTAGGCCTAAAATGACAGATGCTTGAGTCTCCACTGGGGCTGCAGGGAGGAACACATACCACACATCCGAACGGTTCTTGGCTAGAAAACATGAATGACAGAGGTTACCATAAGACACTACAACTTGGTGTAATATAGAACATAAGCAACAACCACAAGCAAAACCCACGCACGTATCTTAAGTGACACAGACCTGGGTCTACCTGTTGGCCTCCCCCTGCCATCCTGCCCCAAAAGAAAGAGGAAGTAGAAACCGGAATAACTCTTTAATTTCCCATAATTCATTTTTCTGAGACATAGATTGGCATATTCAGTGATATTATAAATCAACAGAATAATGGGTGTATCCACCCAAAAAAGAAAATGTATTTAGGGTAAAAGAAGGAGTTAAGGTGTTGAGGAGGTGGAATGAATGCCGTTCCTGAAACTTTAGAGTACGGAGCTGCCTATGTTTTTATGTGAGCAGCTGTGGCGGCAGGGCTGCCAGCAACAATATGGTTAGGAGCAGAATCTTTGTTACCTCCCTAACCGGATCTCTCAGAGCTGCACTTAGATATTAAGACACATTACAAAGGGTGAACATTGTTTAAAGTAACTGTTCACTAAGAATGTCCCTTTATAGCTATACAGCCCTGACATCCCAGTAGGATTGCAGTACTGGCTTTTAGCGACTACCATAATCCCAGTAGTGGTTATGACGGCCAATGTCGCAGCGACTTCAGATAACCGCTTCTCCCAGTTGACAATATGTGGGTATCGGTAATCTGAGACGCTTCCTGTGCAGATGCCTATAATCAGACGTCAAAAAAGCGTACATAGTTATTCCGATTATGAAAAACATATGTTCACCAAGATCGGCCAGGGGAAGGGAAAGGATGTGAATGAAAGGAAAGGGGAGGAATAAATCTAGAACTTTGTTTACTCCTTTTGGAGCTAGAGAAAAGCAACACCCCCCATAAGACATGAGCTAATCTGCCCTAAAAGGGAAAAAATTTCCTCCTGATCAGACTAGATCAACATTCAGATAAGAATTTGTGCTCCCCTAACATTACTTTTAGTCTGCTGTATTCTTTATTAGACTTTAATAGCACAATTTTTTTTGCTGTGCCGTTTTAACTATTAGTAGATCGGACCTGTGCGGACCATTTAAACATAGCAGTATAGTATGACTGATGCGCTTTAAGGCCCGATTCACACGAGCGTATTTTATGTCCGTGTTACGGATGTTAAAACAATGGCCGTCACACAGACCTATGTAATTCAATGAGGCTATTCAGATATGCGTTTTTCATGGGTGCGTGAAAACAACGGACAGCACACAAACTTCATCCATTTGCTGTCCATGATTCACGCACCTGTTGCTAAAGAAATGATAAGGAAAAATAATAAAACAAACACCTCCTTCATGTTTTTTTTTCAGATGTAAGACATACACGCGTAAAATATGCAGACGCGCACCGTACACAGATGCCACACGGAACTGCAATGCAGCAAAAAACACTGAGTTTTTTGCGGATGCAAAACGGAAATGCTCGGGTGAATCTAGCCTAACAGATATGTAAAAAAAAAAAAAAAATGCTTTTCTACCGTATTTAATTCACACTTCTATCATTGTTATAATGAAAGCAAAAAAAAATAAAAAATGTGGAAAGATCACCTTGGAATTGCTGGTCGCTCCTTAATGCGACTGGGTCAACGAAATATGCAACAAATATATATGATGAAATTGAGCTCAGCAATACAGTGCCCAGGAATGCAGATATAAGACTGCTGAAAAACAGCCTAAAGAGTGGAAAAACAGGAGCAGATTTAAAATTCCAAACTTTGTAATTTTTCTTTTTTTTTTTGTAACACTCAGAAAAATCGTTATAAGTGCACAGAAAAATAAAGAAGAAAATATATAATATGAGAAGAAAGGCTATAAGGTGGACACACAGGTTTCCAATGTTGTGTGGAAAATGAGGAGACCAAGAGTTTGGAGAAGCGGACAATAGGAAGAACAATTAAAAGTGAACTAGAACAGTAGAGAGGACAATGCTGCTGGTTAGGACGGGTCTGTAGAGAATCATGTATAACAGAATTATGTTCACTAAAGGCACAAATTAGGCCTTATGCACACAATCGTTGCTACTTGCCCGGCCGTAATTCACACATCCGTGAAACACGGACCGCACACGTTTTGGCTTCCATGTGCGGTCCGTTGTTTTAATCAACCAAATTAATAGAAAGGCCAAGATTGATCCGCGAAAAATGGACAGGAGTGGGACCTGTTCTATTTTTCGCAGAAAAGACGCACGGAACCGTTAAAATAACGGAAGTGTGCATGGCCCCATAGAAATGAATGGGTCGGTGTGCTATCCATTCAAAAAACGGTTAGCACGCTGAAGCATTTCACTGAAGTGTGCCTACCAATATGACAGCCTTTACTGTAAGAGGGCTATTTGTTCCATGTTGCTAGAAATGTAGGTCTAGAATTATTTTCCCAAACCAACCATTCTTCAAATCTATAAATGTACTCTGCCTTTGTATGCTATTGGTGAATTGTAGGAGTTTCTTGGAACACCAGAGTAGTGGGATTAAAAGTTTAGTCGCTGAGATGAGCCATGTAGGGCGGTCTTGTTTATCAGGTCTGAAGTGCGGTGTAGGAGCCCAAAGTATAATTTCTAATAATTATCACATATTTAATCTAAATCCCTACATTAGCCACGTGATAACATAACTGCAGTGGGCTGTAACACGACCACAATAAAGAAATCCCACATATTATATACTGTTTACCTGCGATCATTTTTATTTGTAAAAGTAGTAAATCATACAAAAACACAATACATATAAAATTTGATATTTCTGTAATCGTATTGTCCAGCAGAATGAACATTTCGTTTTTACCGTATGGTGAACGTCGTAAAAACGAAACCCAAAAAATTATGAAGGAATCACTATTTTATTTTCTATTCCAAGCCACAAAAATTATTATTTTATTTTTTTCAGTACATTATACAGTATAATAAATGGTGCCATTAAAAACGACTACTCGTCCCGCATATAACAAGCTCTCACACAGCTATGTTGATGGGGGGAAAAAAGAAAAAAAAATTGACTTTTGGAAGGTGGGGAAGGGAAAAACTAAAATGAAAAAAAGAAAAATGGCTGAGGCGGCAAGGGGTTAAACTAGACCACTGCATGTGTGTGTAAACATTGCTTCCTATACTGTACAAAAATCAGTGTGATAATGTAATTGGCAATGTCTTTGATAGAAGTGTAATAAAGCAAGGATTACTGCCATTCTTTTATATAGAAACAGTATATCCCTTAGGCCAGGATCACACACGCAGTTTAGGTGCAGTTTTTGGATCAGTTTTCTGAGCCAAAGCCAAAAGTGGATCCAAAATGAAGGAAAGATACATCTCCTTTCTTTTGTGTCCACTCGTGTTTGGCTCAAGAAACTGAGCCAATAACTGCAACAAAAACAAGTGTGTATGATCATGGCCTAAAAGAATAAAAATAAAAAAATTATCTACTGCATTTATGGTAAAAAGAAGGAAGGGATAGATGGAAACAAACCCTGTGTATTTGTATTTACACTCTCTGACCGCAGGATCAGACTACAAGAATTTGATTTTAGTTTTTAACCATGAAGATACATTTTTCTGCACATGAGCTGTAGACACAGAACAGTAGGATATTTTTAATCAAGCCTACCTGCAAACTTGTTTTAGAAAGTAACTTTAAGGCCCTATTCACACAGAGTTTTTTTACCCGTTTTTGATGCGGAAACCACGTTGAAAAATGCGCCAAAAAACGTCCAAAAACACTTCCCATTGATTTCAATGGAAGGCGGTTTTTCCCAGCGAGCGGCACAACCGGCTCGCAGGAAAAAGCGACATGCCCTATCTTCGGCCGTTTACGTCTCTGACCTCCCATTGACATCAATGGGAGGTAGAGAAAGCGTTTTCCGCTGCGTTTTTGCCAGCGGCGCCAAATGGCCACGGGCGAAAAACGCAGCGAAAGATACGGCAAACGGCGTGCAGGCAGATCAAAATCTGCCTCAAAATTCCAGAAAGAATTTTGAGGCTGAATTTTCAGCCTGCAAAAAACTCAGAGCGAACATATCCTAAAGGTGCACATACCCCTTACCTCATTACAGATTACTTGCTGCTCATTCACACTAAGGCTGGGTTCACACAACCTATTTTCAGGCGTAAACGAGGCGTATTATGCCTCATTTTACGCCTGAAAATACGGCTCCAATACGTCGGCAAACATCTGCCCATTCATTTGAATGGGTTTGCCGATGTACTGTGCCGACGACCTGTAATTTACGCGTCGTCGTTTGACAGCTGTCAAACGACCACGCGTAAAAATACAGCCTCGTCAAAAGAAGTGCAGGACACTTTTTTGGAGCCGTTTTCTCATAGACTCCAATGAAAACAGCTCCAAAAACGGACGTGAAAAACGCGAGTTGCTCAAAAACGTCTGAAAATCAGGGGCTGTTTTCCCTTGAAAACAGCGTCGTATTTTCAGACATTTTTGGTCACTACGTGTGCACATACCCTTACACTTCACAGTTTATTTTCCATCTACTCTCCAGCGCTGAAGATCCAGCCCTGCTTTATCCAACAAGGATTACACAACGCCATGGTATGCTGAAGTGTTTTTCCTGGTACGGATGCGAGTGTCTCTAAGCTCCATTAAATGTATGTTCCTCTTACCAGTAGTTTTTTCCTCCCACACAGTTATTGAGCCATTTGCAGTGGTGATCAAAACGACTGACGCACTTATTGCATAAACTGCAGTGCTTAGATTTGGCGCCCCTATGAAGACAGAACAGTAAAATATTTATAACCTCAAAATATGAATAGAATATTGATACATACAATTCATGCACATGAACTAACACAAAAAAAAAAAAAAAGAGAACACAAATGAGTCCAATGTAGACAGACATAATATATTTCTGAGTCCAAAAATCCAATACAATTACGGTAATATTCTCCGGCCTGTGACGTAAGCTCTCGCCATTTCTCTTGAAGTAAGAGATATTTTGGACAAAAAATTTGTAGCAAACTCATGCGTTTTCTGTATTTCAGCGTGTTTTACAACAGGCAGGACAAAAAAACATTACATTAATGACCGCCGCAAAAGCACAAATGGGCGGTAATTAAATGATAGGTGATAAATGTTAGATTGGTGGGTGGGGGTTCAACCACATGGAACCCCACCAATCACTAGAAAGGAAGACCTTTCGCTCTCCTCAGCAGGGTGGCCGCGGTTAATACGTGCTACATGGAGCGGTGGCTGTCCTTGCGCACTGGCGCTCCATACAACTCTATGAGAAAACGAAAACAGTCGAGTACACTCACTCGGTTAGGAGGTTTTAGACTTACATGGAAAAAAAATAAAAAATTTCAAAAAAAAAGTAAAAAAGGGGCAAACTATGGCAACATGAATTTTGTCCGCTCTAAATCAGCACCCCAATGTTGACCTTGTTCACTACTATACGGTGAGAGGGAAGGTAACAGTTCTGTTTTTTCATCTGTGTATGTAAATCGACTTTGGATTTTGAATCTCCTTGGGTCGGGTGACATCACTGGTTTGAGCGCTCAGTGCAAAAATTGCCCACCAAGGGCCAGACCATTGAGAATATTGCCAACGATAATTTGGAGAATAGTGAAAAGATCACTGCGCAGCCATGTCTTAGGCACGGATGTATCACCGGCACCAATTTTGCCACTGAACCGCCATGGCTTAGACATTATTTCCTCAGATTAAAAGGAAACTGGGAAAAATGCTCTCCAAGAATTCCTACTATGCCTACTGATGACTGATGTGGTAAAATGGCTTTTCAGGTGCTTATATTGTAAGGTAAATGCTCCTAGAAAAAGGCACAGAGCTCACCTAAGGAGGATCTAATGCCTTGTTCACACAGTGCAGATTTGCTGCAGATTTTTCATGTATTTTTTAAGCCAAAACCAGGAACGGAACCTAAAGAGAAGAAATATATAGGAAAAAAGGCCTTGTAGGCGTGTTCTCCTGGATCCAAATCTGGTTTTGGCTTAAAAATGCATGCAAAATCTGCAGCAAATCTGCTAGTGTAAACAAAGCCTTACACACACAGGACACAAGAACTTTTACTTACACATCCACCTCACAGATGTAACAATGCAGGTTTTCAATGACATGAGCATGCTTGGTCCTATCGAACACAGGAAGTGGACCAGGGGAGTTCTTGGCACGTACATGCTCATCTGCTGGATCAATGGTTACAGCCAGAAAATGGACAACCCAATGTAAAGTGAACAGAACTCCCATACACTGTGTAAAGGAGACTAAGGAAGAATAATGTAAGCTCTGTATCTGCAGGTGCACATGGTAGGTCAATGCGAACATCTTTGTTATGCTGGGCTGACACTTTACACATCCCATTTTTTGCCAACGTTTAACATATACGTAACTCCCAGTGTATACGTTACACGTAGGCTGTGATGGATTTTTATCACCCATAAACTACTAAGACAGCCATTTAACATACATGTCATGGACTCTCATGACGTATATGTTAAACAGATGCCGTAATAGCCTATGGTTAACGTATGCCATTTAAAAAAAAACAAAAAAAAAAAAACTACTACATTCAAGAATGTAAAACTCATCCAGCACTTTTAGCACCCTTAGGCGTTATTGAGACGACCGCATTTTAGCATCCATATTATGTCTACAAGTTCAGTCCTGACTGCGGGTCTAATGACTCATACTAGCTTTATTGGGACCTACATAAAATGAGGCCATATATCATCTCTGAATGAGGCCTTACGTTGCACTTTTGTAATAATGTTATGCATACAATTCTATTTAAAACTTTTACGTTTCTATAAACTGCATTGTCTACGCTCTTGCTATCTTAGTAATTCCAAAATATAAAGTCATTTGCAAGGACGCTCCCTTCAGCCTTCTGATAATAATAGGGAAAGCTGAGAATTCCATGTAACTGTGCTTATCCTACTGATCTGTCAGCAGGCTATAAACTGCTATTTACAGCAACCTATAATCCGTCAACCTGAATTGCAAAACACGGAATGTCACAAAATAGCCTCTCTCTGCCACCATTATATTGGGGAACTCATAATTAAGGGGTAGTCTGAAGAACCTCTTCTCTAAATGAGAACCGGGTGATCAGTTGATTGTCACGGGTCAAGCAGCTGAAATCCCCAGCGTTCAGCTAAAACTATAGGCGACTGCACATTTCTCCTGTAGCAGCCCATAAAGAAGAAATGTTGTATTGCAGGGGGTAGCAACCTTTGGCACTGCAGCTGTTGTGAAACCACTATTCCTAGCGTGCACGGACAGTCTCTGGCTAGAATAATAAAGTCTTTGGCTTTTAGGGCATGCTGGGAGTTGTAGATTCACAAAAGCTGAAGTGCCGAAGGTTGCTGCCCCCTGCTGTATTACATGCTACCAATTCAAATGCTCAGGGCTCCCCTTTATTAGCCAGAGCAAGGGACCCATCAGTCTATGAAGTCCATATGCACTAATAGGGCATATGAACAAGGGTTAAGCCTTTCTCTACCATATTCAACTTTTTTATATCTCATAACCCTTTTTTTCTAAAATAAAAAACACCTGTATTAAAAGGATACAACATAACCGGCAGCTACCCAGCACCGAGGCAGGAGTGGGACGAGAATGCCAATTCCTATGATGGTAAACAGAAGATAAGTGGACCAGGCCACAAATTGCAGCGGGTGTGGAGGCCAACTCCAGCCATTTTTCCGTGAATGTTGAATGGGCTCTGTTACAGCGTCCTCCCCCTCCTTGTCAGGCACGGTCTTACCAGACGGCTTCCTGCAGATGGTCATCTAGGCAAAGGGAAGGTGCTGTTACTTTTCATATTTTTACTTACTGAGATAACAGAAGATATTTCTTGATCGGCCTAAATACTTGTAAAGTTGGAGTAAGCCTTTATTCTGTGAGAAGACACATATAACAAATAATGATTCTTTTCATATGTTCTACTTAGGCACAAGTTGCTAATAAATCAACACCCATGGAAATCAAAGGACATAATGGACACCCATCAATCTCCTACTTTATTTTCCCTCCAGCATAACCAAGTATAGGGCAAAGAATTAGGCTGTGTTCACACGACCACATTAACGTCCGTAATGGACGGACGTATTTCGGCCGGAAGTCCCGGACCGAACTCAGTGCAGGGAGCCGGGCTCCTAGCATCATAGTTATGTACGACGCTAGGAGTCCCTGCCTCTCTGCAGGACAACTGTCCCGTACTGTAATCATGTTTTCAGTACGGGACAGTAGTTCCACGGAGAGACAGGGACTCCTAGAATCATACATAACTATGATGCTAGGAGCCCGGCTCCCTGCACGGAGTTCGGTCCGGGACTTCCGCACTAAATACGTCCGTCCATTACGGACGTTAATGTGGTCGTGTGAACCCGGCCTTATTGCGCGACGATTTCCGATTTACTCTTGCTGCCTGAAGTTGCAGAACAGCTGACAGAGGCTGCGTACGAAACATAGCACAAAACAGACAATGCAATATCTTCAATTTTATATTCCACCTCATACGGGACGGATTACAGCCTGCTGCAAAACTTCAAGGGAAGCCACTCATGCTTCAAAGTTTAACCCCTTAGTGACCACAAATACGCCTTTTTACGTGATTCACTAATGGGCTTTAGGCTAGGCTGACGCCTTTTCACGTCAGCCTAGTCTAAGTCCTGCACGGGTCTCCCGTGCAGGCAGGAGCCGGGGCTCTGCTGTCTGATGACAGCTGAGCTCCTGCTCCAACGCCCGCGATCGAAGTTTACTTCGATCGCGGCCGTTTAACCCGTTAAATGCCGCCGTCAATAGCGACCGCGGCATTTAACTTTGTTTACAGAGGGAGTGAGCTCCCTCTGTCACCCATCGGCGGCCCGCGAATGCAATCGCGGGTCTCCGATGGGGTGTCATGGCAGCCGGGGGCTTGATAAAAGCCCCCAGGTCTGCCCTGGACATATGCCTGTTAGGACGCGCCGGAGGCACGTCCTAACAGATTGCCTGTCAGATTTACACTGACAGGCAATAATGCTCTGGTATACGAAGTATACCAGAGCATTATAGCAGCGATCGGAACATCGCACAGTAAAGTCCCCTAGTGGGACTAATAAAATCAGTCATCAAAGTGAAATAAATATTAATAATAAAAAGTACAGTAAAAAAATAAATAAAACCATTTTTTTCCATAAAAAGTGGTTTTATTTAGTAAAAGTGTAAAAAAAAAAAAAAGTACACATATGTGGTATTGCCGCGACCGTAATGACTCCATTAATAAAGTTAATATGTAATTTAAACCGCAAAGTGAACACCATAAAAAAAAACGCAAAAAAACATGGCGAATTGCAATTTTTTTCCATTGCCCCCCAAAAAAGTCATAATAAAAATGAATCAATAAGTCCCACGCACCCAAAACAGTACCATTCAAAACTACGTCTCGTCCCGCAGAAAACAAGCCCAAAAAATCACTACATTGATGGAAAAATAAAAAAATTACGGCTCTTGGAAAGCGACGATGCAAAAACAAATAATTTTAGTTCAAAAGTGTTTTTATTGTGCAAAAGTCGTAAAACATAAAAAAACCTCTACATATGTGGTATCGCCGTAATCGTACCGACCCATAGAATAAAGGTCACATGTTATTTATGTCGCACAGTGAACGGCGTCAATTTAAAAACGCATAGAACAATGGCGGAATTTCAGGTTTTTTTTATAATCCCCCCCAAAAAGGTTAATAAAAGTTAATCTAAAAATTATATGTACCCAAAAATGGTGCCATTAAAAAGCACAACTAATCCCGCAAAAAACAAGTCCTCATACAGCTATGTAGACGAAAAAATAAGAACGTTATAGCTCTTTGAATGCGACTATAGAAAAACGAATAAAATAGCTTGGTCATTAGGGCCTAAAATGGGCTGGTCACTAAGGGGTTAAAGGGATATCCCATACATAAACATTTTTCACATATCCAGAGGTTGGGTCTGACTGCTGGGACCCCAACAATTGCTAGAACAGGAGAGCCTTTAAATAGAAGGCTGCTTTGGTCTATTTTTTGATAACCAGCTACTGACAAAAGCAATTCCATACCAATATATTAGGAAATTGCTGTTTATGCAATCCCCTAATATTTTACATGGAGTACCTATAAACCAGACCTAAATCTAAAACCCCCTATTGAATTTGCATTGTAACAAGTGCACAGAAAGTTAGCTAAAAAGGACTTACCGGAATGTATTTGGTTGGGGACCTGATGAAGGCTTTTGACCTGAAGATGAGCTACTGATATTTCTTCCAGAACGGAATGTTCTGGTTTACAAGCATCGGGACCTTTCTGGATATAATGATACATGAATATCAGAAGCAAGTGCAGGTTATAGTATACGGAATTTATAAAATTGTCTCCTGGTGTAAGAGTTAATAATCCATCCGATCAAAACTGGTTGGTGCCGTAAAGTGGTATAAGAAAAGTCCGCTCTGTAGAGATATCCATCATCCTCAACACAGGGTTAATCCTCCACAGTTCGCGGTGCTTGTTCTGGCCCAGACCGCACACAGTAAGGCGTTTCCACCGAGGCTTATGTTGGAAAAATGAATTTTTATTTGCAATTCCGAGTAAATGTCTGAATATCTACAGATAAAAAAAAAAGGAATAGAAATCATCGGAAGGGAATAATTACCAACTGAATAGCACTAAACAAATTCCTGGATTGAAATGTCAGGGCAAAGCTCCAAATAGCAGGGCTGAATTTGTCATGTAACTGTTCCTTTAAGGCACCATAAAAGCTTACGAAGCGAATAGGAGTCTTCACCTTCTATAGGAGTTCTGGAAATAGCTGAGCACTCACGGCTTGCGTAATTCTGATCGCGTGTGCATGCAAATGCAAGTAGACATATAAAGCACCTAGAGCCATTGCGTAATGCGGTCATGTGAGATCACAATGAAAGTTGCACGCGTAAACGCTGGACACATGTAACATTTTTAATATTACGTGGAAAAATCTGACGTGGAATCAGAACCGCTCAGCCTTGGATTTCTGCCGTGGTTTTGCACACAGATTAGCCCCATTCAACGGGGATAATCTGCTTGTGGTAACCCGATGCAGTTTTCGTGGCGAAAACTGCGTCAAGAAGTCCTTATTTATTTTTCAGCGGGGCAATTTACAATTCTGCCCAATAAAAATTCTGCCCCATATAAACAGGGCAGCTTCCCATTGAAGACGATGTGAGGTTGCTTACGCTGTTTTCCACGCCGATTTCTATGCTAAAAAAAGTTGTAATCATCCTGAAGCTTTCGCCGTGTGAACAGGGCCTTAATTAAGCTCTATAAATGAACATAAAATGGTTTTCCATAGTGCAATATTCAGTATGTGGGTACAATCATGGGTCACCTATACAGTAACAAAATAAAGAAGTTCTACTTAAAAAATAATAATTATGTATTCCAAAAACAGCGCCAATCTATCCACGGGTTGTGTCTGGTATTGAAGCTCAACCCGATTGAATTGAATGGTGCTGGGCTGCAATACTGCACACAACCTGTAGACAGGCGCGGTTTTTTTCTAAACTTTGATGATTCCTTTAAATATTCTATAATTCTAAAAACTTATGTGCTCCTGGGCATCGCACCACCACCATTTCAGTGGTGTGCAAAGATGCCAGTCTTCAGCAAATACAAGTATTACATACCCACATACCAAAGCCAGAACATATATACATACACATGAGGTGGAGTTGCTCTGTTTTTTCACCTCTACTCCATACTCACAGATTTGCATTAAAACTAAAGTCTTCGCTTAGGTTGTACATGTGTGTGTGTGTACAGTCTCTTAGTGACCTGAAGGGAACCACCCAATTCTGTTTACAGTTGTTGTCCCTGGAGACCTCTCAGTATATTTTATAGTCAACCTACCTGTCATACCTGCAGGAAATAGTACCGGTAATATGAAAACAAAATCGGTAAATATATATTTCTACACACGACTGTTTACGTTTTGCCAACGGCAAAACATGGATTCTATGGACTTCCATTTGCTGTCCGGTTTTTTTGCGAACCCATACTCTAGAATGGGTGAGACGGACATCAAATACTGACAAGAATAGGACCTGTTCTATAACTTGCAGAACGGACACACTGACCCGCATAAAAAACCATATGTAAAAGCCCCATGGAAAAAAACCCAAACAGACAGACAGGACACTGAAGAAAAGAACGGTCGTGTGCATGAGCCCTAACATACGTAGCAAAGAGCACACACACAATATATATATTATTCCCTGATCTCAGTGAATGTCGACAACCAATATGGGCACCACTAAAACTTCCACAAAAGTTGTCAACCAATCCTGGGTGGCGGTTTAGTTATGCTACAATGTTTGGGCATGGGATGGATGACTGGTAACTAGGTAGCTTTGCCAATCAGGAGTTTTTAAATAGACAGCTAAATGGACGCTCCGGCAAGATGATCACTTAGCCCAAAACGATCCCCATTCACCTCCATAAGGCTTCCTTTACACACTTATTTTTTGTGGCCATCTTTTTTAGCTTGTAACGAAGTATCATAAATTTTAGGGGGGATTCACACGAGCGTGTATTCGGTCCGTGCGGGCCGCGTGGTTTTCACGCGGCACGCATGAACCAATACAAGTCTATGGGGCAGTACAGACAGTCCGTGCTTTTTGCACAGCGTTTGTCTGCTGCGCAAAAAGCGCGACAGGTTCAATAACTCTGCGTATTTCGCGCATCACGCACCCATTGAAGTCAATGGGTGCGTGAAAATCACGCGCACCACACGGAAGCACTTCCGTGGGACGAGCGTGATTCGCGCAACAGCAGTGAAAAGGATGAATGAAAACAGAAAAGCACCACGTGCTTTTCTGTTTCCGAACATCCAAACGGAGTGTCTTTGCGATGAGCGAAGCCGGACAAGCGAACCGAACTTCACCGGGTTCGGCCAAAAACGCAACGTTCGTGTGAATCTGCCCTTATGTGTTTTTTTTCCTAAGCTATTTTTGGGTTGCGTTTTTTGTAGTCACACATTTCTTACACACTTTTTTCAGCCCTTTTATCTTTTTCTATAAGGAAGCCTATGAGAAACTAAAACGCCACTGACCCAGAAAAAAACAAAAACATGACAAAAGGAAAACAACGCCACAAAAAACACACGTAGTGCGTTTCATCATTTCCTATAGACTTCCAGCTGACATCTGGCCACAGTGGTTTTTGCCCCAAAAAAGCAGAAAAACTGCCACATAAAACGCTGCACTTTTCCCTAAAAATGTTGTGTGAAGGCACCCTAACTAAGCAGGCTTTCTATTGAGGAGTTGGAGGCTCTATTTAGAGCTTTTGTGGTAAAATCCATCAACTTTAACGGGAAGAATAGTGCCGCATGCATTATGCACCGTCAGAATGAAGCAAACTACAATGGTACCCCGACAGACCCCACAGTAAGTCAATGGGTCCGTCCAGTGCCATGATTCAGGTGTGAACAGAGCCTAAGGGTATGTGCGCATGGCGTTTTTGCAAAGCAGAAGAAAAAAAACTAAAAATCTGCCTCAAAATTCCTTTCCTTTTACACTGCTTTTTTTTTTTTTTTTTTAATTAGGCAAATGCAAAAAATGCTCCATACTGCTGTATATCGTCACTGTTCCACATGCGGTCCTCTTGGTACCTAGTGCAGTCTAGCACGGTCAGTCCGGCTCCTTTTTTACGTGGATCTGCTTAACCATATAACGTTTGACACAGAGTGAAGATCGTACTTTGCGTCAGCTGCAAGACAATCACTTGAACTTGGTCTAAGCCCCCTACTAGTGGGGCGAAATTGATGCTTTGGACACTTGAAGTTGTACAGATCTGCTATTGATCTAATCCAACCAATTGGACTTGCTTCGGCCATTGGCGAAATATATGGTGCATAGCAAATCTGAACTTACACTAACCGGTTTGGCTATCGCAACGGACTCCATCCGATCGGGCCTCGGTGTTAAAATATTGGACAAACTACTACTCACCTGTTGGACCAATATCTTTGCATTCATTATTGGCTGTGTTTAATATTTTCATGACACTGTTCAATTGTAACGGTGACCCGGGCCGCGTGTGCGCCCTTTATTCCCGCTATATAGGATTACCTTCACGGCAGATGTTTTGATACTGACATTTTAATATAATTCTATTTTTGTATTAATAAACACTTGTTATTTTTTATATACTCGATGAGTCGAGTGCCCTTCTATACCAAGTTTTTCTTCCCTTTATTCTCTACATAGTAGATCTCTACTTGAAAAAATAGAAAATCACTGTAATGCTTCCTTAAACGGGTTGTCGAGTCCCAAAAAATTAATGGCCTATCCTAGCTGACTGGTCGGCGTCCGACTCCCGGTATCCCCAACGATCAGTGAAGTGAATAGGAGAAGGCTGCAATACTGCAAACCGTGGCTATAAGGGTACGTGCACACGACAACGCCAAATACGTCTGAAATTACGGAGTTGTTTTCAGGAGAAAACAGCTCCTGAATTTCAGACGTTTTTGCAAGTACTCGCGTTTTTCGCGGCGTATTTTACGGATGTAATTGGAGCTGGTTTTCATTGGAGTCAATGAAAAACGGCTCCAATTACATCCCAAGAAGTGTCCTTCACTTCTTTGCCGCGGGCGTAATTTTACGCGCTGTCTTCTGACAGCGACGCATAAAATGACAGCTCGTCTGCACAGAACATCGTAAGACCCATTGCAAGCAATGGGCAGATGTTTGCCGACGTATTGGAGCCGTCTTTTCAGGCGTAATTCGAGGCGTAAAACGCCTCCATTACGTCTGAAAAGAGGTCGTGTGCACATATCCTGAGGGTGTCGGCGGTTTACAGTACAAGCAGATAAGGAATGAAGGGAAGCAGCGCTCGTAACCTTCAAAACAGCTGATCGGTGGGGGTGCCAGGAGTCGGCCCCCAACCGATAGGCCATCAATTTTTTGGGACTGGACAACCCTTTTAAGTTCCCTCACCATGGATTGAAGAGTCCCATTCAGATGTATAGAAAGGATTTTTCAGTCATAAAAAGATTTGCAATGAATCTGCGGCGTGTGAACATACACTGAAGCTGTGTTGACATCATAATTTGTTGAAAATTTTGATGCCGATTTTTAAGCCAACGCCAGAATTAGATCCAGGAGGAAGGAGAAGTAGAAGTTCTTCCTGTATAATTCCCACTCCTTTTGAAACCACTTCTGGCTTTGGCTAAAACATCTGTATCAAAAACTGCACCAAATCGCGATGTGTGAACGTACTCTAATGCTTTGCAATAAGTTGCAGCTTACAACTTTTGGTGACTCGTTTCCAATTTGATCATCGACATCAGCGATTATGTATTAAAAACGAGGTGTGTATAAAACCTCTCATTTAACATTGATTCCCCTGAAGCGTATTTGCGGACGCGGTGGACTTTGCCCCTTTACCTTGAATGTACTGTCATTTATTTAGGATTTTTAATGTTCTGCAGACAACACGAGGCATTGGTAAACATACAGCATTCATTTTTGGGGGTAAAACCTGCTGTTCATACATATGTCAGCTTATAATGAATGCTTAGCCATGACACCTGTAAAGTCAGTCAGTATCTGAGGTAAAATCTAACAATCTGCCCATCATGGTTTCTCTGCTCCATTTTTATATCCCACAACATTTGATACATGGCCCCGATTATGTGATTCAGTTTAACCCAAAGCCCCACAGCAGCCTCTTCCTCCAGCACACAGACATGAGCGTCCCCTACATTACTTATTACTGAGCCGACACACTGACATATTACCACTAGTGCAAAGGATACCTGGAGCAGTTACCCGTAGCAACCAATCAGATTGCAGCTTTCTGTTATCTAAGGCACTTTTGTAAAATGAAAGCATTGATGTGATTGGTTGCTATGGGAATCTAGGTTACCTTTACACTGGTTGTTTTATATATAACATCTTCCCCAGCGTATATACAATACAATGAATACAAATCATAATAATTGCTGCATGGACGTTACTCACCCAGTACCGTGTGTCCCAGCACCGGAGGTCGCCGTTTTTCGTATTCGGCTACAAAGCTCGCGTCATTGATACATACTGGTTACCTGAGCTGTTGTGTACACAATGAGGTCATTATAGCTGCGCTTATCCACTGTGTACAGCAAGACTGGAGGATACGCTACTACTGTACGGCGCCTGAGGAGGACCAAACAAGCGCAGGCGCGAAGCGCTCAGCTGACGAGATGCTGGTCTGTGCCCAGAACACGGACACACGGTACTGAGTGTTTATTTCTATTACGTAGTTGTAATAAAATGTGCAGTCAGGGTGTATCCAGCATTCTGATGATTCCCTCTCCATTTATACAATATAGACAGAGAATAAAGATAATATTTAACGCTGAGTCATTGTATCAGGCGTTTGTATTTATTATTCAATGCCATAAATGTAGCTGACAATTATTATTCTAGTAACCTATCATTATACTATACTGGTGACTTGAGCTCAGTCACTACAGACGATTACTTTTATGCTTTTCTGACCAAGTTTAAAAAAAATAAATGAAAAAAGATCCGTCAATGCATCCCATTCACTTCTACAGCATGCAAATTACATTTTTTTTTTCAGACACCCAGCGTCAAACTAGGGTTCCTTGGGCGATTCTGAGGTCGCAACCCCATCTATATAAAAAAAACAATTTATAAAAAAAAAACAAGTGCACCCCCATCTATACAGACCATGTGCGCCGCCCATCTCTACAGACCATGTGCCCACCATCTATACAGATCATGTGCACACCACATCTATACAGACCATGTGCACCCCCATCTATACAGACCATGTGCACCCCCATCTATACAGACCATGTGCCCCCCATCTATAGAGACCATGTGCCCCCCATCTATACAGACCATGTGCACCCCATCTATACAGACCATGTGCACCCCATCTATACAGACCATGTGCACCCCCATCTATACAGACCATGTGCACCCCATCTATACAGACCATGTGCACCCACATCTATACAGACCATGTGCACCCCATCTATACAGACCATGTGCACCCACATCTATACAGACCATGTGCACCCCATCTATACAGACCATGTGCACCCCCATCTATACAGACCATGTGCACCCCCATCTATACAGACCATGTGCACCCACATCTATACAGACCATGTGCACCCACATCTATACAGACCATGTGCACCCCATCTATACAGACCATGTGCCCCCCATCTATACAGACCATGTGCACCCCATCTATACAGACCATGTGCACCCCATCTATACAGACCATGTGCACCCCCATCTATACAGAC
The DNA here is from genome assembly GCF_050947455.1 of Rhinoderma darwinii. Lineage (NCBI taxonomy): Eukaryota > Metazoa > Chordata > Amphibia > Anura > Rhinodermatidae > Rhinoderma > Rhinoderma darwinii. The sequence goes on from NC_134695.1 coordinate 41,700,264, forward strand.
CATGTGCCCCCCATCTATACAGACCATGTGCCCCCCATCTATACAGACCATGTGCACCCCATCTATACAGACCATGTGCACCCCATCTATACAGACCATGTGCACCCCCATCTATACAGACCATGTGCACCCCATCTATACAGACCATGTGCACCCACATCTATACAGACCATGTGCACCCCATCTATACAGACCATGTGCACCCCATCTATACAGACCATGTGCACCCCATCTATACAGACCATGTGCACCCCCATCTATACAGACCATGTGCACCCCCATCTATACAGACCATGTGCACCCCATCTATACAGACCATGTGCACCCCCATCTATACAGACCATGTGCACCCACATCTATACAGACCATGTGCACCCACATCTATACAGACCATGTGCACCCCATCTATACAGACCATGTGCACCCCATCTATACAGACCATGTGCACCCCATCTATACAGACCATGTGCACCCCATCTATACAGACCATGTGCACCCCCATCTATACAGACCATGTGCACCCCCATCTATACAGACCATGTCCACCCCTCATCTATACAGACTATGTGCACCCCATCTATACAGACCATGCGCGCACCCATCTATACAGACCATGTGCACCCACATCTATACAGACCATGTGCACCCACATCTATACAGACCATGTGCACCCCATCTATACAGACCATGTGCACCCCATCTATACAGACCATGTGCACCCCATCTATACAGACCATGTGCACCCCCATCTATACAGACCATGTGCACCCCCATCTATACAGACCATGTGCACCCCCATCTATACAGACCATGTGCACCCCATCTATACAGACCATGTGCACCCACATCTATACAGACCATGTGCACCCCATCTATACAGACCATGTGCACCCCATCTATACAGACCATGTGCACCCCCATCTATACAGACCATGTGCACCCCCATCTATACAGACCATGTGCACCCCCATCTATACAGACCATGTGCACCCCATCTATACAGACCATGTGCACCCCCATCTATACAGACCATGTGCACCCACATCTATACAGACCATGTGCACCCACATCTATTCAGACCATGTGCACCCCATCTATACAGACCATGTGCACCCCATCTATACAGACCATGTGCACCCCATCTATACAGACCATGTGCACCCCATCTATACAGACCATGTGCACCCCCATCTATACAGACCATGTGCACCCCCATCTATACAGACCATGTCCACCCCTCATCTATACAGACTATGTGCACCCCATCTATACAGACCATGTCCACCCCCATCTATACAGACATGCGCACCGCCCATCTATACAGACCATGCGCGCACCCATCTATACAGACCATGTGCGCCCCCATCTATACAGACCATGCGCGCACCCCATCTATACAGACCATGCGCGCACCCCATCTATACAGACCATGTGCACTCCATCTATACAGACCATGTGCACCCCCATCTATACAGACCATGTGCACCCCCATCTATACAGACCATGTGCACCCCCATCTATACAGACCATGTGCACCCACATCTATACAGACCATGTGCACCCACATCTATACAGACCATGTGCACCCCATCTATACAGACCATGTGCACCCCATCTATACAGACCATGTGCACCCCCATCTATACAGACCATGTGCACCCCCATCTATACAGACCATGTGCACCCACATCTATACAGACCATGTGCACCCCCATCTATACAGACCATGTGCACCCACATCTATACAGACCATGTGCACCCACATCTATACAGACCATGTGCACCCCATCTATACAGACCATGTGCACCCCATCTATACAGACCATGTGCACCCCATCTATACAGACCATGTGCACCCCATCTATACAGACCATGTGCACCCCCATCTATACAGACCATGTGCACCCCCATCTATACAGACCATGTCCACCCCTCATCTATACAGACTATGTGCACCCCATCTATACAGACCATGTCCACCCCCATCTATACAGACCATGCGCGCACCCATCTATACAGACCATGTGCGCCCCCATCTATACAGACCATGCGCGCACCCCATCTATACAGACCATGCGCGCACCCCATCTATACAGACCATGTTCACCCCATCTATACAGACCATGCGCGCACCCCATCTATACAGACCATGCGCGCACCCCATCTATACAGACCATGCGCGCACCCCAGCTATACAGACCATGCACACCCCCATATGGACCCTGACCCTCAATAAAAAGGAAGCAACCCAAGAATGAAAAAATAAAGATACAAAACATTTTAATTGGGTGTTGAACGGTCTCCCCTTTTATTTCTAATCACATGACTACACTGAAAACGGCAAAACCCAGACTCACAAAGACTCATCCTTCAGCACTCAGGACAGGAAAAACCCCTGTGGAGGAACCTCTAGGGAACCATGGCTGAGGATGCCCTTCCCCCGGGCTTAGGTTAATGCCAACATGCTGCGCTGTTGTACCTGGGATTTTCGGCCGTATCTGCGACATAGGCCCCTAATGGAACCTCAAACACAGATGTGAACAGGCCCTTACACAAATATAAATGGACATGATAGTTTGCAAATTCCAAAAATCCTACAGGTAAAACCAGGGGCGTTAGTAGGGTCTTAAAATATCAGGGGCACAAGCAAATCAGAGATAGCATATCTATAAGAGGCTCCTATAGCTACACCGCTTGATAGAATTGGATACATTGAATATTTTGCAATGGCCGAGTCAATCACCAGATCTCAACCCGATCGAGCTGCATTTCAACTTAAGGCAGAAAGACCCACAAACAAGCAGCAACTGAAGACAGCTGCAGTAAAGGGGCAAAGCATCACAAAGGGGCAAACCCAGCGTTTGGTGATGTCCATGGGTTCCACACTTCGGGCAGTCATTGCCTGCGAGGGATTCTCTACAAAGTATTAAAAAAAACCATTTTATTTCTGATAATGTTAATTTGTCCAATTACATTTGAGCCCCTGAAATGAGGCGGCTGCGTAGAAAAATGCTTGCAATTCCTAAACGTTTCACAGGACATTTTTGTTCAACTGCTTGAATTAAACCTGAAAGTCTACACTTCAATTGCATCTCAGTTGTTTCATTTCAAATCCAATGTGGTGACATGCAGAGCCGAAATCATGAAGATTGTGTCACTGTCCAAAGAATTGTGGACCTAATTGTATGTGGTTTACATATTTAACCCCTTAAGGACGCAGCCTAGTTTTGGCCTTAAGGCTCAGAGCCCATTTTTGAAATCTGACATATTTCACTTTATGTGGTAATAACGTCGGAATGCTTAAACCTATCCAAGCGATTCTGAGATTGTTTTCTCGTGACACATTGGGCTTCATGTTCGTGGTAAAATTTGGTCGATATATTCAGTCTTTATTTGTGAAAAATTGCAAAATTTAGAGAAAATTTAGAAAAAATTGCATTTTTCAGAATTTTTAAATGCATCTGCTTGAAAAACAGACGGTTATACCACCCAAAATAGTCACTAGTTCACATTTCCCATATGTCTACTTTGGATTGGCATCGTTTTTTGAACATTCTTTTATTTTTCTTGGACGTTACAAGGCTTAGAACATAAACAGCAATTTCTCATATTTTTAAGAAAATTTCAAATGCCTTTTTTTTAAGGTACCTCTTGAGTTCTGAAGTGGCTTTGTGGGGCCTATGTATTAGAAACCCTGATAAAACACCCCATTTTAAAAACTAGACCCCTCAAAGTATTCAAAACAGCATTTAGAAAGTTTTTTAACCCTTCAGGCATTTCACAGGAATTAGGGTATGTTCACACGGCCTATTTACGGACGTAATTCGGGCGTTTTTGCCCCGAATTACGCCCGAAAATAGCGCCTCAATAGCGCTGACAAACATCTGCCCATTGAAAGCAATGGGCAGACGTTTGTCTGTTCACACGAGGCGTATATTTACGCGCCGCTGTCAAAAGACGGCGCGTAAATAGACGCCCGCGTCAAAGAAGTGACCTGTCACTTCTTTGGCCGTAATTAGAGCCGTTATTCATTGACTCCAATGAATAGCAGCGCTAATTACGCCCGTAATTGACGCGGCGTTCAAGCGCCTGCACATGCCGCTACGGCTGAAATTACGGGGATGTTTTCAGGCTGAAACATCCCCGTAATTTCAGCCGTTACGGACGCCCTCGTGTGAACATACCCTTAAAGCAAAGTGGAGGTGAAATTTGCAAATTTCATTTTTCTTGCTGAATTTCAATTTTATTCATTTTTTTTCTGTAACACAGAAGGTTTTACCAGAGAAACACTACTAAATATGTATTGTCCAGATTCTGCAGTTTTTAGAAATGTCCCACATGTGGCCCTACTGCGCTCGTGGACTAAAACACAAGCCCTAGAAGCAAAGAAGCACCTAGTGCATTTTGAGGCCTCTTTTTTTATTAGAATATATTTTAGGCAGCATGCCAGGTTTGAAGTGGTGTTGAGGTGCCAAAACAGTAGGAATCCCCCAATAGTGACCCCATTTTGGAAACTACACCCCTCAAGGAATTCATTTATGGTTGTTGTTACCATTTTGACCGCACAGTTTTTTCACAGCACGTATTTGAATTGGGCTGTGAAATGAAAAAAATGTCATTTTTTCCAATAAAATGTCATTTGTGATCAAAATTTCTTATTTTCACAGGGAACAAAATACCCCATTTTGTTGCCCAATTTGTCCTTAGTGTGGCAATACCCCATTTGTGGTGATAAACTGCCGTTTGGGCCCATGGGAGGGCTCAGAAGGGAAGGAGCGCTGTGTGTTCTTTGGAGTGCAGATTTTGCTGGTTTGGTTTTCGGGTGCCATGTCGCATTTGCAGAGCCCCAGAGGTATCAAAGCAATGGAAACCCACCAAAAGTGACCCCATTTTGGAAACTACATCCCTCAAGGAATTCATTTATGGTTGTTGTTAGCATTTTGACCACACAGTTTTTCACAGCACCTATTTCAATTGGGCTGTGACATTAAAAAAATGTCATTTTTTCCAATAAGATGTAATTTTTTATCAAAATTTCTTATTTTCACAGGGAACAAAATACTCAATTTTGTTGCCCAATTTCTCCTGAGTGCAGCAATACCCCATTTGTGGCAATAAACTGCCGTTTGGGCCCATGGGAGGCCTCAGAAGGGAAGGAGCGCTGTGTGTTCTTTGGAGTGCAGATTTTGCTGGATTGGTTTTCGGGTGCCATGTCGCATTTGCAGAGCCCCAGAGGTATCAAAGCAATAGAAACCAACCACAAATTACCCCATTTTGGAAACTACACCCCTCAAGGAATTCATTTATGGGTGTTGTGACCATTTTGACCCCATTGTTTTTTCACAGAACTTATTTGAATTGGGCTGGGAATGAAAACAAAATTATTTTTTTCAAATAATATGTCGTTTTGGCTGAAAATGTCTTATTTTCACAAGAAACAAAATACCCCATTCTGTTGCGCAATTTGTTCTGAGTGCCGCAACACCCCATTTGTTGTGATAAACTGCCGTTTGGGCCCATGGGAGGGCTCAGAAGGAAAGGACCACCATTTGGCCTACTGGGGATTTTCTAGTGCGAAGTCATGTATGCAAAAAGCACCTGAGGTACCAGTACAGTTGAAACCCGCAAGAAGTGACCCCGTTTTAAAAACTACACCCTTAAGGCATTCATCTAGAGGTGTAGTGAGCATTTTGACCGGAGACCTACACCCCATAAACTGTAATGTGGGTTCTCCCGGGTATGGCAATACCCTACATGTGGCTGTTATCAGCTGCCTGGGCACACAGCAGGGCTCAGAGGGGAAAGACGAGGGGGGATAAGCTGTGCGGAGTGCATCAGGGTAAGTAAAATTGGGGTAAATTATAAACCAAGGGATGTATGATAAATTTTAAAACACTCTTTCATACAGAGCTCTGGTTATTCGGGACACGCGTCACATTGATATATTGTGTCATCCCTTATCGCCCTCTTATAGCAGACTTTGCACCTCTTTTGACTTTTTCCCTTCTTGCCAGTTTGGGGAACTTCTCCTGGAAAGTGTTGCCGCCCTGGTACAATGCGTGTGGCCCCGCTTCCAGAAGTACTGGGTGCACCCCCCTTCCTGGTCTCTAAAGATTAGGTTCTTGATAATCACCTCTTGAAATTCCAGGAAAGTTCCCATCTGGCCTGTACATCGATGTAGCACGTACGCATTGTACAAAGCCATCTGTATGATGTGCACGGCCAGCTTCTTATACCACACCGCATGGCGCTGTAGGGCTTCAGGATTTGATCTTACAAGTCCACCCCTCCCATGTACCTATTGTAGTCCAGGATGCAGTCTGGTTTGGGGGTGGCCTTTCCTTCATATATCCTAAACCTGTATGTATACCCTGATGCACTCTCGCACAGCTTATACATCTTCACGCCATACCTTGCCCTCTTACCCGGCAGGTACTCGCGGAATTGAACCCTCCCTTTAAAATATACCAGGGACTCATCAATAGAAATACACTTCTCAGGGGTGAATGCTTGGGAAAACCGGGCACTGGAACGGTCTAATAGGGGTCTCCGTTTATACAAACGGTCAAAACTGGGGTCATCTCGGGGTGGGCACGGCTCATTATCAGTATAATGTAAGAAGCAAAGTATTGCCTCATTTATTTATTTTTTTAGGTTACAGTTCAGTTCTGAAGTTGCTTTGAGGGGCCCATATATTAGAAACCCCTATCAAACACCCCATTTTAGAAACTAGACCCCTCAAAGTATTCACAACAGCATTTAGAAAGTTTATGAACCCTTTAGGTGTTTCACAGAAATTTAGAGCAAAGTAGAGGTGAAATGTACATTTTTTTTTTTGTCAGAAAATCCTCTTTATACCATTTTTTTAATAACACAAAAGGATTTATTAGAGAAACGCAACTTAATACTTATTGCCCAGATTCTGCAGTTTTGAGAAATATCCCACATGTGGCCCTAGTGCGGTAATGGACTGAAGCACCGGCCTCCGAAGCAAAGGACCACCTAGTGGATTTTGAGGCCTCCTTTTTATTAGGCACCATGTCCGGTTTGAAGAGGTCTTGTGGTGCCAAAACATTGGGAACCCCCCAAAAGTGACCCCAATTTGGAAACTAGACCCCTTGAGGAATCCATTGTAGTTTTCTTGGGGTGCATGCGGCTTTTTGATCAGTTTTTATTCTATTTTTAGGTGGCGTGGTGACTAAAAAACAGCAATTCTACTATTGTTTTTTTATTCTTTTTTTTTTTTACAGCGTTCACCGTGCGCTATAAATGACATATTCTCTTTATTCTGCGGGGCGATACAATTACGTCGATACCAGATGTTTATAGTGTTTTTTTATGTCTTATGGCGTTTGCACAATAAAATACGTTTTGTAAACAATCATTCACTTTTTGTGTTGCCTTATTCTAAGAGCCATAACTTTTTTATTTTTCAATCAATAAAGCCGTGCGAGGACTTATTTTTTGCGTAACGAACTGTAGTTTCGATCAGTACCATTTTTCGGTACATGCGACTTTTTGATCTCTTTTTATTCAATTTTTTGGGAGGTGAAGTGACCAAACAATTGTGATTGTGGTACGGTTTATTATTATTTTCTTTTACGGCGTTCACTGTGCGGGATAAATAACGAAATAATTTTGTAGTTCAGGCCGTTGCGGACGCGGCGATACCAATTATGTCTAGTTTATTTGTTTGTTTATATATTTTTATTAATAATAAATGACTGATAAGGGAAAAGGGGGGATTTTTACTTTTAATACTTTTAAAACTTTTATTTTCTTATTTTTACACATCTTTTTTTAACTTTTTTTTAACTTTATTACTTTGTCCCACTAGGGGACTTGAGGGCAGGAGGCCCTGATCGCAATTCTAATACACTGCACTACATGCGTAGTGCAGTGTATTAGAACTGTCAGCTACTCACTGACAGCAATCATAGTGGGTCCTGACGGTGTCAGGACCCACTAAGCTTCAGTCTATGGCATAGCCGGACGCCATTGTTTGGTGTCCGGTTGCCATAGTCACCATCGCCGGCCGCTATCGTGTAGCAGGCCGGCGATGGCAGCTTAACCCCTAAAAAGCCTCGATCTATATAGAACGCGGCTTTTAAGGGGTCAATCAGCGGGGACACAGCGATCGGTCCCCGCTGTAGGAGCTGTGACAGCTGCTGAACAAGACAGCAGCGTCACAGCTCCTGTATGTGTCGGGAGGACGGCCGAAACGGCCGTTACTCCCGAGACGTACTATTAGGTCATGGAGCGCGAACGATACAGCTGCCATGACCAAATAGTACGTCCAGGAGCGGGAAGGGGTTAAGGAAGTGGTGAGGGGCGTGGCCAAGTAAATCAGGGGATCCTTATTTTTCAGATGGGTTGGGATCACAGAGGTAGCACCCCCACTTACAGATGTGTCCTGTGAATATACCACAATTGTCTTGAGATGACAAAACACCCTAAGGGCTTATTTAGACGAACGTGATATACGTCTGTGAACGCGCGTGGTTTTCACGCGCCTCGCACGGACCTATGTTAGTCTATGGGGTCGTGCAGACAGTCAGTGATTTTTGCACAGCGTGAGTCCGCTGCGTAAGGCCTCATTTACACGAGCGTAATATACGCGCGTGCTTTTCACGCGTGTCGTACGCACCTATATTACTCTATGGGGCAGTTTAGACGATGCGTGAATTTTGCGCAGCGTGAGTGCGTTGCGTAAAACTCACGACATGTTCTATAATCGTGCGTTTTTCACGCATCACGCACCCATTGAAGTCAATGGGTGCGTGAAAACCATGCATGCCGCATGGAAGCACTTCCGTGCGAACTGCGTGATTCGCGCAAGAGCTGTCAAAAGGATGAATGTAAACAGAAAAGCACCACGTGCTTTTCTGTTTACAAAAACATCCAAACGGAGTGTCAAATTAGAGATGAGCGCGCCGAACTTCACCGGGTTCGGCCGAACTCGTTTTGACCGAACCCGGCAAAAAATGTTCGGGTACGCAACGGCAGGAGACAGTCACTGTCCACGGTGCTGAAAGAGTTAAACTGGTTCAGCACCATGGACAGTGACTTCCGATCACAGCGTTTGAAGCTGGTCTTCATAGGGGCAGAGAAACTTAGAACTAAAAAAAAAAATGCACATTGTCTAGGAAAACCTGACAGCACAAAGTCAGTCTATGCGATCGGGGCAGTGTACTATGGCGTGCTGCAGAGCCACTGGGCAGTAGACATTGACATAGAAGAACAGTCAAATACTAGTCTCTGCTGCCAATTGGTATGTGTATGCGTGTATGAAATTATCTTCCCATGTTTAACAGGTAGTACTTAGAATAGTCATCATATAAATAACCGGCACTATCAAAATGACAGTGTTTAATTTATGAAAAATCTGTTCATTGTAAAGCCTTATTCACACAGTACAGTTGTGGTGCAGTTTTTTTTATGCAGTTTTTTGAAGCCACTATCAGAACTAGATTTTAAAGGAAGGTGAATAATATACAATAGAAAATATTCCACTTCTCCTCTATATTTCAATCCACACCTGGTTGTGGTTTTCAATACATCACCAAAACTGCACTGTGTGTATATACACTTAGGCTTAGAGCAATTTTAATGTTGCAGAGGATATTTAAAAGGTGTTGAGTTAGTGCCGGAGGAAGCAGAGGTTGCAGCCTTGAGCTATGGAAATGACACGTGATTGTTGGGGTGCCCAGTTTCAGTGTTGAGGCTTACTAGGGGCACTATAACTATGTGGGGAGGGAACTAAAGGGGCACATGTACTGTGTTTGGACTTCCTTATGATGCACACTTTATATGTGGGGGCACTATCACTGTCTGTATGGCACTAAGGTATTACCATTAGGGCTTGTACACATGTAACAGAATTGATGCAGAACATTTCTGCCACAATTACGCAGAAACTAGTAGAAATTCCGCTGCGGAAAAACCGCACCATTTCCAGCATTTTTTTTTACTGCAGAAAATGGTGCATATTTTGCTGCGTTTTCCTCAATGCTGGGAGATGGTGATATCTCCTCTGAAAATCGCAGCAATTCAGTCCACTTTCCGCAGCAGGAATCGACATGCTGCGGTACGAAAAATACGCACCACAGGTGAATTTCTTCACGGAAATTTTACGCAGCGTGTGGATGAGATTTGTTAAATCTCACCACTTTGTGGCTGCTGTATTCTGCTGCGTATTTTCCGTCCGCAATTCCAGGCGGAAAATATGCAGCAATTCCATTACGTGTGGACAAGCCCTTACAGTGTAGGAACAGTGGGGGGGGGGGGGGGACGACTCTATTACTGTGTAGGAACAGTAGGGGGGACGACTCTATTACTGTGTATGGGCAGATAGGGAGCTTAATTACTGTGAAGAGTCACTATTACTGTGTGGGGGTGCAAAGAGGGGAGCTATTACTGTGTTAATGCCACAAAGGAGGCTCTATTGCTGTTTGGGGCACTGTTACTTTCTGGGGCATCTGTTTGGCACTGCAGATGTAACTCAACATACAATATTTATTGGTTCCGGGACATTCATTGTATGTTGAACCCATAACTTGATAGAAAAGTGGTAATTGGTTCCGAAGTCCCCAAAATGTCAACACGAAAAAAGAAGGATTGAAGAACATTTAGAACAAAAATAATAAAGATAAAGCAAGTCCTTACTTTTATCAGTCCGAAGGAGTAAATGGAAACTAGTTAACCACTTTCTACAATGATGGGAGTATCCATCAGCTCTGGGAACCCCACTGATCCTTGGATCAGTGGCCAGGAGCACCGCTGTGCAGGTAAAAACAGGATTCTCAGGATCGGGTCACAGAGGTTGTTTTCAATAGTTTTTTTTTATTGAACAGGTTTGTAAAATATCAATAATACAGACTCGCAGAGTCTCAACAATTGAATAACAACAATACAATCAAAGAGAGTATTAGACCAACATGGCCCGTGTTCAAACCCACATTACATGACTGTCATGATGTCGGAACTTTTACAAAATCTAGAGCATATAAATTTAATCATAGTAAACATAGGCAACTATCATTGACATCACATTGCTTTAGAGCGGACCATTATATGACCTCTATGGACAAGAAAAACACACAATAACAAAAAGATGGGGGGGGTCGTAACCATCTCTATGTGTCACAAAATTGTACGATTCCTCCAGGGGGCCCAAACTGCCTGGATGGCACCACACAACAGTGCCGTATTTATATCATTGGGGGGTTCGACTTGAACAACCTTGTTAATAGGCTGGTAGACCTGGTTCCGAAAGGTGACAACTATTGGACATTCCCATAGGATATGCATTAGCGTGCCCTCCGAAACCACACTGCCTAAAGCAATGCGAATCAGCAGACAAATTAAATCGAGCTATACGAGTGGGAACCATATACCAACTCATCAATACCTTATAACCCGCTTCAACCAAGGATGTGTTAATAGATAATTTCGAGGTCAAACACGCCATCTCCCTCCACTGCTCCAAGTCCATCACAGAGTCTAAATCATGCTCCCATCGGGTCATGTAAGGGAGACAAGATCAGAATATATCGTAGATATCTTATGCCTTGTACCAGGGAGCCAACAAAGCCTTTCAAAAGTGGTCAATCCCCCAACTTGGATTTCCAGGCTAACAAGAAATGGTGTATCTGCATATATCTAAAATGCTCCGATGGGGGCATCGAGTGTGAGTCCTTAAAGTAAAGCAAAGCGAACCAAGAGTATGGTTCAGAGTCTCCCATCAACCTGAGGACTGCAACAGGCAGTAGCTGTGAAGCACAGAAATCTAACTCAACGTTGACACTTTCTGCAGACATTGTAATCCAAAACGGAGGATCCCTCTTCGGCCCTCCACACTTCAAGGAGGGTTAGACTGTAGGCGGCGAGAGTACACCGGCTGTTCCCGGGGTGCGTCCTGACGACCTCCCTGTGTACGCCAAATCGGTGACAACGGAGGATCTTGCATAGATAAGCGAGGAGGGTTGGATGTGTCTGGCGACGGTAGGATATTTAAGTCCCTCAGAAGATCTTCCCCTTCCTGTAGCGTGGAAAAGCCATATTGCCTGTTATTACACATAAAGAGGAGGCGAAATGGAAATGCCCACCTGTACGGAATAGCGTGATGTTTGAGGGTCTGCAGAACAGGGCGCAGTATCCGCCTTTTTTGTATGGTTTGGGGAGCCAAATCTGCAAATATCTGTATCGTGGTGTTACAAATGGTGATCACTGGAAGTTTCCGAGCTCTTTCCATCACTTTCTCCTTAACAGAATAATAGTGGAGTTTCACTATAATATCTCTAGGAAGTCCATCCCGCCTCATGGCCGTCAATGCTCTGTGAGCTCGGTCAATTTCCATATGAGATTCCGATATATCTGGTATCAAAGTAGTGAGTAGCATATGAACCACCGTCGGCACATGCGTTTGAGATTCCAGGACCCCTCTGATCCTGAAGTTATAGTGTCGAGACCTATTTTCCAGGTCCTCGATTATAGTAGTCTCCACATCCAATTGACCCTGCAGATCCTCAAGAAATCTAGTATTCTGGTTAGCCCTTGTCGTTGTGGAGATCAATCTGGTTTCTATGGCCTGCATATGAGCACCCACTTTGTGAAGATCATGGTGGACTGCAGCAATTTTGGAGCTGATCTCTCCCATCTGTGCTTGCATAGCTCTAGAGATGCAGGAAAAAATGGCGTCCTCTGACAGGACGGAAGTAATGGCCGCCGGCGGGAGCGGGTACTGTACCACATGAGAGGGCGAGGATTGTGGTGCTCCCAGGTCTGGGATCGGGCCCTCTGCCATCAAATCCTCCGGTGCCGGCGATGGCGACACGCTCCGTTGCTCCCTGAGGAGTACAGGATAGTCCTGCGAAAGAGTCGATGAGACGGGCTGTGCCTGTGTCTCCTGCTGCTGCAGACCCAGCTCCACCATGTTCGGCGCCGCCATTAGCGGATCTCTGTGCCTGGGTTCGCTTACCCCGTCTGCCGCTCCCTCTTGCCATAGGTGAGTGCCCGGGCATCCGAGCTACTGCTCCTGTCGTTTATGGGGTCCAATGCCTGCTACTAGCTGTATATATTCTGGGTTACCTTCACGAGGTGTGGAGCCTGGCTAGAAGACGTCCGCCATGTTCAGCTGCGCGCATGCGCCCTCCCGGGTCACAGAGGTTGAACTACCACCGTTGTGATGGCATATCCTACCAATATGCCATCACTTTATGACATGGAAATACCCCTTAATCCACACTTCTCTGTGGGGCAGCTTGTGCCTGTAATGTTCAATTCATTTACTGCAATCTCAGATACATTAAAAGGGTTATCCAGTCCCTAGAAAATGGTGGCCTATCCTCAGGATAGGCCATCAATAGCTGATGGGTCGCGGACCGACTCCCAGGACCCTCACCGATCAGCTGTTTTGAAGGGGGTGCAGTGCTCGTATGGATGTACGGATGTAGCGGCAATTCACAGTGTTGCAGCCTTCTTCTCCCATTCATTACAATAAGAGAAAAGGCTACAAAGGCTATAAGAGAATCGCCGCTACATCCGTGTCAACGATTTCACAGTAAGCAAGTAGAAAACAGCTGATTGGCGAGGGTCCCAGGAGTCGGACTGCGATTTTTAGGGACTTGACAACCCCTTTAACTTTGGTACAGGAAAAACAGAAGAGTTTTTTTCTGGGGGTGTGGTAAGTGAAGATGAAATGTGTTTTGGGATACATTACTGTACTCAATTCACTGACAGTCCCTATTTTCTGCTATACTGTAGTAGCAGGGACCTTCACTGTAGTAGAAGGGACTATCCAGCTATCTCTATTTTATAGTCGCCTCTATTCAGTTTGGTAAAACAGTGATGCTGATTGGCTGGAGAAAAACCCAACCAATTGTGTGCACCACTGCCCGACGTCATCACAAGTTGAGGCTGCATTCAACATACAGTGGCCAATAAGCTACATTAGTACGTATAATTATTTGAAAGCTAAGGCCATCATCATTTTCTGGCATAGAAAAGTCGCAAAAGGGCCCAATAGTCGCAATGTGCGTTGCACATAGCGACTTTTGCTCTTTTTATGTTGCCCTCACCACTTTTGTGAAAAGGGGGCATGGCTTCCCCAAAGAGAGCCACAGTTGCCTGACAAATTTATTATAATTTATGCCAGATATTTTGCATACATTAATATACGCCAGCTCACCCAATGATCAGACAATGAAATAAAAAAAATGAAATACTCACCTCACCGCTCCTGTTCTCCCCTCTGAGTCCCCTCCGGCTCCCTCAGCATATTGAGGCTCATACAACGTACTGACGCTGGGCAGGATCAGAACGTTATACGTGACGCAGCACTGATGACGTTGAGTGCTGCGTTGCATTTACAGCCCTGATTCTGCTCATGTCAGGATCTGTATGAGCCGCGGCCAGTACTAAGTGCCTGAGAGAACCCAAAGAGAAGTGAAGAGCAGTGGTAAGGTGAGTACACTTTTTTTTATTTTACAGTATGTCCGATGGAAAGAGGCAATCGATGGACACGGCCATGGTTGTTGTGCCATAATTGTGGCACATGGTTGACCGAAAGATGCGAGAAATTTGCTAAGAGGCGTTTGTCTCTTAATAAATGTGTCGGAGATTACTCCAACATTTTTATATTAAGACTGGTGTATGAAACGCCCGTCTTAATAAATTCCCCCCTATGTGTAGGTAATATGTGGTCATGATGTATAGTATAGTGGTATCAGGCTTCATTCACATCTGCGTCAGGGTCCCGTTCTGACGTTCCGTCGGGGCTTCCTGTCGGAACGAAACCCTGACTGAAACAAATGGAAACCATAGGTTTGCATCACCATTGTTTTCGTAGTCGACTACGGTATTGATTCCGTCAAAACGACGGAACCCTTGCACAACTGAGATAGACGGAAACCATTGGCACCGGATCCATCACCATTAAAATCAATGGTGATGCAAACGGAAACCTATTGTTTCCGTTTGTTTCAGTCAGGGCTTATTCAGATGAACGTGATATACGTCCATGCAACACGTGTGATTTTCATGCGTCTCGCACGGACCTATATTAGTCTATGGGGCCATGCAGACAGTCCGTGATTTTTGCGCTGCGTGAGTCCGCTGCGTAAAACTCATGACATGTCCGTTCTTTGTGCGTATTTGTGACTTATTTTTCTATAGATGCAGGTTCTAGGGTCCACCGATCTGATTTTCATTAGGGTAATTTCACACACAGCGTTTTTTTTTTTGTTTTTTTTTTTAAAACGCCGCAGTTTTTGTGGCAGTTTTTCATGCAGTAATTTGAGCCAAAGCCAGAAGCGGATAAAAAGGAAAGGGAAATATAAAGGCCGGGTTCACACGTAGTGTAAATACTGCAGATATTCCGCAACTGATTTAATTGTGGAAAATATGCAGTGTTACACAGTAGCAGTATAGTAGATGACATTTAAACAAATATCACCCAAACGCTGCGTAACAAACCCGCAAAAAAAGAAAAGTTTATAAAGTGACCTGCGGTCTCTTTTTTTCAATCCGCCGCATGCCAATTTATGTTGTGAAATCGCTGGTTTTCTGTTGTGGATTTTGTGAATTCAATTGTGAGTTAAAACCTGCAACAAATAGTAGATGTTGCTATTTTGCGGCGGAAAAGCTGCGATTCTGCCACAAAAAAATCAGAACTCAGAAAAAAATAAAAATCTCATACTTAGGGCTTGTTTACACGAGCGTGTTATTCGTCCGTACGACGCGCGTGATTTTCACGCGTGTCGTACGGACCTATAATAGTCTATGGGGCCGTGCAGACAGTCTGTGAATTTTGTGCAACGTGAGTCCGTTGGAAAAAACTCACGACCTGTTCTATATTTGTGCGCTGTTCGCGCATCACGCACCCATTGAAGTCAATTTAAACAAATATCGTATCGTGAGTCCGTATCCGCCCTGGTGGCCGCAGGGTATTCCGGGCGAAAAACTGCACCAAATTGTGGTGCAGTTTTTCGCCCGGAATGTCTGCTGTGGAAAACTGTCAAATCAGCCGGCCTGCTGGCACGAAGTTTCATCCCAGGAGACTACTACAGCCTGTGCTGGGCTGCAGCGGCGGTAATATGGGATGAAGCGTCATCCCAGGAGGCCGGCCTGAGCAACGTCAGAGGTAAGGATAAGGATTTTTTTTTTATAAATTGCGATTTTTGTGGCCTAATCAATGCAACTCTGCCGCAAAATTTGCAACACTTGAGTGTTTGTTGCAGGTTTTTTAAATCCCCCATGGAATTCCAGTAGTAAAATTCCGCAAGCACAATTGACATGCTGCGGCTTAAAAACCGCACTGCAGGTCAATTTGTTTGTGGAATCTCCGCATATCACTTACGCAGTGTGTGGAGTTTTCTTGAAATCTCATCCACTCCTCGGAAAATCCACAGTATTTACGACACGTGTGGACCAGCCCTTAAAGTACGGGAAAAAGTGACAAAGAACAGGCATATAGTTTTTTATTAAGTGGGTAGATTCCCTCTAAAGTAAATATGTCTTTATGACATACAGGCAGGGGCGTAGCTAAAGGCTCATGGGCCCCGATGCAAAAGTTCCTATTGGGCCCCCCCCCCGCAAACTTCTCACGGCCAACGGTCTCCTAAGTGACCCAACAATGCAGCACTAGCAGCCGGGGGCGTCACTAAGGCTGGGTTCACACACCCTATTTACGGACGTAATTCGGGCGTTTTAGCATTGAATTACGTCCGAAAATGCGGCTTAAAAGCGTTGGCAAACATCTGCCCATTCATTTGAATGGGTCTTACGATGTTCTGTGCCGACGGTCATTTTTTTTACGCGCCGCTGTCAAAATGCGGCGCGTAAAAAAGGACGTAAATGGAGCCGTTTTCCATGGAAATACGCCTGCACATGCCTTTACGGCTGAAATTACGGTGCTGTTTTCTCCTGAAAACAGCCCCGTAATTTCAGCCGTAACGGACGCTGCCGTGTGAACATACCCTCAGGGCTTAAAATGTCAGGGAAATAGCCCCAATACATATGTGTCCGCCCAAAAAAAAGTGTGTGTATAGGAGACAGCATAGCATATCTATAGCACTACGACCCTATAAACTATGGATAGGATTAGATACATTGGCTCAGCAGACAGTATCACACATAATAGGATTAGATACAGTGGCTGAGCAGACAGTATCACACATAATAGGATTAGATACAGTGGCTCAGCAGACAGTATCACACATACAGATGTGTCCGCCCAAAAAAAAATGTGTGTATAGGAGACCGCATAGCATATCTATAGCACTACGACCCTATAAACTATGGATAGGATTAGAAACATTGGCTCAGCAGACAGTATCACACATAATAGGATTAGATACAGTGGCTGAGCAGACAGTATCACACATGATAGGATTAGATACAGTGGCCCAGCAGACAGTATCACACATGATAGGATTAGATGCAGTGGCCCAGCAGACAGTATCACACATGATAGGATTAGATACAATGACTCAGCAGACAGTATAACACATGATAGGATTAGATACAATGGCTCAGCAGACAGTATTACACATGATAGGATTAGATACATTGGCTCAGCAGACAGTATCACACATGATAGGATTAGATACAATGACTCAGCAGACAGTATCACACATGATAGGATTAGATACAGTGGCTCAGCAGACAGTATCACACATACAGATGTGTCCGTCCAAAATGTGTGTATAGGAGACAGCATAGCATATCTATAGCACTACGACCCTATAAACTATGGATAGGATTAGATATATTGGCTCAGCAGACAGTATCACACATAATAGGATTAGATACAGTGGCTGAGAAGGCAGTATCACACATGATAGGATTAGATACAGTGGCTGAGCAGACAGTATCACACATGATAAGATTAGATACAGTGGCTGAACAGACAGTATCACATATGATAGGATTAGATACAATGGCTCAGCAGACAGTATCACACATGATTGGATTAGATATAGGGCCCAGCAAACAGTATCACACATGATCGGATTAGATACAGTGGCTCGGAAGGCAGTATCACACATGATAGGATTAGATACAGCGGCTCAGCAGACAGTATCACACATGATAGGATTAGATACAGTGGCTCAGCAGACAGTATCACAAATGATTGGATTAGATATAGGGCCCAGCAGACAGTATCACACATGATCGGATTAGATACAGTGGCTGAGCAGACAGTATCACACATGATCGAATTAGATACAGCGGCTCAGCAGACAGTATCACACATGATCGAATTAGATACAGCGGCTCAGCAGACAGTATCACACATGATAGGATTAGATACACAGCTCAGCAGACAGTATCACACATGATAGGATTAGATACAGTGGCTCAGCAGACAGTATCACACATGATCGGATTAGATATAGGGCCCAGCAGACAGTATCACACATGATCGAATTAGATACAGCGGCTCAGCAGACAGTATCACACGATAGGATTAGATACAGTGGCTCAGCAGACAGTATCACACATGATAGGATTAGATACAGTGGCTCAGCAGACAGTATCACACATGATCGGATTAGATATAGGGCCCAGCAGACAGTATCACACATGATAGGATTTAGATACAATGGCTCAGCAGACAGTATCACACATTATCGGATTAGATACAGGACTCAGCAGACAGTATCACACATGATCGGATTAGATATAGGGCCCAGCAGACAGTATCACACATGATCGAATTAGATACAGCGGCTCAGCAGACAGTATCACACATGATAGGATTAGATACAGTGGCTCAGCAGACAGTATCACACATGATAGGATTAGATACAGTGGCTCAGCAGACAGTATCACACATGATCGGATTAGATATAGGGCCCAGCAGACAGTATCACACATGATAGGATTTAGATACAATGGCTCAGCAGACAGTATCACACATTATCGGATTAGATACAGGACTCAGCAGACAGTATCACACATGATCGGATTAGATACAGGACTCAGCAGACAGTATCACACATGATAGGATTAGATATAGGGCCCAGCTTGCTGACATTGCGGCTCCAGTGCTGGACCCAGGAAAGGTAAGAATAATAATTTTGCTTCTTTATGTGTTACTGATTATTTTTGTGTGTTTGTGTTTTTTTACAGGTTCGGTTGTTGGACTTCGGATACGAGGACGTCAATGACAGCGTTTTTTTATTCTCAATAAAATGGTTAATGGGGGTTGTGTTTTTTTATTTCAATAAAATATTTTTTCTATGTGCTTGTATCTTTTTAAACGTTATTATCACTGCCTTAGTAATGGCCGCTGGCTGATTGACAACCTCCATTACTAAGGCGGGGCTTAATATTGGCAGGTGCAGAGGCGAACACTAACCCCCATTATTACCTCGGTACCCACCACCACCAGGGGTACTGGCAAGTGCCGGGTACGAACCAGTACCCGACCATCTGTAGGGACGGTCAGGCACCGGGGCGGCCGCAGGCTGGTAGTATTAGGCTGGGGAAGGCCAAAAACAGTGGCACCTACCACCCTGGTAATGCTGCCTGCTGCTGCTGTGTTGTATCTGGCTGGTTATGAAAATTGGGGGGGGGGGGGGACCCGACATCGTTCTTTCCAATTATTTTTTTATTTTATTTTTTTTAAATGACGTGGGGTCCCCCCCATTTTTCATAACCAGCCAGATACAATAAAGCAGCAGCAGCCTAGCATTACCAGGGTGGGAAGGGCCACTGTATCTGGCCTTTCCCCTCCTGATACTACCAGCCTGCGGCCGCCCCAGTGGCCGACCATCACTACAGATGGCCAGGTACTGGATCGAACCCGGCTCTTCCCAGCACCCCTGATGGCGGTGGCTACCGGGGTAATAAAGGGGGTTAGTGCTAGCCTCTGCACCGGCTAACACTAAGCCCCGCCTTAGCAATGGATGCTGTCAATCAGCCGGCGGCCATTACTAAGGCGGTAGTAATATAGTTTTAAAAAAAACAAAGACATAGAAAAAATATTTTATTGAAATAAAAAAAAAAACACACAACCCTCATTAACCATTTTATTGATAATAAAAAAAAAGCCGTCATCGAAGTAGTCCTGGAATCCGACGTAGTCCAACGACCGAACCTGTAAGAAAACACACAAAAAAAACGATTAGTAACACATGTGTTAGGCTTCGATACAGGGCCCATGTGTGATACTGTCTGTGGGACCCTGTATCTAAGCCTACCACAACGTAGGCTTAGATACAGGGTCCAGCAGACAGTAATCTTATACAGTATAAGATTACTGTGTGCTGGGGCCCTGTATCTAAACCTACAGTGTGGTAGGCTTATATACAGTTCCCATCAGACAGGATCACGCATGGGCCATGTATCTAAGCCTACCATGTGATTGGCTTAGATACAGGGCCCAGCAGACAGGATCACGCATGGGTCATGTATCTAAGCCTACGATGTGATTGGCTTAGATACAGGGCCCAGCAGACAGGATCACACAATCTGTGATCCTGTCTCATGGGCCCCCTAAGCCTGCTACATCGTAGGCTTAGGGGTTGTGCAGTCCCTAAACATTGATGGCCTATCCACAGGATAGGCCATCAATAGCTGATGTGTCGGGGTCCGTCTCCCGGGACCCGCCAATCAGCTGTTTTGAAGGGGCCGCAGCTGCTTCCCCTTCATTTCACTACCCGGTCACACTGTGAATCGCCGAC
The DNA here is from genome assembly GCF_050947455.1 of Rhinoderma darwinii. Taxonomy (NCBI): domain Eukaryota; kingdom Metazoa; phylum Chordata; class Amphibia; order Anura; family Rhinodermatidae; genus Rhinoderma; species Rhinoderma darwinii. The sequence continues at coordinate 41,720,954 of NC_134695.1, forward strand.
ACCGATTCACAGTGTGACTGGAATGAAGGGGAGCAGCTCTCGTACGAGTGCTGCGGCCCCTTCAAAACAGCTGATTGGCGGGTCCCCGGGAGTCGGACCCCGCCAGTCAGGGTTACTAATCTTACCTTCCTCTTCAGCCGCGGCGGTAGTTCTGTCCTCTCGATGCTGTGCGCGGCGCATAGCGCGGTGACGTCATACGCTGCGAACAGCGCTTGACGTCAGGACCTCCGCTGCGATCCGGAACCAGGAAGGTAAGTACAGTCTGTTACTATAGTAACAGGGGCCCGCGGCCCGAGTTACTATAGTAACTTTTTATTGATGTGGTGCGGGGGGCTGTGGGCCCCCCCTGGCCTTGGGGCCCTGTCGCAATTGCGACCGCTGCGACCCCTATAGCTACGCCAGTGCATACAGGCGTTGTGTGAGTTTACATGCTATTTGTGGTCTGCACAGAAAGATTCGCTTTGATGCAATTTTTGGTGCAGTTTTTAACTCAGCTTTTTTAGTCAAAGTAAGTAAAAAGTGGAACCAAAAGGAAGCAAAAATAAAAAGCAAAGACTAATGCATCTCTTTAGGCCTCATGCCCACTTCAGTTATTTTCTTCAGGGTGCTATCCGTTTTTTTAACGGATAGCACCCTGACCCATTCATTTCAATGGTGGCATGCACACTTCCGTTGTTTTGACGTTTCCGTTGTTCCGTCCCGTCAAAAGTAGAGCATGTCTTACTTTTGTCCGTTGTTCAGTGACCCTGTGGCCCATTGAAGACTATGGGTCCGTCAAAATAATGGACGGCACACGGAAGGCGGATCCGTTGCCAAGCAACGGCTGGGCGTGCCAAAGTGCCAAAGTTCACAGCATTCAACACACAAGATGGATGTGGACAGACTGATCACAATGGTGCAGAATTGTACCACGACCGGTACAAAAAGGATGCCACGTGGGAGGAGCTTTCAAAGCAGCTGTTGCAGAGTCGTTGGGAGCAGGCAACTCGTGCACAGCGTCAGAAAATACACACATTGCACTTTTCTGTAGTTCATTATTTATGGCCCTGTTTTGCTATTATGCCATTGTATGCTTGTTTGTGGTGAAAACAGCGCCAAAACGATCATGTGACGTTCCTATGGGTGTTCCCTGTGTCATGTGACAAGTTAATTTTAATACCTTCCGTTTTTAAAACGGAAGACAAACGGATGCACGTCTGTTTAAAAAGAAACAACGGAACGAACACGGAGTGAAAACGGAAAGCACACGGAAGTCATAATGGACACACAGATTCATTTCAAACGGACGTCAAAACGGTGAAGGATTTGTGCACTCCAGTGTTTGGGTAAAAAAACTGAACCAAAACTGTGTGTGTGATCCTGGCCTAAAGTCGTTTTATCAGCATGGGGGAAGTTGCTACCGGCCACATATTTCCCACGCAGCGACCGATGCAGGGGAAATGTAGCACTATATGGCACCCATTTAAATCAATAAGCAACCGAGTAATAAATGGCTGGCCAAGAGGGTCACATCGGGAGCCGCCTTTTCTTAGTGGCTCTCTTCTCTGGGTAATAGCATACCACCCAACTTTTGAATTTGGAAAAGAGGGACATTTTAAGCCACGCCCAATATCCTGCATAAACACATCAAATAGCTCCACACACAGCCCCCCTGTAGATAGTGCCATACACAGCCCCCCTGTAGATAGCTTCACACACAGCCCCCCTGTAGATAGCTCCACACACAGCCCTCCTGTAGATCGCTCCAGACACAGCCCCCTGTAGATAGTTCCACACACAGACCCCCTGTACATAGCGCCAGACACCGCCCCCAGTAGATGGCTCCACACACAGCCCCCCTGTAGATACCGCCACACACAGCCCCCCTGTAGATAGCTCCACACACAGCCCCCCAGTAGGTAGCGCAACACAACCCCCTTATAGTTTGTGCCACAATGCCGCCAGAGCGGAGAGCGGTAGAGGTAGCCGGCCCTACTGCTGCCTCTCTCCGCTCTGCTTTGACGACACTTACCGTCAGAAGAAGGCAGGAGTCTTGCAGCGGCGTTCTCACTGGCGTCGATGCCGGCCCAGGAGTGAACCAGTCCAGTCACCTGACCGGTGAGGTCAGATGACAGGTCAGGTGACTGTACTGGTCCACTCCCGTGCCGGCATCGATCCCAGTGAGAACACCATCGCAAGACTCTTGCCTTCTTCTGATCGCTGCTGCAGTCAGCAGCGATCAGCTGCTTTGATGCAGCGCCAGCGGGACATTTTGCAGACCGCCCGGGACAGCGGGACATCGGTAAGAAACCGGGACTGCCCCGCCGGATCCTGGACAGTTGAGGTAGTAGAGGGGGTCCCCCTACATGGTAATAGGGAATATCGATATGGGTTGTCTTCATGAGACAACCTGTTTAAATTTAGTGGCTTTTCTTGTCTGTTGTCTGACTTTTTTTTGTATTTCTTACACCATATGTTGCTTTGCTTATACAGTATTTTTTATTTCTTGTTAACTTTAAGTTGCTTCTCTTTTACTTACAGGTTTATTGTTTTTGTTTTTTGTCACTTGCCTCTGGTCTTTTTACTATATATTACACACACACATGCACGCACGCACCCACGCACGCACCCACAACAAATCTTACTAAAAAGTAATACAATGCTGCCCTCTAGTGGGCATTTGATATATTACATGAACAGTAAAAATTACTGACAATAGAATACAATTCTAGTGATATTCCAAACAATAAATTACATGACCAAAAGTATCACGACAGCCATACATGAAATATATATGTACTTGTCCTAAAACCCAATATTCCTATATCAATATTTATGAATGGTCCCCCCTGTACTGCTATAACAGCCTCTAATATTTAGGAAGGCTTTCTACTACATTTTGTATTATGGCTGTAGATTGTAATTGTCCAAAGTCAGACACTAATATCACTAACATCTGGTTTACGTTGGAGTTTTAATTCATAAAAAGTTTTCAGAAACATTTTTTTTTATAGTAATCACTTTTGTGTATAATCTGTTACCATAAATCAGTAGCACACAATTGTCTGAAATGTCACTGGCACTATGCCAACCCATTAGCCAAGGTTTTGAGTTGAGACTACACATTCGGATTAGTCTTCTACTAGTATCAATAAAACCCATATTCATTGGGCTATTAGTTGGTAAAATGTGATCCTTTGAGTCTGAGCGCTCAGTCGTCTCTCTGTGTTTTACATGGTGATATTAGGCTAAGGACTCATTCACATGGGTGTGAAGCCTGTATCCGAGTGCGGAGCCAAACAGCCTCCATGCACTGCCATATTTGCTCCGTCGGGTGTGGTGAAGAGCAGCCCCATGATAGTCAAAATGTCGGACAGGAAGAAGCTGACAGACAGCTGCTTCCTATTCCACAAGTTAAGGATAATTCAGGAGCACAGTCAAGTTTGAGGCTGGGTTCACACACACTATTTACGGACGTAATTCGGGCGTTTTAGCCCCGAATTACGTCCGAAAATGCGTCTCAAAAGCGTCGGCAAACATCTGCCCATTCATTTGAATGGGTCTTACGATGTTCTGTGCCGACGGTCATTTTTTGTCAGGCATGACACCAGTCCGTTGTTGAAACGCATAGCATCTATTCTATTTTAATCGTTATTAAACATGAACTTTGGTTCATTTTCATCATAAGCACCGCCACTGTGGTTCCTTTTTCTGCTTTTTATATTATCTTTTCAGACTCGAGGCAGCACTGGAGAAATAAAATTTCCTCAGGGCACCCCTACCAAAAATTATTTCGAGAAAGACAGAAAATTGCTAAAAACAAGAACTACACTCGTAGAGTATGTTCACACAGCATTTTTTGTAAGGCAAAAACAGTGTTGTTTGACCTTTTTTTTCCGCGTCTTTTATTAAGCCGTTGAAGCTAATGCAAAAGACGCAGTTAAAAATGCACCAATCGAGCGGCGCAGGTATTTTCTCCCTCCTATTAATTTCAATTGGAGGTCAGAGGTGGAAACCACTTGAGGACCATCACTCACAGTGAAAGGACCATCAGCCCCCCCCCCCCCACTCACAGTAAAATGACCATCAGTCCCCCCCCACTCACAGTAAAATGACCATCAGCCCCCCACTCACAGTAAAATGACCATCAGCCCCTCACTCACAGTAAAATGACCATCAGCCCCCCACTCACAGTAAAATGGCCATCAGCCCACCACTCACAGATTCCCCCTGTAGATCGTGCCACACAGCCCCTTGTAGGTAGTGCCACACAGCCCCCCCCCCCCCTCTTCCTGTAGATAGCGCCACTGTAGCTCCCTGAAGGAGCGGAATCCCCGTGTGGCCGGTGATTCCACCCATGGAGCGCTCCGCTTGATGTCTCTGTCCTTATATGGACAGTGACATTAGGAGCAACTCCTGAAGCGGAATCCCCGACCACAGCATTGCCGACGCTGTGACCGGGGATTCCACTCCAGGAGAAGCTCCTGTCGCCTTTGTCCATTTATGGACAGTTATGTCATTGGCTTCTCCTGGAGTGGAATCCCCGGTCACAGTGTCTGCAATGCTGTGGACGGGGATTCTGCTTCAGGAGTTTCCCCTGATGTCACTGTCCATATATGGACAGAGAAATCAAGCGGAGCGCTCTAGGAGCGGAATCCCTGGCCACACGGGGATTCCGCTCCTTCAGGGAGCTACAGTGGCGCTAGTAGATAGCAGAGCAGGGAGATACCTCCCAACTCTGCTATAGTGCCATCGCTGCCGCTGTAGCAGTCGCTGCGGCTGCTAGCGGCGCCGCCCATGGGGGGCCCGGTGCGGACGCCCTCATGCCCGGTGTCACCGCTAGCAGACGCTATGGCTGCTACAGCGGTAGCAATGCCACTGAGTGAAGAAGCGCCCGGGCGGAAAGGCAGCTGCTGAGTCGCTGGGCCCGGGCGCTTCTGAAACAAGCAGGGGGAGGGAGCCAGCGCAGCGCCGCCTTCCACCTGCTGGAGTGATGCGCCCTGTGCAAAGGCACAGGTCGCACACCCCTAAGGCCGGCCCTGCAGACGAGCATGTAACTTGTCCACTCTAGTCTATGGGGTATTCGTGATAACGTGACCTGCACGGATGCACCTCGGACATGAAAAACTGTCGTTTTTCACGTCCGAGGCTGCCCTCGCTCGTGTGAACAGCCTAGGGTTTATTTTGCACTGTGTTGTAAAACTTTATTGCCATGTTAGAAGAGAGTAAAGCTGGTTGAGGTAAGTTGTAAATCTAATCCACTGTGTTGGAGTAAGAATTTTCTAGTGTGCCAACCCAAGAGATGGCAATCCTGTGATCTAATTTGCCCCCAGGTTGTCACAATGATTAGATAGATATGTTTTTGTATTATAAACAAAGTTGTAAATGTGGCTCTTCAACAGTAAAAGTACAACCACCACCATGCTCGGACAAGGCTCTGGGTCTCAGGGCATGGTGGGAGTTTTAGTTTCACATAAGCTGGAGAGCCATAACTTGCAGACTACTACTTGAAAAGCATTGCTATGCGATTGCAAAATGAAGATTTCATGGTCAAATAAACATTTGTTCCTATTCTAAATTCAGTTCTGGGAATTGTCAGAATCCCGGCAGAAGATGGTCAGTGAAGAGAGAAGCAGTTGTGTTCCAACATGTTTTTATTAATATGTAACCCTCAATCCTTGCCAGTAGACCTGCTAAGCTCGTCTGATGAGTGTGAAGTCCAGGAGACCAGACCCGGCTGTATTTCTGCACACGCTTTACTGTACATGGTGCAGGGTTTGAACGTTTCACGTTCTGTTCACTTGAGGACAAATGTGGTTGTGTTTATCCTTGTGGTTAGAATAAAGATATTGTATTAGACCAAATAACACATATTTATGTAGCATGAGTAAAATAACATTTTTGTATATCAATGGTCTGCTAGAGTAGTAAAGTTTAAGCTATTTTCAGTAGAATTTAACTCCACAAGTGCTGGAAATAACAAAGGAGCCGCTTTTAAATGCCAGGATGGCTCACCTTTTCTCTATATGGCTGCTATTATGTGGGCATTTTGGCTGGTATATTTATGCATTTTGGATGAAAATGTATTAAAGGTTTTCCCATCAGGGACATTTGTGGCATATTCTCAGGACAGGTAACCGACTGCTAGACGGTCTGGGAGTGACGGGCTCAACAAGGTGCTGGTGAGTTGTCTCAGGTATCTGGAGCCGTGCTGACTGCAGTGCATCCCACATTTGCTGGAGGGTGCGTGGGGGAGGATCCATAGATCAAACAAGACAATCGAGGTGGTCCCACAGATGCTCAATTGGGTTCAAGTCTGGTGAATTAGGGGGCCAGGGAAGTACTTGGAAGTCTTGGTCGTGCTCTTACAACCGCTGTCGGACATTTCTAACCATGTGACATGTCGCATTGTCTTGCTTTTGTCAATCATCGGTGGTCCAATTCCGATACTGCCGTGCAAATTGAAGACTCTTTTTCCGATACACCTTTGTTAGCATAGGAGCAGTAACCATCCGTCTGCTTCAGAGCCCCATACGCAGTAGTGTCTCTCTCTCATTCTCTCTTTCTTTCTTTCTTTCTTTCTTTCTTTCTTTCTTTCTTTCTTTCTTTCTTTCTTTCTTTCTTTCTTTCTTTCTTTCTTTCTTTCTTTCTTTCTTTCTTTCTTCACACAGAGTGCCTAAGGCGCTCCGTAGTATGGGGCCATGGGATCTTCATGTGCCATTGTACAGGCTCCATTGACATGGCTCAACTGTATACATGAGCTCTAAATTACATTAGACTAGCAACAATGGGCCTCATTAATCAAAACTAATCTAATGTTTTTTGTGTCAGAATTTGCGTCAATTTTGTCGATAAAAAGTCTCTCATTGTGGTCATCAGGTTGGAATTTTCAGCCGGCGGAATAGCAAACTGCTTTGCTGAAAAAATGTGTTTCTGCCGCGAAAACAGCATTGGAAGGCACAAGCAGAATATTCCCACTGGATGGGAATAATCTGTGTGCGTAAAACTTGGCTGTGAACTGCCGAACTGTGGCAGAAATCCACTGGAAAAATCTGACCTGTGAACAATTGAAAACTGAGCTCTAATTATTTGCTAAGGGCAACAAGATCATTTTATTTTTATTATTAATTCTGGCCCATTGACTAAATTACAATTAAGGCCCCATGCACACGAATGTGTTTTTGCGGCCACAATTCCCCCGAAAATCCACGGGAGAATTGCGGCCCCATTCTTTTCTATGGGGCCATGCACACGACCGTAGTTTTTACGGTCCGTGCATGGCCCGGGAACCCGCACCGCAGAAAGAACGGGCATGTCCTATTACGGCCGTCTTCTGCGGTCCGGGCTCATTGAAAACAATGACGGCGGCCATGTGCATGTCCCGCGATTTGCGGGCGGCCCGCGGCTGACAGTCCGCAGCCGGCCGACCCGAAAATCACGGCCGTGCACACGGCTACGGTCGTGTGCATGAGGCCTTAGGCAGTTAAACAGGACGGTTACAATCCATACCACTCTTCTGTTCTTTACCCCTAAGGGCTCATTCAGACGAGCGTGTATCTCGTTTGCGTGACGGCCGTTAAAACAACGGGCGTCACACGGACTCCTGTATTTCAATGCGGCCCTTCACACGACTGTTGTTTCAACGGAGCGTGTGAAGGGTCAGTGAAAAAATAGAACATGTCCTATTTTCCTGTGTGTCACACATCCCTCGATAGACTCTAGGCTATGGGGGATCCGTGGCAACGCGTCCTGCACGGGTGCACCTCGGAAGTGAAAAACATTGAAAAACATTCAGTCATCTATGTCATTGAGCCTTTTATTGTTCTACAGGAATTTTTTCTTTTTTATTGTGTGTTAAAGTTGAACGACTGAAAAGTCAACCTCAACTATATATTGTAATTAACATTGGCAGGATTTAACACGGCAATATTCTTTGAAAATACACAACCAGACTTTTAAATCATGAGCAACGCTGCAAAATCAATATTTTTGTTGGTATGTTTTCCATGATATTTTATAGTCCCAGACTTTTTTTTTCAGGAGGTATTGTAATTAAAACCATCTGGTTTTTTTTGTGTGTGTTTATTTGATGTAGACCAATGTATATAGTGCTTCTGGATTTTCACATTTCCTCAATGTATCTACCTGAACAAATAATATAATAAACTGGGAGGTATCTATAAGGCCTTATTGGCCATGTTCGGCCCGTGATATACGGACCGTGTGTTGGCAATATTTACTGGACCGACCACAGTTCAGAGAGACGGGCTCCTAGCAGCATAGTTATGTATGAGGCTAGGAGTCCCTGCTACCCCGTGGGAATACTGCTCCGTACAGAAATAATTTTTTCAGTACGGGACAGTATTCCCGGGGGATGGCAAGGACACCTAGCGTCGTACGTAACTATGCTGCTAGGAGCCCGGCTCCCTGAACACTGGTCGGTTCCGGGAAATATGGCTGACACACGGTCCGTATGTCACGGACCGACCACGGCTGTCTGAATGAGGCCCAAAGTATATGAAGGGGAACATTTTCATAAATGTCTACTAAATTGCATCCAGATCCACCATTTCCTTGTTTTAATACACATTCACAGACTTGATCACGCACATACGAAGGCAAAACACAGAGATGGAGGTTCTTACACCTTCAACCCTCTAATTATATAGTATTGTATAATGTGCTGCTCCAGTGCTTTCCTAAAGTTCATCTTCTGACCTTTTGGCCTCAAAAGGTCAGAAGATGACCCTATACTTGGGATTCTCAGCCACCTCTTGTCTGATGTACTTAAAAGGGAATGTATAACATCAATTTTTTTCCCAATTAAGACCGAATAGTGAAACATAATGGGTTTTTTCTAATCTATTTTTATTTAGGGATTGTAGCTTTTTTTTTTAATTCTATTTTCAGTACATAATTATGGGGGCAGCCATCTTGCCTAAGCGCCTGTTAACAGTATTTAGTGATATGCTTTACAGCAGCCACATGCTCAATAGGAAACTGTTAACAGGAGGGGACCCATTGACTTCTATGAGAGAGTTTTCTAGGCATGCTCTGTGACCTGTGCAGAGGTTATTGTGCAAGAACGGGGGGAGGAGGAGAGCTGTGTCCATCACCTATTGTCAATGGTGGATCCTGTGTTATCTATATATAAGTATTACCTGTCATTATATTCCTGCCTATGATGATAATAATGAGACCACTGCTGAGAAGTAATCTCTACAGAACAGGAAGTGTCAGTCTATTTGAGGCTCAGTGGCCAGAGTGAAAACTGCAAGATTTTTGGATAATTTTTAATATAGATAATGACATAGAAAATAAAAAAAATATCCCCAAAAATGTTACAAAAATATGTTTTACATAAAAACTTGATTTAAATAATAGGACATTTTCTGATAACACATTCCTTTTAAACATGTCCTGGTGATCCTAAACTATTTGCTGCAATATATTTTTATTTAGTTAACTTTTTTATGGCTATAAAACACATCGTAAGCAGTGAGATTACTAAATTCCTAGAATTCCTAGCACGGACTACTAAAATCTGTCCCTTTTTTAGGCAAACACAAGGTTTCATAGGGTTTGTATAATTTACAAATTAATTAAATTGCAGATCAGTCTTTTTTGTTTCTATATAAGTGTATTGCTTTGTATATCAACTTTGTGTCATTAGTATGACACCAGAGAGACCGGCAGAATGTAATTTGCACCATATGTCCTGGTATTTGAGGGAATTGGGCTATGCATCTGCGATTCTCCTTTGTGTACGCTCACATAATACTAAATTATTTCTCTAATACTATGTGAATAAAGTTTAATGCAGTCCAGAATGTTCTGCAACTTTGTAATCTGGTCCACGTAGTCCCTGGATTAAAGTGGTTTTTAGACTTATTCAAAAAGGGGCAGGAGGGATGCATTAAAAAAAAGCATCTCACAGATCCCCAGCGTTCCAGTGCCATTGCAGTCAATCACTGGTCTCAGTAGGTATACGTCACAGGATCGCTCAAGCAACTGATTGCCTGAATTTTTTTTATGCATCCCTCCTACCTTGGCCAATTTTTTTTTAATAACTCGGAAAGCCCCTTTATAACAATGTAGCACATTCATGAATTTTTACCTAGAAGTCCATTGGTAATGTGTAGCTAGAGATCTGTCTAGTGATGTTTAGTATCTATACATTCCTCATCCATAGGTTGAACCCATTGAGGAACCTAAGGACCAAACTGAGACATATAGCATATTACAAAAATGATATCCTTTTTATTGGCGAACTGGGTAAGTTACAGATGCAAGCTTTAGAGACACTTGTGTGGTCCTCAAAATGCCCATGGAAGAGACTTGCACATACACATTAGAAAAAAAACTTGGCCAAACCCGCTATTTTCAGTGGGATCGGCTGATGATTTAATTTGTATGAATCCCACCCGACTCCCCAGTAATGGCAAATGATGGAGGAAAGATAGATTGAGCAGGTCTTGTGCCTGGGCATGTCTGGCAGCGGCTAATTCATCTCTCTCTATTATAACAAATATAGACGCTTGGCTGAGCCGAGTATGCATGTTTATGGGGGAGTCGGGAGAAATTATCGAGTTAGCAACGCAGTCAGCCAATAAAAAAAAAAAGAAAAAATATACAACTAAGAGATTTTTATCTCTCTGGATGGCTAACTAGGTACTAGACTCTACTACCATATTACGCTTGTGCATGTCCTGCACTCTCTAAATTCATTACAAAGAACCCTTAAAGAGAAATCACTGCAAGAAATTCACCAGTATTTCTAAATTCCCTATTTTCAGTTATGAGAACATACTGCAGTAATAAAAAACACATGCTAGTTTTGCTGAGTATTATACACGTGTCAATGACACCCAACGGACGTTCAATGATGCTGTGTCTGTTGAAGCATAACTCTGCCATTAAAATCAGAGGCGGACATGAGCTGAGGGCCCCTGTAGGGAACTTTATATGGGCCCCTTGGTCTCGAATAGACAATTGAAGTGTTCATTGTTTATCATCTCAATGTTGGCTCTCTTGCAAAACCCTCTCTAATTTAGTTGGTGGAAACCATAAAAAAGCCATGGGAGTGATTGGTGCCGTCCTTAAAGAGAGCCTTTCACCTGCCCATACATGTGCAGCTGAGTGCAGCATATAATATGCAGGGCTGCACAAATCCTGGGGCAATTAATTTTTTTTCCTTTCCTCCTCCGTTATTTAGATATCGGTGCCATTATATTTGGCGCCCAATATTTAAATAACCCCCTGAACTGTCAATGGGGCGTGTAATTGGCAAGTGGGCGTGTTACTATCGCTGTGACACTGTCCAATCAGCTATGGACAGTGTCACAGCAAGAGCTGGAGAGAGGAGAGCGTGTGTGCGCACACGCAGCTCCGCCGCCACCTCTGTACAGAAAAGAAGAAGAATGTGAATTCTTCTACTTCTGTTCCATGTCGGCGGGAGTAATGTCAGTAGCGGCGTCGGAGCTGTGCGTGTGCATGCTCTCACTCTTCAGCTCTCGGCAGACAAGGAATGACAAGACTGTTTGATCTCTCGCGAGAGAGACGCTGCTACTGACGATACTCCCACCACCATGGAACAGAAGTAGAAGAATTCACATTCTTCTCCTCTTCTGTTCAGTGGTGGCGGCGGAGCTGCGCGTGCGCGCACCAGCTCTCCCCTCTCCAGCTCTTGCTGTGACACTGTCCATAGCTGATTGGACCTTGTCACAGCGATAGTAACATGCCCCTTGCTATTACACGCCCCATTGACTATTCAGGGGGTTATTTAAATATCGGGTTCTAAATATAATGGCACCGATATCTAAATAACGGAGTAGGATAGGATTTTTTTTTAGAGTGCCCCAGGATTTGTGCAGCCCTGCCTATTACATGGTGCACTCAGCTTCACATGTATGGGCAAGTGAAAGGTTCTCTTTCAAATACAAGCGCACAGGCATACAGTATGTCTGCCCTAGAATTACTGTTATTATAAAGGTGCTTTATGGCCCTTTTATGTTGGCATTGTATAGCTTGATTTTATAAGTGCTGTGTAGCAATGTTATGTTTGTAAATTGTATTGGCGTTGCCACAGTTGCTATGTCTATTAAAGTGGGACAGTAACAATACATCTCATGTCATAGTATGTAAAGGTGAAGTCACGAGTGGCGTGTTTGCCTTGTATTGTAAAAATATGCTGCAGAAAACTTTACAATGTAATCTAATGGGGAAAATAATCTGCTACTCTGTTCTTCTTTCAAAGGGCATTCCAATGGGCAGGTCAATTACATCACGTGCAGCCTGAAGCCCTCCATTTCCTCTATATTTTGCCACTCGCAAGCAGGAAGATGTATTTGGTATGGGCTGACGCGCCAACGAGTGGTCAAAACCACTGACTAGGAATGAAGAGCCGGAGCTGATGTAATCATGTGACTGGTGCTGATAATGGGGAGCAGAGTGGAACCGCGCCTTCCATTCGTTGTCTTCAAGGTTCAAAATAACTGCGTCCCCAAGTCTTGGACTACGCAGCGTCAATCCTCTATGCATCTTCTACTGCTCCATATAGACTTGCAGGAAAAATATTGGGCTGTAAAATAATACATACAATAAATTTAAAGAGCTTTTTTTAATATGCCAAATGGATATAAAAATAACTGTATGTATGTATGTATGTATGTATGTATGTATGTATGTATTTATGTATACTCATCATTTGCTTGACTTTGCAGGTGAAGAGTTAGTACAATTTTTTTTTCCCAGTAAGCAGGATGATGATGTTCGGGCAACTAAAGGTTCAACAAACTTCTGACATGTCGTAGTGACATGTCAGAAGTTTTGGTTAGTGGGGGTCCAACCACTGAGACCCCCACCAATCGCTAAAACGAAGCGTCAGAAGTGCTCGTGTGAGCGCTGAGCCGCTTCGTTTCTGATCAGCTTTTTCCGGAAATCAATGTAGCGGAGTACGGGCTCAATAGAAAGTCTATGAGCCCGTACTCCGATACATCGGCTTTCCGGAAAAAGCAGATCAGAAACCAAGCGGCTGAGCAATCACACTAACAATTCTGCCGCTTTGTTTTACCGATTGGTGGGGTTCCCAATGCTCGGACCCCCACCAATCAAAACTTATGATATGTCAGAAGTTTTTTGAATGTTTTAGTTACCCTGAACATTCCAAAAACATGATCCTGCCCATGTCCTAGATACATGTTATCTACAATATCCAGTGTTCCTTTAAATAACTGATGCAGACTAGATGGTGAAGTGTTACATAATAGGAGCTCACAGTATTGACAAAGTACAAAGCCTAAGGCAAGGCAAACACACGGTGGGACAGTTTCTTAGAATTATCAAACCCAATTAACTTAATTAAACTGAATTTCATGTACTGTACCTAGAAGATAGGAGCAGATTAGGAGAAGACCTTCTATTTTTGATAGAAAACTGTCTCAAACCATGTTCTAGTACAAGGATAACAAGCAGTAACTCAATAAGACATGTAATCTGCTTACAGGACATTGTGGTACCATAACAGTGATATTATTTGAGGTCACTTAGAGGTGTATTGTTACTCCGCAATGAGACTTATCCTTTTTATATTAGCAAATGGTAATTTATTATCTGTACATGTCCGGAATGATACATACGTGGGTGTGTGGGGAACTGAATTCACACAGAAGAGCACATATGTTTTTGAGGGTGATCAAAACCAGCACCAGGCCAAGGTCTGTGGTGGCCCCTACACAAAATATTCTGTGGTGCCCCTCATTATCTGTCTTCTTAAATGGAGTGAGGCTGCAAATAACTCAGAAAAAGGATCCTATTAGGGGGGTTGTCCAGTTTAGAAAACCTAGTTTCATACACTTTTAGGGAATTCTTGGTTCATAGAGGGGGGTTCTCGGTTCATGATTCTCATATCTTGGCTAGATTGGGGAGCAGTTAAAAAGAATGTCTCTCTCTTTGTCCGAAGGACCTGTCCTGTCCTGCATTACACAGACAACCTATTGATTTAAATGGACACTGTACAGTGCTTAGTTTCCCCTTGTGGTGGCGCTGCAGGGAATTTTAATACTTACTGCCAGGTTTCCCCACGATTACAGCTGATCACTAGGGGTCCTAACAGGGGAACATTTTGTGATCACCTTATTGTCAAGGGACCCTTCTAAGAAGTAGGAATTGTTCAAAGCAGAGAACCCCTTTAAACTGTTCTAACACAAATATCCAACCGACCCTAGTAGGTGGTATAAGTAGAATTCTTATGACTCCATACAATTTGCCAAGAGGCAAACAAATAAATAAGACTTAACTTTTATTATTCCTTAATATGAGGTCAGTTTTAGGGTGGATAAGGTTAGAAGGGACCTGTCCTAGGACAGATGCTCCAATGACACTATGCTGATTTAATGGACTGTCTATGTATAAAATCCGGTATGATGTACCTAAAAATTGATATTTTAATATCTATGAGTTTAATAACTTGGCATAGATTGTGTCTATACAATGAAGACCATGTCTCCAATGTATCTCTAAAAACCTTATAACGTCCCCAGTTGGTGTCGGGAAACCAAGTTCCTTGAATATAATCAGCTCTTTTAGTACCAACCTTCCTCCCAATGATGCCTATTTTTCTATGAAGAAAAACAATGAGTCTTGCTTCAGTTTTCACCATTCTGCTACCTCTCCCCCCTCTTTAAGTGTGGAGATGGCTGATTAGTTTGATGTATTTATTCAATGTGGAGAAGAGGAAATAACAACAGAATATATACAGGATTACAGCAGTCCATGACCGTTTGATTTTACCCCATTTTTTATATATATATCCGTATTTATGGAAGCTATAAGGGCCTCTTGGTTAATTCCTAACTAATCAAAATTTGCGAAAGGCCGAAATTAATAAAACAAACAATAGAAACATTAGTCATCTGGTATATATACTATTGTAGCAACGAAGAGAAAGGATCCAGCGATGTATAATGTAGATAAGGGAAAACTGGGTTCCCACTTTATTGGAAAATAATCCACGAACAATGACACAAAGTAACGGAAACACCAGGAGGGTAACAAGGTGGTGGAATGGCAAAAAAAGAAGAGAAGCCTACGCGTTTCAAGCACTGACTGTGCTCTTAGTCATGGCTCAGACGAATGAGCTGCTGCAAGGCGTCAAGGTAAATATATCCTGGAAAGGTGGAAGGAAGTACCTGGAACGTAACAACGCCCTCTAATATGGTAATTTAGGATCCAGGAAACTAGATCAATAAGTAGGTATGAATAAAATATAACCTGAATATAGCTAATGTACACGGAGGAAAACTAAAATAGAATATAAACGTGAATTGTATACTGTTGGTAGAAAAAATAAAAAATGAATGTATAGCTGGAATGTCCATATATTTAGCACTTGCAGAGCGTCATAAGTCGAAGTTATATATATCAGAACAGAGGAATAGAAAAATTTATATACAATGTACATAACATAAACCAATAAATATGCACAGTGAAGAAAATAATACATAACATAATAAGAAAAAAAGGAATATATAAACATATAATTTACTGACCGGAACAGTAAAGTCGGCAAATGAGAGCCATAACTGATAACAAATTTATACATTTACATAAGGATTTAAATATATTGTTTGTAATGGTATATATTACCACAGTTACTAATGACATAAATAATATTGTAACTCACATCGGCCAAAATATATAGAAATACATATAAATTGAATGAATGACATATTAATAGAAACAAAATCCATAAGGGAGATATTTATAAAGATAAAATGTAAGACATAAAAACGGAATATCTTGAGACCAAGATATTAACCACAATTGTAAAATTGTGATGAAATGGATAAACACAGACACGAAGATATCAAAAAGATGGAAATTACAAAATTCACATAAATAAATGAGTATAATCTCATAATTGGACTTTGTTTGCTAATATTAATAGAATATGGAATAAGATAATGATTTAAAGAAATGCACATAAATGCAGCAGCAGTAATGTACAGATCATAATCATAAGAAGCTAAATAATGTGAAAATATCAATAATGGAACATCAATTCTTTACGGAGGTTAAGACCATATGGAAATCTAGTATTTAAATGATAAATCCAAAATGCCTCCCGAGTTTGTAACCTGTGTTTAAGATCGCCTCCTCTATGAGTTTTAATCATTTTTTCTATAGCATATATCCGAAAATAATTGATGTTTCGATCATGACAGGAAATAAAATGCCTACTTGCGTTGGAAATATTGACTATGGCCGGATTCCTGATATAGCTAAGATGTTCTAGTATCCTCACCTTTAGTCTCCTTGTGGTACAACCCACATATTTTAGGTTGCAGTGTGAACATTCCACTATGTAGACAACATGGTCACTATTACAATTGATGTGGGTTTTAATAGGAAAACTAGTTGTATTATCACAATTTGAAAAAGTTTTGGTATTTTTGCTGAAGGTGCAAACTTTACACGGGTGAGACCCACATTTGTAGTACCCTGTGTATTGTAACCAAGTTGGAGGTTTAGTATTAGATGGCAATTGTGATGGAGACAGAATATTACCCAATGTTGGAGCTCGACGAGAGACTATATGGTACCCGTTTTTCAAAATTGATTCCAATTTGGGATCATCAAACAAAATTGGAATATATCGGTGTATCATATTACGTATTTCTTGAAATTGATTGTTATATTGTAATATAAGCGTCGGTTTGGACAAATTGTTAGTTTTTGATAGATCCCTGTTTGGGTGATGGATGGAAAGTAGATCTTTCCTGTCTTTAAGATTAACAATGGCCTGAGCCCTGTCTAGAGTCCATCTTTTATAACCTCTTTTTGTTAATTTATTAAAGATATTTGCTTGTTCTTTCAAGAAACCTTTGTTGGTAGTACAGTTTCTTTTCGCCCTGGTTAATTCACCTACAGGTATAGATGAAATAGTGTGACTAGGATGATTACTAGCGGCATGTAGGATTGTGTTACCCGAAATGGGTTTATGGAAGATCTCTGTTTGAATACTTTTACCTGCCAATCCTGTTAGTGTCAAATCCAAAAAATTTATACTGGCCGGATGATGAATATGTGTAAATGCCAAATTAAAAAGATTGGAGTTGATATATTCAAGAAATTTAGGTATGGCAGATACATCATCCTCCCAAATAATCAGGAGGTCGTCGATGTACCTGCCATACCAATGGATGTGTTGAAGAAACGGATTGTGGGCAGAAAAAAGGGTGGTTTCCTCCCACCACGCCATAACTAAATTGGCAATGGAGGGGGAAAACTTAGCACCCATGGAGACTCCTCTATTTTGAAGAAAGTAATGTCCCTCATAATTGAAGAAATTATGAGTCATAAGGAATGACAATACCTCAAGCATGAACGCTTGCAACTTGATATCATATGAACTATATTTTCCTATATGATGTTTTAGAGCTTGAATAGCTATGTGATGGGGTATAGAGGTGTATAACGCTACTACATCACAGCTTAACCAGGTATAGTTAGAATTCCATATCTTATTATCAAATATGTATAGTACATCCTTAGTGTCTCTGAGATGTCCAGGGGTGCGCTGTACCAAAGGCTGTAACAAGAAATCGAGCCACTCAGAGAGCTTCTCTGTGAGTGACCCGATACCTGAGACAATAGGACGCATGGGTGGGGGGATGATACCCTTATGAGTCTTGGGTAGTGCATATAAAATAGGAGTGACAGGATTCTTGACCGACAAATAGTTAAGTTGTTTTTGTGTTATAATTCCATCATCCAAACCCCTATTGAGTAACACAATAAGAGACTCTTGAAATTTAGAGGTAGGGTTACAATCCAATTTAATGTATGTTTCAGTGTCGCCCAATAATTCTGTTATTTGATGAACGTACACACTGCGATCCATTACAGTAACACTTCCCCCTTTATCCGACTTGCGAATAACAATCTCTCTATTGTCTTTGAGAGATTTAATCGCATTTTTTTGACTAATAGTGAGATTGTATTGTGATTTCGTTTTTCGACTATGACTGGCAATATTGTGCAATTCCCTTTCAATGATGGACTGAAATTTGTCCATCGAATCAGTTCTGGACTGAGTGGGATAATAAGTTGAATTGGATATGGGGAATTTAGTCGCCAGTGAGTCTAAAGGCAATATATTTTGTTCAGCCAGATCTACTAGATGAAGTAAGGTGACTTGCTCATCAAACATGAGTGAACGATATATGTTGTTATCTAATGGAACTATATCAGAAGAAATCGAATTATTTGTTAAAGATACATCTGTGTCTAACAAAAAATGCCTTTTGATAGTCAAATTGCGGATAAACTTATTGATATCTAATAATGTTTGAAAAATATCAAAATCTTTATTGGGGGCAAAATTAAGACCAAGAGCAAGAACTTCTATTTGGATAGGAGAAAGAGGTATCTGGGACAAATTGATGACATCTATAGTGTCCGTCAGAGTCTCTGATTGCGTAATCGTCGTGGTAATATGGTGTCCACGATTCCTGTGCTTCCTGCCCCCCCTCCGCCCCCGTTTTTTGGGGGGCCACGTTTGGCAGGGAAAGAATGTCTATAGGATCCGGATTCTCTTGGTAGATCCGTGTCTGATGTTCCTTCGCCTCCATCTGTTGTTTCCAACTCGGTGGAGCTGAAACTCACTCTACGTTGACTATTGTGACGTTGCCTTGGTCTCCTGCGATCTTTTAGAATGGATTTGGATCTGTTGTGGAAATTATCCCTTTTGGTCCAATTATAGACTTCTCCTTTAGCGTAATCCTCTGTATCTCTGAGGAACTTGCTTTTTTTGGTATCCATAATAGTTTGTTCTAAATGGTCTAGATGTTTTTGTGTTCTGGATTCCAGAATAGAAAAATCAGGTGAGCTGGATGATTTGTTTGTTTCCTCCTTTAGCTTATCAATCTCCAAATTCAATTCAGCCAATTTGATTACTTCTTGTTGAACAATAAGATTCATGAGTTTCAGGGAGCAGTCTGATAGAATGATGTTCCATTCCTCTGAAAATTCAATGGAATATTTGAAAGTGGGGATTTTTCGTAAACGTAATCCTCGTGGAATCATATTTTTGGAGATATAATTCTTTAATGTAGTCAGATCCCACCAAACTCGTGCTTCATGAGCTAGTAATTTTTCCAATTCTCTGAAGTGGCTGTGCAGAGTTGTATTAGGATTCTGTGTATAATCGTCATTTCCAAAAACCGCTGCTGCCCTCTCAGCTCTGGATCTGTTGAAATCCTGTGTCATATTGATATTATCAAGTGTATAACAAGATATCCGTGAATAAAAAAATCAGTAAGTTTCTGATTCCTGTTGCTGATAGCAATGTTCTTAATGGGAGTCACTCATTTGTTATCTCCCATGTTGCCAAAATAGATTTAATATCTTATATATTTTTGTGTATATATATAAGAAAAACCACCTTGTAGCCAAACTTCAATAAAAACAACAGTAACTGTGGTAATATATACCATTACAAACAATATATTTAAATCCTTATGTAAATGTATAAATTTGTTATCAGTTATGGCTCTCATTTGCCGACTTTACTGTTCCGGTCAGTAAATTATATGTTTATATATTCCTTTTTTTCTTATTATGTTATGTATTATTTTCTTCACTGTGCATATTTATTGGTTTATGTTATGTACATTGTATATAAATTTTTCTATTCCTCTGTTCTGATATATATAACTTCGACTTATGACGCTCTGCAAGTGCTAAATATATGGACATTCCAGCTATACATTCATTTTTTATTTTTTCTACCAACAGTATACAATTCACGTTTATATTCTATTTTAGTTTTCCTCCGTGTACATTAGCTATATTCAGGTTATATTTTATTCATACCTACTTATTGATCTAGTTTCCTGGATCCTAAATTACCATATTAGAGGGCGTTGTTACGTTCCAGGTACTTCCTTCCACCTTTCCAGGATATATTTACCTTGACGCCTTGCAGCAGCTCATTCGTCTGAGCCATGACTAAGAGCACAGTCAGTGCTTGAAACGCGTAGGCTTCTCTTCTTTTTTTGCCATTCCACCACCTTGTTACCCTCCTGGTGTTTCCGTTACTTTGTGTCATTGTTCGTGGATTATTTTCCAATAAAGTGGGAACCCAGTTTTCCCTTATCTACATTATACATCGCTGGATCCTTTCTCTTCGTTGCTATTGTTTCTTGCCGCGAGCCGTGGCGGCTGATCCGGGCGATATCTAACACAGGAGTGTGAAGCTGGTGAGCTGGAGGTTTCCTCCCTTTTCCTTTTTCCCTGCTATTACTATTGTATGTTCACGGTTTCATCCTCCGTGCACACTAGCATTTGTTTTAGCCACTATTCCAAATCATTGCAGGTATATCCTGTTGTTTTTATTGAAGTTTGGCTACAAGGTGGTTTTTCTTATATATATACACAAAAATATATAAGATATTAAATCTATTTTGGCAACATGGGAGATAACAAATGAGTGACTCCCATTAAGAACATTGCTATCAGCAACAGGAATCAGAAACTTACTGATTTTTTTATTCACGGATATCTTGTTATACACTTGATAATATCAATATGACACAGGATTTCAACAGATCCAGAGCTGAGAGGGCAGCAGCGGTTTTTGGAAATGACGATTATACACAGAATCCTAATACAACTCTGCACAGCCACTTCAGAGAATTGGAAAAATTACTAGCTCATGAAGCACGAGTTTGGTGGGATCTGACTACATTAAAGAATTATATCTCCAAAAATATGATTCCACGAGGATTACGTTTACGAAAAATCCCCACTTTCAAATATTCCATTGAATTTTCAGAGGAATGGAACATCATTCTATCAGACTGCTCCCTGAAACTCATGAATCTTATTGTTCAACAAGAAGTAATCAAATTGGCTGAATTGAATTTGGAGATTGATAAGCTAAAGGAGGAAACAAACAAATCATCCAGCTCACCTGATTTTTCTATTCTGGAATCCAGAACACAAAAACATCTAGACCATTTAGAACAAACTATTATGGATACCAAAAAAAGCAAGTTCCTCAGAGATACAGAGGATTACGCTAAAGGAGAAGTCTATAATTGGACCAAAAGGGATAATTTCCACAACAGATCCAAATCCATTCTAAAAGATCGCAGGAGACCAAGGCAACGTCACAATAGTCAACGTAGAGTGAGTTTCAGCTCCACCGAGTTGGAAACAACAGATGGAGGCGAAGGAACATCAGACACGGATCTACCAAGAGAATCCGGATCCTATAGACATTCTTTCCCTGCCAAACGTGGCCCCCCAAAAAACGGGGGCGGAGGGGGGGCAGGAAGCACAGGAATCGTGGACACCATATTACCACGACGATTACGCAATCAGAGACTCTGACAGACACTATAGATGTCATCAATTTGTCCCAGATACCTCTTTCTCCTATCCAAATAGAAGTTCTTGCTCTTGGTCTTAATTTTGCCCCCAATAAAGATTTTGATATTTTTCAAACATTATTAGATATCAATAAGTTTATCCGCAATTTGACTATCAAAAGGCATTTTTTGTTAGACACAGATGTATCTTTAACAAATAATTCGATTTCTTCTGATATAGTTCCATTAGATAACAACATATATCGTTCACTCATGTTTGATGAGCAAGTCACCTTACTTCATCTAGTAGATCTGGCTGAACAAAATATATTGCCTTTAGACTCACTGGCGACTAAATTCCCCATATCCAATTCAACTTATTATCCCACTCAGTCCAGAACTGATTCGATGGACAAATTTCAGTCCATCATTGAAAGGGAATTGCACAATATTGCCAGTCATAGTCGAAAAACGAAATCACAATACAATCTCACTATTAGTCAAAAAAATGCGATTAAATCTCTCAAAGACAATAGAGAGATTGTTATTCGCAAGTCGGATAAAGGGGGAAGTGTTACTGTAATGGATCGCAGTGTGTACGTTCATCAAATAACAGAATTATTGGGCGACACTGAAACATACATTAAATTGGATTGTAACCCTACCTCTAAATTTCAAGAGTCTCTTATTGTGTTACTCAATAGGGGTTTGGATGATGGAATTATAACACAAAAACAACTTAACTATTTGTCGGTCAAGAATCCTGTCACTCCTATTTTATATGCACTACCCAAGACTCATAAGGGTATCATCCCCCCACCCATGCGTCCTATTGTCTCAGGTATCGGGTCACTCACAGAGAAGCTCTCTGAGTGGCTCGATTTCTTGTTACAGCCTTTGGTACAGCGCACCCCTGGACATCTCAGAGACACTAAGGATGTACTATACATATTTGATAATAAGATATGGAATTCTAACTATACCTGGTTAAGCTGTGATGTAGTAGCGTTATACACCTCTATACCCCATCACATAGCTATTCAAGCTCTAAAACATCATATAGGAAAATATAGTTCATATGATATCAAGTTGCAAGCGTTCATGCTTGAGGTATTGTCATTCCTTATGACTCATAATTTCTTCAATTATGAGGGACATTACTTTCTTCAAAATAGAGGAGTCTCCATGGGTGCTAAGTTTTCCCCCTCCATTGCCAATTTAGTTATGGCGTGGTGGGAGGAAACCACCCTTTTTTCTGCCCACAATCCGTTTCTTCAACACATCCATTGGTATGGCAGGTACATCGACGACCTCCTGATTATTTGGGAGGATGATGTATCTGCCATACCTAAATTTCTTGAATATATCAACTCCAATCTTTTTAATTTGGCATTTACACATATTCATCATCCGGCCAGTATAAATTTTTTGGATTTGACACTAACAGGATTGGCAGGTAAAAGTATTCAAACAGAGATCTTCCATAAACCCATTTCGGGTAACACAATCCTACATGCCGCTAGTAATCATCCTAGTCACACTATTTCATCTATACCTGTAGGTGAATTAACCAGGGCGAAAAGAAACTGTACTACCAACAAAGGTTTCTTGAAAGAACAAGCAAATATCTTTAATAAATTAACAAAAAGAGGTTATAAAAGATGGACTCTAGACAGGGCTCAGGCCATTGTTAATCTTAAAGACAGGAAAGATCTACTTTCCATCCATCACCCAAACAGGGATCTATCAAAAACTAACAATTTGTCCAAACCGACGCTTATATTACAATATAACAATCAATTTCAAGAAATACGTAATATGATACACCGATATATTCCAATTTTGTTTGATGATCCCAAATTGGAATCAATTTTGAAAAACGGGTACCATATAGTCTCTCGTCGAGCTCCAACATTGGGTAATATTCTGTCTCCATCACAATTGCCATCTAATACTAAACCTCCAACTTGGTTACAATACACAGGGTACTACAAATGTGGGTCTCACCCGTGTAAAGTTTGCACCTTCAGCAAAAATACCAAAACTTTTTCAAATTGTGATAATACAACTAGTTTTCCTATTAAAACCCACATCAATTGTAATAGTGACCATGTTGTCTACATAGTGGAATGTTCACACTGCAACCTAAAATATGTGGGTTGTACCACAAGGAGACTAAAGGTGAGGATACTAGAACATCTTAGCTATATCAGGAATCCGGCCATAGTCAATATTTCCAACGCAAGTAGGCATTTTATTTCCTGTCATGATCGAAACATCAATTATTTTCGGATATATGCTATAGAAAAAATGATTAAAACTCATAGAGGAGGCGATCTTAAACACAGGTTACAAACTCGGGAGGCATTTTGGATTTATCATTTAAATACTAGATTTCCATATGGTCTTAACCTCCGTAAAGAATTGATGTTCCATTATTGATATTTTCACATTATTTAGCTTCTTATGATTATGATCTGTACATTACTGCTGCTGCATTTATGTGCATTTCTTTAAATCATTATCTTATTCCATATTCTATTAATATTAGCAAACAAAGTCCAATTATGAGATTATACTCATTTATTTATGTGAATTTTGTAATTTCCATCTTTTTGATATCTTCGTGTCTGTGTTTATCCATTTCATCACAATTTTACAATTGTGGTTAATATCTTGGTCTCAAGATATTCCGTTTTTATGTCTTACATTTTATCTTTATAAATATCTCCCTTATGGATTTTGTTTCTATTAATATGTCATTCATTCAATTTATATGTATTTCTATATATTTTGGCCGATGTGAGTTACAATATTATTTATGTCATTAGTAACTGTGGTAATATATACCATTACAAACAATATATTTAAATCCTTATGTAAATGTATAAATTTGTTATCAGTTATGGCTCTCATTTGCCGACTTTACTGTTCCGGTCAGTAAATTATATGTTTATATATTCCTTTTTTTCTTATTATGTTATGTATTATTTTCTTCACTGTGCATATTTATTGGTTTATGTTATGTACATTGTATATAAATTTTTCTATTCCTCTGTTCTGATATATATAACTTCGACTTATGACGCTCTGCAAGTGCTAAATATATGGACATTCCAGCTATACATTCATTTTTTATTTTTTCTACCAACAGTATACAATTCACGTTTATATTCTATTTTAGTTTTCCTCCGTGTACATTAGCTATATTCAGGTTATATTTTATTCATACCTACTTATTGATCTAGTTTCCTGGATCCTAAATTACCATATTAGAGGGCGTTGTTACGTTCCAGGTACTTCCTTCCACCTTTCCAGGATATATTTACCTTGACGCCTTGCAGCAGCTCATTCGTCTGAGCCATGACTAAGAGCACAGTCAGTGCTTGAAACGCGTAGGCTTCTCTTCTTTTTTTGCCATTCCACCACCTTGTTACCCTCCTGGTGTTTCCGTTACTTTGTGTCATTGTTCGTGGATTATTTTCCAATAAAGTGGGAACCCAGTTTTCCCTTATCTACATTATACATCGCTGGATCCTTTCTCTTCGTTGCTATTGTTTCTTGCCGCGAGCCGTGGCGGCTGATCCGGGCGATATCTAACACAGGAGTGTGAAGCTGGTGAGCTGGAGGTTTCCTCCCTTTTCCTTTTTCCCTGCTATTACTATTATATATACTATTGCTCCAGCGCCGCCACTCCGGTGGTTCCCGTTGGTCTTTGTTAGCTGTCATGCAGTGATGACGATGCCGACTACTGATCATGTGACCACTGTAGCTAATCACTGGCCTCACCGGTGCTGCAGCAGTCATGTGCCCTATAGCCGACACGTCACCACTGCACAATAGCTAACAAAAACTGTCAGGACCAATAGAGCGGCAACGCCTTGGAGCTGATCTGCCCACACACAAGCTACAAAATGTATCAATTGATTTGTATAATTTCGGGAAAGAAAGATGGGATTACTGCATCATCTGCATTCATAGTAGTAAGCAAAGCTCTATCAGATATAGCTATTCCAGCAAATTTTTATATTTCCACGAAGCTAAGGGTTTAATAATGAAACAAAAAAATTATAGGTTTCACTAGGCATTCATGTCTTGTGTCGTTGTAAATATATAATGGCTTAGAAAGAAAACATTTCTAGAAGACCCTAGCAATAGGTCTTGAGTAGACTGATATATCTTTCCGAAGGGAAGCCTGGAGGTATCCTTAGTCGTCAAGTGATAAATGCGCACTCGGGTAACCACTAATTGTACCATGATAAATGATATTATTATTATTAATTTTATTTTTATTATTATTATTATAACCCCCCCCCTCGCCTCCCAATTTTACAGTCGGTACAGAAATTTAAGTACATCCGGTATCACTGGATGGCATGGTGAAAGGGTTAATGGAAGTGGTATAGGGCAGGAAAAGGTACCTATTTAAGTTATTTTTCTCTACATAGATCAAATTTTTTTTACAGGGATCAGAGCCTTGCTTTTATTATTCAGAGCTTAAAATCTTCTAGTTCCCCCCACACAGTCGTATAGTTACATGATAAAATTCTGGGGGAGTTCACTGCATAGGGATTTATACAGCTTCCATAGTAAATGCATATACCGAGAGCTTGGCAGATTTTTTTTTAGCTTTTAACTCTACTTCTCATGAAGGGCTTAGAGGGGGTTTCCAGGTACTAGAAACCCCCCCCCCCTTAAGTGTGCCCCTAACAGTAATTGGACTGTCTCATGAATGCAACCCGTTTTTTATTAATTGGTTTATCTTCGAAAAAAATTACATTTTCATGTACACAAATCTAGTATTACAAGCTGGCCATTCAAAGGAATTGTCAACCATGTAATACATGAAGGGTCTGGGTCCACCAGAGCGAGAGCCTCCCCTTGTTAGAAACACTCTTCCCTGGCTCATATAGGGGGGTCCTGAATGGGGGACCCCTTGTATGACGTCCATTTTACCTAATAGGCATACGGAAAGGAATTGACTTCATGATACAACCCCTTGTAAAATGATGTCAGAACACAAAATTCTTCACTGTTTAATGTTTTCTGGCGCTAAGGTAGATGAGTTACAGCTCCTGGTTGAATTATTGGCTGTGGAGATAATTGTACCTGCAGCACCAGCTTTCATAATAAGGCTAGTGCTAGTAGATGTAGATGAATTGGTCCAGTCCTATACCAAATGGATTAAATGGGTAATCAATCCCGGACAATTATAGCATATCCACAGGATATACAATGTCCGACAGATGCTGTATCTCTAGAATGGGGACTCATGTCCCTCCGTCTTACCTGCTGTCACTGGGCTCCAGCCACTGAGCTCTGAGGTGTCCAGGACTATGGAAATAGTCGAGCTTGCTGAACTACACCATTTTCGGAATTCCTTTTAGAAGTTAAAGGGAGTTCCAGAAACAGTGTAGCTCAATGTGCTACACTGTCTCCGTAACTACCACCCCCGTAACTCAGTGGCTGGAGTCCAGCTACAGCGGGTGAAGGTAGGGCAGAGGTCATGTATTTTGTGTAAATAATGGTAGCAAGCTTAGGCTTCGTTCACATCTGTGTCAGGGTCCTGTTCTGATGTTCCGTCGGAGCTTCCCGTCAGAACGGAACCCTGACTGAAACAATGGTGACGGATTTCAGTGGTGACGGATCCGGTGCAGTTGTGCAAGGGTTCCGTCGTTTTGACGGAATGAATAGCGTAGTCTACGGTACTCATTCCGTCAAAACTACGGAACCCTTGCACAACTGAGACAAATGGAATCCATTTGCACTGGATCCGGCACAATTGAAAGCAATGGTGGTGCAAACGGAAACCTATGATTTCCGTTTGTTTCAGTCAGGGTTCCGTTCTGACTGTTTTTTCGAAGAGACTTGCACTATAAGACAACATACCAAAGCGGATAAAAGCAGATAACATCAAGAGACTTTCCTGGCATTTTTAATTTGATGGGGAAAATATGTTCCATGTACAGTAAAGGTAAAAAAGCTATACTTGCATATATTAGCCTGTACACTCTTTTGGCCTCTATAGGGCTAATGGACCCCTTTGATACTTTGTGACGAGATTTTATTTGAGGTTAATATTACTAAAGAACCATCTATACAGTAGAGATTGAAAACTTTGTCAGTGTTCTATTAACTTTTACTGGATATCAGAGGTGATATTACACTTGGAAACCGATTCTTAATTGTCTGGTCAAGTAACCCTATTTCAGATTGTTGGTTCATTATTATTTTTTGTGGGGGTGGTTATTTTTGACAGGTAATTAATTATACGTAAAGTAATTCACTTCTCCTATTTAGGTTTTCAATAGAAATCAATATAGCTGAACTTTCAAACATAGCTGCATGAAAAGTAAAGGTAAGATATTGGATTATATGAATTAACATAGTGCTTTTTATGTCTATGTATACATTTTCTTAACTAATGTCTTGCATTGTAGAGTTTTTTTGTTTGCCAAACTCTCTTGTGCATGGATAACAAATTGGAGAAGTGCACTACCACTCCATTCCTACAGGGGCTCCCAGGAACGGCAAGGTAATCTCGTGATTGATGGGGGTCCCAGCGGTCGGACCCGCACCGATCAGGTTTTTATCACCTATCTTGTGGATAGGTGATAAATATTATGGGAAAACCCCTTTAAGGGTAGACAATCTCTCAAGCAGTATGCATACTACATTTACTGTGTTCTTATATTTATGAGCTTATACAACCGCTCAAATGTGTACCTCACTCAGTGAGGTACATTTTACCCAAAATTTTAAGAAGCATCTACTTGGGTCCATTGGACAGGTAAAAAAAAGTATAAGAGGTGAGGGTTTGACCTCTGGGACCCCCAACATTACGAGAAAGAGAGACTCCAAGTGCCTTTTCTGCAATCCAAGGAGTCGGCGGGGCAAAATAATAAGAAAATGTCTGAGGCAAAGTAAAAATTCAGTTTATTTTTATACTTGGCCATGTCCTATCACTGTAGTAATCCATCATTACTTTGCCTTTATCTGTTATATTCAATCCATTCTTTACCGTATCTGACTGTTCCAGAAAACAGCATAAATTATTTGTAACAGGACACTTGGTCTGTTTCACTTAAAATTAATTTATCTTCTTAAGTACAATTTTTAACCTTTTTGCTTTTAATTTTTTCTTTTTTCTTTGTTTTTGTAGTTATAAATGTCCGCAGTGACACTTTACTGGATGATGACCATGGAAAAAAGTATAGTTGCAGCAATTGCTTCCCTTAAGACACACTGCTCTGTCTACAATTGTGTTTTACAGTGACTCTATTAATTTATTTGAGCTGTTAAACACTGGCAGGTTCCTCTCTACGATTTGTCTTGCCTACACGTGTTAAAAATAAATAATGGACGCAAGCCAGACTTACTATACCTTATAATAAGAAAGGTAATTTCTGCCAAGTAATGGCTGTAGTACTAGATGTTCCATAGATGATATGTACTGGAATTATTCTTAAATACTTCATCAACTCAAATATATATATTTTTTCATCCCAACTTTTTTTTTTGCAATTAATTGTGCGAATCTTGTCCTTTTTGTGTAAGAATTGAAAACCTGAATTATATAGGCTTAGTATATTTATATATTTTAGGTTTATTTAAAATTGAAGCTCCACCTTTGCAACTCAATATGAACATGCAGAATCAATTAATGACTCAATGATGTATCGTTTTGCAATCTTTATTGGATGTTACTATATTGTCGTACATTTTGCTGTAATTTTTCTTAAGAAAGTGGATTATACACTACCGTTCAAAAGTTTGGGGTCACCCAGACAATTTTGGGTTTTCCATGAAAACTCACACTTAGGCCTCATTTACACGAACGTAATATACGCGCGTGCGACGCGCGTGCTTTGCACGCATGTCGTACGCACCTATATTAGTCAATGGGGCAGTTTAGACGATGCGTGAATTGCGCTCAGCGCGTGTGCGCAGAAAAAAACTCACGACATGTTCTATAATCGTGCGTTTTTCGCGCACTCACGCACCCATTGAAGTCAATGGGTGCGTGAAAACCACGCATGCCGCACGGAAGCACTTCCGTGCGAACTGCGTGATTCGCGCAAGAGCTGTCAAACTCCTGAATGTAAACAGAAAAGCACCACGTGCTTTTCTGTTTACAAACATCCAAACGGAGTGTCAAATTCGAGATGAGCGCACCGAACTTCACCGGGTTCGGCCAAACTCGTTTTGACCGAAACCGGTAAAAAATGT
The DNA here is from genome assembly GCF_050947455.1 of Rhinoderma darwinii. NCBI lineage: Eukaryota > Metazoa > Chordata > Amphibia > Anura > Rhinodermatidae > Rhinoderma > Rhinoderma darwinii. The sequence continues at coordinate 41,750,536 of NC_134695.1, forward strand.
TCGGGTACGCGACGTCAGGAGACAGTCACTGTCCACGGTGCTGAAAGCGTTAAACTGGTTCAGCACCATGGACAGTGACTTCCGCTCCGAAAATCCATGAACCTGTAAAAAAAAAAAGACGTTCTGACTTACCGATAACTCCGGTCCGACCTCCCGAGATGACAGTTCAGTCCAAGTGACAGCTGCAGCCAATCACAGGCCAAGCACAGGCTGCAGCCAATCACAGGCTGCAGCGGTCTCATGGACTGCGGCGTCATCCTGGGAGGTGGGGCCGGATGACAAGAGAGGGACGCGTCACCAAGGCAACGGCCGGGAGCCCGGACTGGGGGAAGCAGGAAGTTCTTGGTAAGTATGAAAGTCTTTTTTTATTCACAGGTTGGTGTATATTGTGTTCGGCATTCACTGTCGCGGGTGCTGAAAGAGTTACTGCCGATCAGTTAGCTCTTTCAGCCCCTTGGACAGTGACGGGCGTCGACTAGCCTCATCTCTATGATGGCGGCTGCGCGAAAATCACGCAGCCGCGCATCATACACGGATGACACACGGAGCTGCCAAGTGCCTTTTGCGCGTGCAAAACGCAGCGTTTTTTGCGCGCGCAAAACGCACACGCTCGTGTAAATGAGGCCTAATATTTATCAAATGAGTTGCAAAATGACTAGAAAATATAGTCAAGACATTAACAAGGTTAGAAATAATGATTTTTATTTGAAATAATAATTTTTTCCTTCAAACTTTGCTTTCGTCAAAGAATGCTCCATTTGCAGCAATAACAGCATTGCAGACCTTTGGCATTCTAGCTGTTAATTTGCTAAAGTAATCGGGAGAAATTTCACCCCATGCTTCCAGAAGCCCCTCCCACAAGTTGGATTGGCTTGATGGGCACTTCTTGCGTACCATACGGTCAAGCTGCTCCCACAACAGCTCTATGGGGTTGAGATCTGGTGACTGCGCTGGCCACTCCATTACAGATAGAATACCAGCTGCCTGCTTCTTCCCTAAATAGTTCTTGCATAATTTGGAGGTGTGCTTTGGGTCATTGTCCTGTTGTAGGATGAAATTGGCTCCAATCAAGTTCTGTCCACAGGGTATGGCATGGCATTGCAAAATGGAGTGATAGCCTTCCTTGTTCAAAATCCCTTTTACCTTGTACAAATCTCCCACTTTACCAGCACCAAAGCAACCCCAGACCATCACATTACCTCCACCATGCTTGGCAGACGGCGTCAGGCACTCTTCCAGCATCTTTTTAGTTGTTCTGCGTCTCACAAATGTTCTTCTGTGTGATCCAAACACCTCAAACTTCGATTCGTCTGTCCATAACACTTTTTTCCAATCTTCCTCTGTCCAATGTCTGTGTGCTTTTCCCGATATTAATCTTTTCCTTTTATTAGCCAGTCTCAGATATGGCTTTTTCTTTGCCACGCTGCCCTGAAGGCCAGCATCCCGGAGTCGCCTCTTCATTGTAGACATTGACACTGGCATTTTGCGGGTACTATTTAATGAAGCTGCCAGTTGAGGACCTGTGAGGCGTCTATTTCTCAAACTAGAGACTCTAATGTACTTGTCTTGTTGCTCAGTTATGCAGCGGGGCCTCCCACTTCTCTTAGAGCCTGTGTGTGCTGTCCTCTGAAGGGAGTAGTACACACCGTTGTAAAATATCTTCAGTTTCTTGGCAATTTCTCGCATGGAATAGCTTTCATTTCTAAGAACAAGAATAGACTGTCGAGTTTCAAATAAAAGCTCTCTTTTTCTAGACATTTTGAGAGTTTAATCGAACCCACAAATGTAATGCTCCAGATTCTCAACTAGCTCAAAGGAAGGTCAGTTTTATAGCTCCTCTAAACAGCAAAACTGTTTACAGCGGTGCTAACATAATTGCACAAGGGTTTTCAAGTGTTTTCTAATCATCCATTAGCCTTCTAACACATTTAGCAAACACAATGTACCATTAGAACACTGGAGTGAGGGTTGCTGGAAATGGGCCTTTATACACCTATGTAGATATTGCATTAAAAACCAGACGTTTGCAGCTAGAATAGACATTTAGCACATTAACAATGTATAGAGTGTATTTCTGATTAATTTAATGTTATCTTCATTGAAAAAAAACTGTGCTTTTCTTTCTAAAATAAGGAAATTTCTAAGTGACCCTAAACTTTTGAACGGTAGTGTACATAAAAGTGAAGCTCCAACTTTGCAGCCACTTTCCTGAATATACTATATAATATATTCCGTATAATATATAAAACTTACATTGGTTTAAGAAAGAAACATGGTCCATCAAGTTCAACATTTCTCAGACCTAGCTGAGAAAAAACACAGGATGATTGTAGTCGATTTTACCTCACGGGGGAAAAATTATTTGTTCCTTACCCTACATGGCAGTCGGATATTTTCACCAAATTTAAACATTATTCCCATCACAAAAAGTAATGGTATATCGGTAGGATATGTCATCGCTTACTGATTGGGGGGGTCTTTAGTGGTCACTTGAATGGAGCTGTGCTGCAGTTTCCGGCACAACTGGTGGCCGAGAATGCCGCTATGCAGGAAAAAAACGTGGTGTATATTGCATTAGTTTGCCCACTTGCTCTCTCCAGTGCTCACAGATAAAAGTGAGGTACCAAGTCGGAGAGACCTGCAATTTTTTTAAGTATCTTATTTTTATATATCAAAACTTGTCCTGCATAATAATGACAGAGCCGATTAGATATCATTTAGCTGAGATCCACTTTTAGGAGGGCAAATAAAAAGCATGCCGCTGTACAGAAAGGGATCAAATGACATGCTCTAGAACTCCAATTGGCACTAAAATGTTCCGATAAGCAAGTGCAATTACTTAGAATAATTATAGATATCGTAATGTTTTAGGGCATCTATGAGATGCCCTAGTAAAGGGGAGTCAGTGGGTAAATTACCGAGTTCTCCTATCAAATGCTCAGACTTTTTAAAGAGTCCGAGCATCTGGAAGGAAAGCTCACGTAAGCCTCCTTAGCCACTAAAAAACATTAAGAGGACTTATGTGACCTAATTTAAACCCCCCCCCCCCTAAACTCACAATGAGCGGGCTGTTTACTGGTAAGGGGTGCACCAAGTGACTCTTTTACTTTTCTTTCAATTAAGACCTCAAAAAACTGGAACAAAATGATCATCTTTCAGTTCTGCAATCAGCAACTTTCCAGAATATAGAACATGTGAGTCATAATCCATATGGAAACAATTTTTTGATCTTCAATGTTATAATTTCTGAATTATACATTTAAATGTAGCTCAAGCTGCCAAATGTCTCAGAGGGGTCCATTAAAACACCTGCAAAAAGTTCACTTTACCATACATCTTGTTCAATTTATTTGGACTTCTGACATCTTACATGGAACTATAATTTGTTCTATTTATTGCAGTTCTTACACTATCTATAGGACATACGGAGATGTTTTTTTTTTCTGTATCTCATCTTCTCTTGAGAGTGCAATGGGGGGAAAAAAGTGTGAAATACAATTTAGGGTACCATGCTCGCTTTGGGACATTTTTTCGATTTAAAAGGAATTAGCTCTGATTAGATAATAGTGACAGAGAAATAATTGACAGAATATTTGGATGGTCAATTGAAGTGTAGTAGCCTAAAATTGTAGTGTTCAATAACATTGGTCACTTCTCACCCGGGGCAATGATTTTTTTTGCTACAATTAGAAAGATTTTCCCATATGTAAATTGTTCCATTAATAGTAATAATGGTTTAAGTATAATTTTATAATTTTCCAAAAAAAGCAAAATTTGCCTGATCATGGCCAAATCTTTGTATTTAAAGGACCTTTTACACGGGCAAATATTCTGCCTGATTAAAGGGAGCTGATCTTCAAAACAGCTTGTCGATTGGTGTTCGTTTCCTCTATTTACATGGAAGAATGATCGCTAGCGTGAAGATGAACCATCATCACGTAATACGATTGTTCATCTCCATACATTTTTTATTTTAATGGCAGCACATCTCCCTTGTCTACACAGGGAGATGTGCTGCCGACAAGCGACCATTTTTCTGGCTGCTTAAAAGATCCGATCAGCCAATGAACGAGCATTCGTTCATTGGCTGAGCACTGTCCTGTTTGCACAGGGCAATGATCGGTAATGAGCGTTCTTATGCCCAATCATTGGTGCATGTAAAAGGGCCTTTATATTAGACCCTTAGTGGTCTATTTATAAGTCAAGGGTTGGGATATATTAGGCAGCAAGTGAACAGTCAGTTGTTAATATGTTGGAAGCAGGAAAAATAGCCAAGTGTAAGGGTCGGCGTTCCAAATTGTTATAACTAGACGACTGGGTCAGAGCATTTCCAAAATGGCAGATCTTGTGCGGTGTTCACAGTATGCAGTGCTTAGTTTCTAGCAAAAATAGACCAAGGAAGGACAACCAGTGTACCCGCAACAGAGTCATGGGTGCCCAAGGCTCATTAAGCGAAGGCTAGACCATCTGGTCCAATTCCTCAGCAGAGCTACTGTAACAGAAACTGCTGAAAAAGTTAATGTTTGCGTTAATGGAAAGGTGCCAAAACAACCCGTGCATCGCAGCTTGTGGCAGTCAGAATGCTGATACTGACTTTTTTCCATCGCTGAAAGCACCTACAATGGACACATGAGCTGGGTGCATGTGCATTGTTTACTGGGGAAGAGATCGCAGCAAGATGCACTATGGAAAGAAGCCAACGTGGCAGAGGCAGTGTGATTCTCTGGGCAATGTTCTGCTGGGAAACCTTGGGTCCTGGCCAGTGGCGTAACTACCGCCATAACAGCCGTAGCGGCTGCTACGGGGCCCGCGGCATAGGGGGGCCCGTGTCGCCCGCCGGCATGGGCCCCCACCATGGCCGGAGGCTCCGCTAGCAGCCGCTATGGCTGCTACAACGCGACGCCACTGAACACTACGGCAGAGCAGGGAGGTATCTCCCCGCTCTGCCATTAAACAAAAGACATGTACCCCCTATCCACAGGATAGGGGATACATGTGTGATCGCTGGCATTGATAGGGAGAACGGGGGACTGAAAGTCCCCTGAAGTTCTCCATCACAAACCTCGGACTTCCGGGGTCTGTGTCGGCAGCTCCGTAGAAATGAATGGAGCGCCGGTCGTGCTTCTGCGCATGCGTGACCAGCGCTCCTTTCATTTTTATTGAGCTGCGCAGACGCCAGAAGTCAGAGGTTAGTCATGGAGAACTTCCGGGGACTTTCAGTCCCCCGTTCTCCCTATCGCTGCCAGCGATCACACATGTATCCCCTATCCTGTGGATAGGGGATACATGTCTTTTGTAGGACACACTGTAGGTTGCATTTTTGGGGCTGTATAGCGTTCCCTACAGGGGGGGCTGTATGGCGTTCCCTACAGGGGGGCTGTATGGTGTTCTCTACAGGGGGGGCTGTATGGCGTTAGCGCCATACAGCCCCCTCTGTAGAGAACGCCATACAGCCCCCCTTGTAGAGAACGCCATACAGCCCCCCCTGTAGAGAACGCCATATAGCCCCTTCTGTAGATAACGCCATACAGCCCCCCTGTAGAGAACGCCATACAGCCCCCCCTGTAGAGAACGCCATACAGCCCCCCCTGTAGAGAACGCCATACAGCCCCCTCTGTAGATAACGCCATACAGCCCCCTCTGTAGATAACGCCATACAGCCCCCTCTGTAGATAACGTCATACAGCCCCCTCTCTGGATAACGCCATACAGCCCCCTCTGTAGATAACGCCATACAGCCCCCTCTGTAGAGAACGCCATACAGCCCCCTCTGTAGAGAACGCCATACAGCCCCCCTGTAGAGAACGCCATACAGCCCCCACTGTAGAGAACGCCATACAGCCCCCCCTGTAGATAACGCCATACAGCCCCCCTGTAGATAACGCCATACAGCCCCCTCTGTAGATAATGCCATACAGCCCAGCCTGTAGAGAACGCCATACAGCCCACACTGTAGATAGTGCCAGACAGCCCCCCTGTAGATAACGGCATACAGCCCCCACTGTAGAGAACGCCGTACAGCCCCCCGTAGGGAACGCCATACAGCCCCCTCTGTAGATAACGCCATACAGCCCCCTCTGTAGATAACGCCATACAGCCTCCTCTGTAGATAACGCCTTACAGCCCCCCTGTAGATAACGCCATACAGCCCCCTTTGTAGATAACGCCATACAGCCCCCTGTAGATAACGGCATACAGCCCCCAATGGTGAGAACGCCATACAGAGTCCCCCCTGTAGAGAACGCCATACAGACCCCCCTGTAGATAATGCCATACAGCCCCCTTGTAGATAACGCCATACAGCCCCCTCTGTAGATATCTACAAAGGGGGCTGTATGGCGTTATCTACAGGGGGGCTGTATGGCGTTATCTACAGGGGGATGTATGGCGCTATCTACAGAGGGGGCTGTATGGCGTTATCTACAGGGGGATGTATGGCGCTATCTACAGAGGGGGCTGTATGGCGTTATCTACAGGGGGATGTATGGCACTATCTACAGAGGGGGCTGTATGGCGTTATCTACAGGGGGGGGCTGTAAAAAAGGCACTATCTACAAGGGGGGGTTGTGTGACACCCAGGGGAGGGGGGCCCCAGTCAAAAGTTTGCTATGGGGCCCAGTCTTCCCTAGTTACGTCCCTGGTCCTGGCGTTCATGTGGAAGTTACTTCGACATGTACCACCCACTTAAACATTGTTGTAGACCACGTACACCCCTTCATGGCAATGGCCTTCCCTATATTAAACGGGTGTTTTTAATGTTATGGCTAAACTTGTATATATAAGATTTGTTTAACCCCTTAATGACCGGGCCTGAAAAGACCTTAATGACCAAGCCAGATTTGTTAAATCTGGTATGTCTGACTTTATCAGAGAATAACTCTGCGAAAGTTTTGAATATCCAAGTAATTCTGACATTGTTTTTTCGTCACATGTTGTACTTTATTTTAGTGGTAAAAGTAGACTGATACGATTTGCGAAAATTAATAAAAAAATAGAAAAATGGAAGAAATTTTGTAAAAATTATCATTTTTCCCTATTTTTAACTGCAATATGTCACATATGTACACACATACTGTACAATTTTTTTATTAAATATATATTTCCATCGCTTTACTCTATTTTGGCAGCACTTTTGAAAAAAAAAATTTTTTTTTGCTAAATTTTATGCATAGCAGGTGAAATAAAAAAACAAACCACTTTTTATATAAAAGTATCACTTTGAAGACCGATTTCTTTGTAAAGTGACCATGAGAATGAAGAAACACACACCAAAATCTATCACCCTGTTTCTCCTGTTTTCAAAAATGCCCCCATTGTGGCCCTAATGCGTTGCCTGGACACATGGCAGGGCCCGAAAGGAAGGGAGCAACCGGAGGCATTCAGGTCTCATATTTTGCTTGAAAATGTTTTAGGCCCCACTGTACATTTGGAGAGGTTTTGAACTACCAGAACGAAAGAAACTCCCCATAAACGACCCCATTTAGAAAACTAGACCCCTTAAGGTATTTATCTAGGGGTGTACTGAGTATTTTGACACCACAGTTTTTTGCTAAATTTAATGCATAGCAGGTGAAATAAAAAAAACAAACACTTTTTATATAAAAGTATCACTTTGAAGACCGATTTCTTTGTAAAGTGACCATGAGAATGAAGAAACACACCCCAAAATCTATCACCCTGTTTCTCCTGGTTTCAAAAATGCCCCCATTGTGACCCTAATGCGTTGCCTGGACACATGGCAGGGCCCGAAAGGAAGGGAGCAACCGGAGGCATTCAGGTCTCATATTTTGCTTGAAAATGTTTTAGGCCCCACTGTACATTTGGAGAGGTTTTGAACTACCAGAACGAAAGAAACTCCCCATAAACGACCCCATTTAGAAAACTAGACCCCTTAAGGTATTTATCTAGGGGTGTACTGAGTATTTTGACCCCACAGTTTTTTGCTAAATTTAATGCATAGCAGGTGAAATAAAAAAAACAAAACACTTTTTATATAAAAGTATCACTTTGAAGACCGATTTCTTTGTAAAGTGACCATGAGAATGAAGAAACACACCCCAAAATCTATCACCCTGTTTCTCCTGGTTTCAAAAATGCCCCCATTGTGACCCTAATGCGTTGCCTGGACACATGGCAGGGCCCGAAAGGAAGGGAGCAACCGGAGGCATTCAGGTCTCATATTTTGCTTGAAAATGTTTTAGGCCCCACTGTACATTTGGAGCGGTTTTGAACTACCAGAACGAAAAAAAACTCCCCATAAACGACCCCATTTAGAAAACTAGACCCCTTAAGGTATTTATCTAGGGGTGTACTGAGTATTTTGACCCCACAGTTTTTTGCTAAATTTAATGCATAGCAGGTGAAATAAAAAAACAAAACACTTTTTATATAAAAGTATCACTTTGAAGACCGATTTCTTTGTAAAGTGACCATGAGAATGAAGAAACACACCCCAAAATCTATCACCCTGTTTCTCCTGTTTTCAAAAATGCCCCCATTGTGACCCTAATGCATTGTCTGGACACATGGCAGGGCCCGAAAGGAAGGGAGCAACCGGAGGCCTTCAGGTCTCATATTTTGCTTGAAAATGTTTTAGGCCCCACTGTACATTTGGAGAGGTTTTGAACTACCAGAACGAAAGAAACTCCCCATAAACGATCCCATTTAGAAAACTAGACCCCTTAAGGTATTTATCTAGGGGTGTAGTGAGTATTTTGACCCCACAGTTTTTTGCTAAATTTAATGCATAGCAGGTGAAATAAAAAAAACAAACACTTTTTATATAAAAGTATCACTTTGAAGACCGATTTCTTTGTAAAGTGACCATGAGAATGAAGAAACACTCCCCAAAATCTATCACCCTGTTTCTCCTGTTTTCAAAAATGCCCCCATTGTGGCCCTAATGCGTTGCCTGGACACACGGCAGGGACCGAAAGGGAGGGAGCACCCGAAGACTTTCAGGAAACACGTTTTGCTTGAAAATGTTTCAGGTCCCATTACACATTTATAGAGGCACTGAGCTGCCAAAAAGATAGAAACTCCCAATAAATGACCCCATTTTGAAAACTAAGGTATTCATCTAGGTGTGTACTAACTATTTTGACCCCACAGTTTTCGCAGGAAGTAATGCAAAGCAGGTGGAAAGAAAATTTTATTTCACTTTTTTTCACAAATGTGTCATTTTAAGGTCAGATTTCTTGTACAGAGGACATGAGAATAAGGAAATGCACCAGAAAATGTATCACCCTGTTTCCCCTGTGTTCAAAAATATCTCCATTGTGGCCCTAATGCGTTTCCTGGACACACGGCAGGACCCAAAAGGAAGGGAGCACCCGGAGGCTTTCAGGACACACATTTTGCTTGAAAATGGGAGGATTCTACTTTTCTAGATTGAGAAATATATGTCCCTAACAGTTTCTACACCCTATGACTATGTCGTGCTAAGAAAGCAGCTGTCCTGAAATCATGTCAGTCCATAGACATTATGTATATCAACCCGCTCTGATATATAGTAAGTTAGAGTGGGAAAATTTATTAAACTGTTGGCGGAAAAAGGCAATATATCCCAAAAAAAAGGAGGAAGAATGTATCCAGCTATGTGGAAAACTAGAGCATGTTCACAGGATGAAAGAAAATTTGTAGGGCTGTAATGACTGTATTATTCAAAGTGATTGGTCATACAACGTCTCTTTAGCTCTATCAATCCCTATATAAGGGACGAATGTGCCAAGTGACGCGGTACACCATAACAAGCCCCTGCCCGGCAAGGTAGGAACCGCCATGTGCACAAAACAACCAATCACCTGTAGAATATATAAAGGGGCAGTGTCCCACACCGTATGTATAGATACAGTAAAGGACCACTACTCCCCAAATTAATGTCGCTATTTCTAGAAGTATTGTGGGGTGTAAGAGGTCCACCAAAAACCCGAACAAAACTGTAATAAAGCCCATAGTGTATTGATAAGAAACAGCTCGCTTATTAGAAATCCTCAGAATAAAAAGAAAAAATTATGCCGTATCCCCAGTGAGTAACAGCTATTTATGGTAGGACATAGTCATAACGGAAAAGGAAATAAAAAGCTTTCAGGGCACAATTTTATCTTGAATGAATTTCAGGGCCTTATTCCACTTTATATAACTGGGTTATATCCCAAAATGACTCAGTCTAGAAAAGTATATTTCCCTCCCTCCCAAAAAAAGTGATTAAAAAAAAGAAATCTCTAAAAGAACCCTAAATTTTGGCATCTCCTAAATATAAAGCGAAGCTGCTTCCCTAAAAAAAAAAAAAAGAGGTGTACAGAAAAATAAAATCCTAAATAAATCCTGCATTTTAACTTTTATAGCTCACAAAAGAAAATTAGTAATGTGCGACGGTATGATAGATTTCAAAACAGGGACTTATGCATAGACCAGGGTTGGAAGGACAAGCGGAACAATAATATCTTGACTCACTTCGCTGTCCTCGTTTGCTGCAGACCCGACACCGTTTTTTGGGGTATTTTTGGTTAGGTGTTGAAGGGATTGGGTGTAAAAAATATTTTTCAACAAGTCGGCGTACATCCTCTGACTCATGGACTACTCTCTGGTCTGCAGATTGAAATAGGAGATCTTCAATCACTTTCTCCTGAAATTCAAAGAATGTAGCCCTGCCCGCTGATTTTTTGTACGGGACAAATGCATTGTGCATTGCAACCTGGATGAGGTATATTGCCACTTTCTTATACCACGTTCTGGTTTTCCTTTTAACCAGATAAGGTTGTAACATCTGGTCGCACAAATCTACCCCACCCATGAATTTATTATAGTTGATGACACACACAGGCTTTTGTCTATCTGCAGAGGCCCCATGTTCTCTAACAGTTGCTGTTGCATTTGTATGGATAGTGCTGATCATATAGACGTCCTTGCGGTCACGAAATTTTAAAGCCAGCATCTTCTCAATTTGAAAAGTGCATGACTCCCCCATTGGTAGTTTTTTATCCACAAGTTGGCGTGGGAAACCTTTGCGATTCCTGCGTATTGTGCCACTGGCTCCGGTGTTGGCACAATGAAGGGCGCTAAACAATGGCACACTGGTATAAAAACTGTCCGTGTATACATGATACCCCTTGTGTAGGAAAGGGCCAATTAAATCCCACACAATCTTACCAGTGGTACCAATATTTGGAGGGCACCCTGGTGGATTGAATTCATTGTCTTTACCCTCGTAGATCTTAAATGCACATGTGTAGCCAGTAGTGCTTTCACATAATTTGTAGATCTTTACCCCGTATTTTGCACTTTTTGAGGGTATGAATTGGCGGAATGAGAGACGCCCTTTGAAATTCATTAGCGATTCATCCACTGCTAAATTTTGTTCAGGGGTATATGCTCCTAAAAAGGAGGAATTAAGAAAATTTAGCAAAGGCCTTAATTTATACAGCCGGTCACGGCTTCTGTCGCTGGAAGGGGGTGCCTGTAGGTTGTCACTAAAGTGGAGAAATCGCATAAGTATTTCATACCTGCTGCGTGACATAATGCCAGAAAAAATGGGGGTGGCATGTATAGGGCTTGATGCCCAATATGACCTAATAGAGGTTTTTTTTATAATTCCCATGTTAAGGGTGAGGCCCAGAATTTATGGTGGGAGAAAATAGACTTGTGGGTTCCCACACTAAATTGGTTTGGTGGGGTTGCGCAATATCAGGGGCTGCACTTTGAACGGACGTTGTGGCAACTGCGCCGTCTCCCATATCACTGGTGCTGGGTCTCATATCTGTAGAATCCCTTGAAGCGACACTTTCGCTGTCGCTTTCAAGAAAAAGCTCAACTTCAGATGCAGAATCCGTATTGGAGCATAGCATCTGATAGGCTTCCTCAACGCTGTATCTTTTGGCAGCCATAATGATAATACAGTCTAAACCGCAAATAATAAACGTAACTAGCGGTTTAAATTTTTTTATCAACTAATTACACTAAAGGAATTAAACGTTTTTTTTTTGTTTTTTTGTTTTTTTTTAAAGTTTTTTTTTTTTTCAAATCTAAACCTAAACCTAAACCCTACGCCTAACACGAACTGTAAACCCAAGCCCAGAACAGAACCCTACGCCGTCTAACAGCGTACACGCCGTCTAACAGCGTACCCTAAAAAGAAAGTCGTTTATAGTACGATTCTTAGTATATACAGTAAATATATTTATATATATATATATGTATATACTATATACTATAAAATACTGAAAAAATGTTGTTGTTTTTTTTAACTATGTGAGGAACAAGTGATTTTGTGTAGGGGACACTGACACACTTGTATCTGTTTCTCTCCACAGCTAGAACAGAGTGAGGAGAAACAGATACATGTTTTACTTTTATTTTACAGTAGTGATCACTATGATTGGATATCATAGTGAACACAAAAAAGATCAGGAACCAATACTATTGGCTCCTGATCACTGCTCTAAGAACAGAGCTGCTAGTAACAGCTCGTTCTTAGAGCAGGAGCTGTCATTTAGACACTCCCGGCGGCTCTGTACACAGTAACAGCATGTGACCGCTGTGATTGGCTGTCACAGCGGTCACATGCTGATACGACGAAATCGGCAGGTCCTGATGGCTGCACTAAGAACTGGACCTGTTACATACAGCCGGTTTTTAGTGCAGACTTGACCAGGCTGCCGTTAAACCCACTCTACTACAGCGACGCCAAAAGGCGTCGCTGTAGACTGAGTACCTGCACCGCCCGACGTCAAAAGACGGTGGGCGGTCGTTAAGGGGTTAATAGGTACAGTTCTAGTACAGGTGGTCTTAATCGCTCTTCTACATCCCAATGAGCATGTTGTTTGAGTCGATTTTCTGTGCGTTCCTAATGTTCTTTAAAACGCAAAGTGGAACATAAAAAATCAGCAAATTAAAATAAAACCCAAATAACTGCAGGGTATTAAAGCCCAGAAGAATTGGTCTGCACAAAGTTTCATGGCTCATGACAAATAATAATTTCTGACTTGTTGCCTGGAAATTATGGTTATATTTGTCCTGATATAAACTCATTACTCCAAAGCACCAAACAGCTGTAAATTCAACTAAAGGCTAAATTATGGAACATTTTTGTTCGGACTTAGGCAGCAGGCAGACACCAGGTGTGGTGAAGCATGACAGGCGTGGTACTCAGAGCAGCACGACTCCAACTCAATACGGCACTTGACCAGGATAGCACGGGATACAGGTTACAGGTAGCAGGAATGGGAAACACTGGGAACTGGAAAACACTGAGGAGTCCATTTGCATAGACAGACTGGGGTAACGACAACAAAGCTCCGGCAATACAGGAAGGGGCAGAGCCCTTCTTATAGTCCAGAGTGCTCTGGGAGCAATCAGCTCAATCTCACACCTGTGTGCACTCTGGCTCCTTAAGGCTGGACTGAGCTCGCGAGCGCACCCTGGTGGTCACTGTGGAACAGGACGGCCGCATGGGCAGACAACTCTGGAGAGAAGGGCGTCGACCGGATGGAAGGAGTTCGTGGTCAGCGACTACGGACGTTACAATATGTACATCATAGAAGGGGTTCCCCCTTAGGGTCCCCTCTGTAAGCCAGTGTGGAGCGTCGCCTGGTCTATATGGATGGCCAATCTCTTGAATGGCTGCTTGTTAGCGCTACATTTCTAGTGTAGTGGCCACTGCAGTGGCAATTTAGCAGCCGACGTCAACTGCAGCTGATTACCGTAGTGACTGACATATTAAAGGGGTTGTCTGTGATGAGACAACCCCTTTTAATATTGTGTGTGTATATATAATACATAAATTTGTTATCACAGCCTATGTAATGCTTTATCTACCTAGCAGAACCTTCTTAACTTCTTTACAATAGAAAATTTGATCAGCTTTGTAGTGGTACCTACACACTAATAGCATAATCGGCCATGTGACGGACGTCACACGGCTGCATCAAAATCAATGTATTTCTATGGGGCTATTCACATGGTCTGTTTGTTTTTGTTTATTTAACGGACGGTGTGCACGGCCCGTGAAAAAATAGGACATGTCCTATTTTTGCCCGTTTTCACGGATTCCTCAATACATTCTATGAGGGATCTGTGAAATCTAGTCCCGCACGGATGCAAATCGGCCATGAAAATCATTTCACCCGTTTGCGTGAATAAATCTGCATCATCCTTACCTATTCAGGTTATCAGCAGGAACATGTATACTTTGTCACGTCGTCATTTCCCTCTATCACAGTGCTGGCTATCTGGAATTGAGTTTTCATTAAATCTGAAAGCTTTACAATGATTTTTGGGTTTCTCAAATTTGTATAGGTGGTTTCTTAAGACATTAGCCAAGATGGTAGCCGAGAAAGTAGCCAATCCCTCTCAGTGACCTTCTAAGACTGTCTCTGCTGTTTACTGGGTAATTTTGTCCTTTAGTTCCATACCCATTTTATGCCTTCTCAAACATCTGCAATCATTTTGACTACCACATAGACTACCTGTGATGAAGAATGTGTCTTAAAAACTCTTCACTTTTGCACCTATTTTTCTTGGGTTTTCCGTTATTCTGACAAAAAATAATAATTTCATTGATATTTTAGATTTTCTTACCTTGAACTTGGCTTTGGAAGTCTTGTATGTACTTACCTCTTTTACCACAATCACATTTTTTTTACATAGTATTTGTCTGGACAAGATTTTTGTGACAAAGAGACCACAGAAGAGGTTTTTATTTTTTTAACAAATAAACTGGATAGAGACACTTGTATCTTACTTTATTTGTTCTATAACTACTCTACATTGTATTAGTTGGTTGAGCATCATAACAAAGTCTCAAGGAATAAGCACATGAATAGAGGCAGAATCGGTGGCCAGTTTTATAATGGTCCTGTCATTTCAAAAATATCAGAATGAAAAAATATGAATGGGAATGAGACCTGGGGTTTGAAATACCGTTAGAGAAATTTTATAAGCTCTGTATTAAGTTAAAGGGGTTGTCCCATGAGGACAATTCCTGTACATATGGACTTTTAGACAGTATAGATGTCATAGAGCGGCGTCCTATGAGCCAGAAACGAGCGACACTTACAAGCAGTGGCTCTAGCTCTTGCAGACCCCGGCTATCCATGTATTAAATGAATGACCACTATGTATTATGGCCCTGCAACGGCCTCTATAGGAAAAATGCATATCCAACTGAATCTTCTCATGGCGATATCAGCTTTTTGCTTATAGTCTCGGGAGCTGGACCCACGGTGCTCAGCTGGATCTCATATTAAAGGGGTTGTCTGGGATAAGCAAAGCATTATTAAAATGCCTTGACACTACACAAGATCCAAAAAATGTACCATAATGTTTCTCAGAAATGTTTCAGAGGTTGCAATGCAAAAGGGTCAACAAGGCATATGTGGTGGGATTGTAGAATAACGTAAGAGTTTTGGGAAAAGTGAGGCCATTAATGGCAGATGTGGAATGGAGATTTAGCAATAGTTTTTTTTACTATGAGATAAAAGTGGAAAATATTTCACTAATAGATTATAAATTAGTACAAAATATTGCACTAGCTGTGAAATACTAATAACTCAAAGTTAAAAAGCTAAATTAAAAATGTAAAAGTTATAAAGAGGGTCAATTGGTTGTCCCAAGTTTAACAATTATCACCTATCCAGAATCTGCCCTGGAGACAGCCGAGTACAGTGCTTAGCTGTTCCCATCAGCCCAATAGATCTTGGAGTGGCAGGACACATGCTCGTCATCTGCTTTATTCAAGTTCCTCCTCACTGCGATTGTTCAGCTAGGAGGAATGGGAGTTTCGGAACCCCCCACTCTAGTGATCAGTGGTCTTTTCAGTGGTGGGGCCCCCAGTGATCAGCCATTTATCACTGATACTGTGGATAGGCAATAAATGTTACTCTTGGGACAACCCCTTTAACTTATAAGATTAAGGCTCTAGTAAAAAGTTGGAACGTAAACTACTTCTTTTTTTATTTTTTACTCTAAATTTTTTTACTCCCCCTTTTCTTTAAAGGTGTGAGCCAGGGATTGATAAATGTGACATGTATTCATAACATATTACACGGTTTATAAAAATGAAAATAATAACCTAATTATCAATTCAATTTATGACAAGGCTAACTTGAATGTTATTTAAGCCTTTATACTATATATATATATATATATATATATATATATATATATATATATATATATATATATATATATATATATATATATATATATATATATATATATATATATATATATATATATATATATATATATATAATATTTGTGATTGGGAATGCGGAGATCTTGAATTTGATTTGTAGAACTTTGAGTCCTATATTTTTGTGGTTTACATTTATAGGTCCCTAAGAATTGCTCTGATCTAGTTTGTTCCTGGCTTCAAAATTGTAGTTACAGCCTATCCTAATAGTTCAAAGTCTTTGTCACCATCTATTGGAAATTTATAGGATACATCTCGATTCAAAACAGATGACTAGCTTGGCTAGAAAGTGCAAAAATTCAACTGTTAATAGCTGGCTTGTAGGCTCCTTAAGAAAAGCAACGTAGTGAGAATGTATCCATTATCCCTGAAGGTCCATCTGAGTCACAGACTCCTGACAGTGACCCGAGTAGTGACTCACTGCCTCCGAAAAATGCCCAGCGTGTGACTAACATTGACTTTCATATATAACATTGAATAATATTTTATTTATTTTCTCATACAACAAATTATCACCTTTAATCTACAAGTTAAACACCTTAGATTTGATCGGTATTGGGGTTAGATTGTATGTCAAGAGGCATACAGAAGCCACTGTCAGCTGAGATGTCAGCCCAGCCGACTGACGGATTCGACTTAAAGTCTTCCTTTTATAGTGGCTAAGTGGTAAGAGAGTAGTAAACTGCAGCGCTAAAACAAAACCAAATTTTTAATAAAACTATATTAGAAAAGTAATAACTATGAAAAACGCATATGTTACATTAAAAAAAATGGCATACATTCTGTATGTGCTCTGGAAGAAGCCAAAAAGAGGTGAAACACAGGGTTGATTTGTACGCATCTGTATGCATTGTGTTACACAATTTTTAATCCGGAGAGTTTACCTGTTAAGCACTATTGTTTTTATTATGTTTGTGAGTATAATGGAACAATGTATTTTCCTATATTGGAATTCTCAGAAAGTGTCTGCATTTTTTGGCCTTTCCACCATCTAGAGATGCAGGAATGCTACGGATAAGGGTAATTGGAACCAATATTTTAAATTAAAGCAAACGTGCAATTGGGAGTTATTGACTTAAAATAGACCCCTTCCTGCCTTCTGTAAACCATTTTTCCCCCTGCACCACAAGTGGTGGGTGACCTGAATGGATTGACGTTGTCGTACTTTGGCTACAGTGTGTAGTTGCGAATTTTTATATTTCTGTATTCACACTCCTACAGGGAAGGCTGTCAATCACTGAATATGACCGCCCACTGGACAGTGTAGCCCACAGTAAGCAGGGATTTTTAAATAAATAAGTTACAGGTTATACTGAAACTTTTTGCATGAAACTAGATATCAATCTGCAGAACTCTTCCTGCTCTGACATACTGCTGTAGATAGGACAGCATGTTCAATTTGACAGGTTCCCTTTAAGGGCATGACCACACATGGCGGAATTCCTCCGCAACTGTCCGCATCAATGCCGCACAGAATCTGCGTTGCAGATTCTGCAGCGGATCTGCACAAAATGTGCAGAAAATTGATGCGGACTGGCCGCTGCGGACTGCAGGAAAAGTGCTTCTCTTCTCCCTATTCAGTGCAGGATAGAGAGAAGGGACAGCACTTTCCCTAGTGAAAGTCAAAGAAATTCATACTTACCGCCCGTTGTCTTGGTGACGCGTCCCTCTTTCGGCATCCGGCCCGACCTCCCTGGATGACGCACCAGTCCATGTGACCGCTGCAGCCTGTGCTTGGCCTGTGATTGGCTGCAGCCGTCACTTACACTGAAACGTCATCCTGGGAGGCCGGACTGGAGACAGACGCAGGGAGTTCTCGGTAAGTATGAACTTATATTTTTTTTTTACAGATACATGTATATTGAGATCGGTAGTCACTGTCCCGGGTGCAGAAACAGTTACTGCCGATCGCGTAACTCTTTCAGCACCCTGGACAGTGACTATTTACAGACGTCTCCTAGCAACGCTCCCGTCATTACGGGAGCCCCATTGACTTCCTCAGTCTGGCTGTAGACCTAGAAATACATAGGTCCAGCCAGAATGAAGAAATGTCATGGTAGTAAAAACAATACGCTCCGCAGTACACATAAGATCTGCGGACTTCATTGCGGAATTTTGACTCTCCATTGAAGTCAATGGAGAAATTCCGCCATGAGTCCGCAACCAGTCCGCCACTGCTCCGCAACAGACAGAGCATGCTGCGGACACCAAATTCCGCTCCGCAGCCTATGCTCCGCAGCGGAATTGTACGCATCGTGTAAACGAACACTGCTAAATTAAAGTGAAAGTCAATGGAGAAACGGCTCCGCTGCGGATTAACGCTGCGGAGTGTCCGCAGCGGAATTTAAGTGAAATTCCGCCATGTGTGAACCCGCCCTAAATCCAGTTGATTTTGGTTAGATTACTCCATCAATGACTAGGTTTATCTTAACTGGTTGACGACACATGACACGTGTATACTCATCTGGAGCGGCAGGACGTTGCCGCATCAAAATGAGCATACACGTCATGCTGATCGCAAGGGCACAGAAAGTGTGCTTTTGCAATCAGGAACGGGTCGACGGTTATAATACACAGCCACAGACCAGCTCTAACGGCAGAGATCAGAGAAACCTCTGATCTCTGCCATTAACCCCTTAAATGCCACGACCAAAGCTGATCGCTGCATTCAAAGGAGAAGGAGAAACCCCCCTTTGAGCGCATTACAGGGAATCCCTGTAACGTGATTGAAGAACATATCTTCTATGGGCAGACAGCCCAGGGTCCATTGAAGGAACCCCAAGGCTGTTTTAACAAATTCCCTGTTAGGGTATAGTTAGGTATTCCCTAACAACTGCCTGTGTACTATCAGTACACAGGCTAATGTACTGGCATATAGATATATGCCAGTACATTAAAGTTTAAAAAAAAGAAAAGTAAAAAAAAAAAAAGTTAAATTAATAAAATAGAAACGTAATGTTAAATGAAAAAGCAAATCAGTAAAAAAATACACATAAAAGCAAATGTTTACAATAAGTAAACTTTATTAAATAGAAGTCCCAAAACATAAAAGAATATACGCATATTTGGTATCGTCACAACTGTAACAACATTAACAACAAATTTATATCATAATTTACGATGATCATTGTATGCTGTAAAAAAAAAAGCTTTTTTTTCTGTCATTTGCCAAAATAAAAATTTATATAAATTAAACTATAATGTAAATGTACTAAAAAATGGCACCTTATTAAAAAAAACAAAAAACTCATACAGCTACGTTAAACAGAATATAGAAAAAGTTATGAGTGCAGGGATGCAAAGAGAAAAAAAATCATCAAGAAATTGTTTTGGTCCTCATTCCAAAATTGGCCCTGTCCTTAATAGGGTAAAAGAAACAAAAAAAAATATTGTAAGCAAACTACAGAGCCAATAATGTGAGCCGATCTGTAATCCAGCATCACCTTTTATGTTTTTGCCAAATCAGAATTTCTTTGGTTGAACTTTCTTTTTTTTTTTTTCCAAGAACGATGAGAAGATTGAAAATGAACTAATACACCAGGAAGCAGAATTGTTTAAACCAAAATAGGAATGTTTATACGGCGCACATCCTGGCAAGCCAAGACAGAGACAATATAGCCCCTGTCATTATTTTAATTAATAGTTTATTGTTTGCACAATTTAACAAGAAGATCATCTAATGTCCTTGGCCTGACATTTGGGTGGAAAGTGCAAACAGAAAAATAGTTCCAGCAGAGCGAAACACGTTCTTCTCTAAAGAAATAGTCTAGTATTGGATAGCAGGCAAAATGTAGTGAGAACGTCGTGTACGGCACAAAGAACATGTCTATACCTCCTGCTAGCTGGCTGTTATCCTCTCCAATACACAGACAAAATAAACAAAGAGGGTTTTATTCTTCTAAACAGAGTGGCCTCCGCTCCGTTTTAACTCAGGCATTAAATTGGGGGAATAGTTAATATGCGATAAGGCAGTCATCAAATTGGGGACGCTCATCAATGTATAACATGGTCCGCATATCTTTATGCCCGAATGCTTAGGGCATGACCACACATGGCGGAATTCCTCCGCAACTGTCCGCATCAATGCCGCACAGAATCTGCGTTGCAGATTCTGCAGCGGATCTGCACAAAATGTGCAGAAAATTGATGCGGACTGGCCGCTGCGGACTGCAGGAAAAGTGCTTCTCTTCTCCCTATTCAGTGCAGGATAGAGAGAAGGGACAGCACTTTCCCTAGTGAAAGTCAAAGAAATTCATACTTACCGCCCGTTGTCTTGGTGACGCGTCCCTCTTTCGGCATCTGGCCCGACCTCCCTGGATGACGCTCCAGTCCATGTGACCGCTGCAGCCTGTGCTTGGCCTGTGATTGGCTGCAGCCGTCACTTACACTGAAACGTCATCCTGGGAGGCCGGACTGGAGACAGACGCAGGGAGTTCTCGGTAAGTATGAACTTATATGTTTTTTTACAGATACATGTATATTGAGATCGGTAGTCACTGTCCCGGGTGCAGAAACAGTTACTGCCGATCGCGTAACTCTTTCAGCACCCTGGACAGTGACTATTTACAGACGTCTCCTAGCAACGCTCCCGTCATTACGGGAGCCCCATTGACTTCCTCAGTCTGGCTGTAGACCTAGAAATACATAGGTCCAGCCAGAATGAAGAAATGTCATGGTAGTAAAAACAATACGCTCCGCAGCACACATAAGATCTGCGGACTTCATTGCGGAATTTTGACTCTCCATTGAAGTCAATGGAGAAATTCCGCCATGAGTCCGCAACCAGTCCGCCACTGCTCCGCAACAGACAGAGCATGCTGCGGACACCAAATTCCGCTCCGCAGCCTATGCTCCGCAGCGGAATTGTACGCATCGTGTAAACGAACACTGCTAAATTAAAGTGAAAGTCAATGGAGAAACGGCTCCGCTGCGGATTAACGCTGCGGAGTGTCCGCAGCGGAATTTAAGTGAAATTCCGCTATGTGTGAACCCGCCCTTAAACAGACAAGATCATTCACTGACTGAGCCGCTGACTAATGGTATAGAAATGTTCACACGCTGACCCGCAACTGATTGGAATAAAAGACTAAGACTATTTAAAAAGAACAAATTCTAGTGTCTCTAATCATGACACAATGTCACGGCTCTGGTTTTATAATATAGTATCAGACTGCATCAAATGCATTGCATACACTAAGGCTTTATTCACATCTGTGTCGGCGTTCCGTTCATGGGTTACATCAGACCTTTCCGTCAAGGGAACCCATGAACGGAAACCATAGCTTTCTGTTAGCATTACCATTGATTTCAATGGTAACGCTTCCGTTGATAATGGTTTCCATTTGTCTCCGTTCTGTAAGGTTTCTGTTTTTTTGATTCCATCATAAAAGCTATGATTTCCGTTTGGTTTCCGTTCATGGGTCTGACGAAACCCACGAACAGAACCCCGACGCAGATGTGAACGAAGTATAATGTAGCCAATTCGAGTCTGTAGTCTGCTTACTGGTACCTTAGACACAAACATGTTCCCTCCTTACCCTAAACATAAGAAACCTTACCATTCCCAGAACGCGGCTGAAATCATGTGGTGCTCAAACCTTTACAAACTCCGCTCCAACGCTGTGGAATATATCTTTACTGCAGTCCGAGAGACTCCATCACTGAATGCAGTTAAAAACAGACTCTGGACAGTTTTTTTTATTCAAGGCTATGGGTTACGTTAGACAATGATGTTGTAGTTTTTTGTCTTTCTGTATGTCTACTATGTTACATTCAAGATTTAAAAAATTGTAAGAATAAAGCACTATAAAAAACAATATTAGTATTATTATTAATTATTACTACATTTTCCTACATATAGAGGAAATTGATCTGAGAAATATCGTCCTCTTGTTCCCCATCTGTTCCTCCTCCTGGCAGTCAGCTTTCCTGATTACAGGACACCACTTGGAAAATTCTATATGAAATCCGGATTTTTGCTGTCTGAGTCCACTAAGAACAAAAGAATGGATAATGGCAAAAAGATTTGTAAAATTTCAAAACTTTGCTTACGGCTGGATATTGTTAACATTCGACCACA
Source organism: Rhinoderma darwinii (assembly GCF_050947455.1). Lineage (NCBI taxonomy): Eukaryota > Metazoa > Chordata > Amphibia > Anura > Rhinodermatidae > Rhinoderma > Rhinoderma darwinii. The sequence goes on from NC_134695.1 coordinate 41,772,807, forward strand.
TTAATATCAATTTAAGTACAAATTAAAGGGTTTTGCCCTGTCAGGGACATTTATAATGTCAGATAGATGCGGGTCCCACCTCTAGGACCCGCACCTTTCACTAGAACGGGGCCCCCTAAACCCTGTTCTACCTTTCACGGTTCCCACTGCCACTTGTCATTTCTGACCATGTAATCATATACTCTGATCAGTGGCATAGCTATAGGGGTCGCAGCCCTTAAGCCTGGGGGGCCCACAGGGCACCGTTGCCATACATCGCGCTAATGATGTAATAAACTCTCTATGCGCCGTGACGCCGGCACTTCCTGGTAATGGTAACAATACAAACTGTGGGTCCGCGACCCCCTGGGGGATCGTGTGAAGACCTCCAGGGGGTCACGAGCCAATGACTAATGTCCTTGTTTCTACTGTATCTGCGTCCTCAGGATGCAGATACAGTTGAATTCAATGCTGGAGCAAGAAGCGGACGGCTCCTTGCTCCAGCATTTACTGTGCCGTGAGCCATGAGTTGCTCGGCGCAGACTGGCACGATT